>NW_017731629.1:1439840-1536338 GCF_001890085.2 Hipposideros armiger
CACACACACACACACACACACACACACACACACACAGACACACTCACAGATATGTCAACACGTGCTCCCCAAATCACAAGCACATGGAAATACCCTGTTAAATGCACTTACATATACACCAAATATTTGTGCGTACATATATGAATGCAAAGGCATTTAGATTCATAATGCAAACATTCGATCACATCCAGAGATGTTTTCAGACTGCCTTCTCATTTTGGCCAAGGCTGCCAAAATGATGGACTAGAAGAAGGGAAGGGAGGACATACTGGGAATAAATGAGAGAGACAGTACTGCAGCCACTTTGGGGAATGTCACCATGGCGTGCAGGCACAGTTCTGCCCACTATCACATAAAAAGGGAGTTTGGCTGAAGTAAAAGACAAAGGGTATTTTGTCCTGAATCAAATGGCAAATATGACAATGATACATGAGGTGAGAAATTTATCCCTAATCTTCTTAGAGTCCTATTCTCCACTCTTATGCCCAAACCATGAAGAGAAACATGACCAGTCAAGAGTTCCACTGTGCTCTTTTGGATTTGGTCATGAGGTTTCCAAGTCCAGGATTTCCAAAAGATATCACACATGATTTAGATGTGCTATGGGGTGATTTTATGTGGTGGACAGAGAGGGCATCAAATTATATTAAATCATATAGTGATAAAGTTATTTGCATTCCCTTTCTCTTTCCATCCTGCTCAAGTTATTAAGGAAGTGTCTCCCTGGAGCTACTGTCCTTTTAAGCCATTTCTAACATGTGATCTGACAGCTTCTAGCTCAGAGCCTTCAATAGGTGACAGTGCCTAACTAGAACCTAATGTGTAACAATCAGCAAAACCACCAGCACAACCCATGACTTTTACAGATAACAAAACCCAGGAATCCCATAGCACAGTGTCTGCAGGCTTGCTTGGTTGTTCCACACTGTTTCAAAACCCCATTTGACCCGCTCTGTTTTATGCCATGTTCTTGTGTGCTGCACTTGGTTTCAGTGTCTTGGAGACTTCCTTTCACTCTAGGCAGGTAGTACTCACTCTAAGACATCCAACAAATACTCATTATTGCTTACTATAAAAATAATGTTCCTAGATGCTCCACGTGAAGAGGGAAGTAAGGGGAGACTTGTTCAAAGGAATGAGACCAGGAGAGTGGAGCAAAGCTATGCCATATGAGGAAGAGCTCAGGAAGCGGGGACATTTTACCAGAAGAAAAGACTTGAAGAGATGTGTTCAGTGATGGAGAGATGTGTTCACTGATGTGAGGCTAGTACCGTGTGACCTGATTTAGGAGCATGTGGCAGAAGTTCCAGGAAACACTCAATATGAGGAAGACATCTTGGATAGGCAGGGGAGTGCAACCATGGCTGTCCTAGGGGTGAGAGTGAGCTCCCTCATTTCTGAAGATGTTCAGGTGGTAAGCCATTTACAGAGATGTTGTACTTGGTGCCTACTCTTGGTCCTCCAGAGTACCATGTCCCGGGGACACAAATCTAAGCAAGACAGAGGAGGAGTCAGGCATCACGTGGGGCCAGAGACCAACTGGTTCCTCTCATTCCTGCCACCTCTCAGAGTCTATAATTTGAAACCACAGGTAGAACAAAATGCACGGCTCCCACTGGATAATCAAGCCCAATGAGATAAACCAAGGCAACATCATTGCTCTGACTCCCCAAGATTAGGACACAGGTGGACACAGAAATCACATCGGCCTTTGTCCATTCCAGTGCTCTTTTCACCTTAGCATGTCGCAAATGCATGTGTGCAGGCCCGTGTGAGTCTGCTTCTCCTCTCCCCGCATTTCTGGATGACCACAATGGTGTCTGACTTGGACTTCGTGCCTCTCTTCCCCTGCCTCTGCCTGGGAAGTCACTTTTCCACAGGCTGCCTGAGTGATCTTTTTAAAAATATTAATTGTGTCATGTTGCTCCTCTGCTGAAAACCCATCAAAGCATTCCTCTTACATGTGGAATAAAATGCTAACTCCTTGGTGACTCTTAAGGCCTTATGTAGTGTGGCCCTGGTTTACTCTCCAGTGTCACCCCATAATATGCTTTCTGTTCTCTGGTTACAATGGATTTGTCTGGTCCTTCATATTCAAGAGGCTCTCACCTCTTCCACATGCTGCTGTTTCCCCCAATTGATGCATCAATCCTGTTCATCTGTCATACCTCATCCTAATCATCAGTGTTTCAGTATTCAAATGTTAAGACTCTCAGAACCCCATGCGGCTCACATTGCAGTTGAAATCTGACATCTCTTTGTGTGATTGTTTGCTTGTCTGTTGTTCCCCTAGACCATAAACCCATGAGAGTAAAGAAACCTTCTAGTTCTTTTGGGCAGTGTTGTATCTCCAGCATGAAGCACACAGTAGGTCTCAATAATAAGTGAATGCACAAATTCTTCCACTCTTGTAACCTACTGGCTCTGCTCACATTGAATTCTAGAGACCAGGATAGTTTTTAGGGTCAGGAGAATCCAAACCTGCTTATGACCCAGGATGTCTTGAGTGATGGCCTCGAAGCAAGTGTTCAGGATGGCTACCTCTTCTTCCAATGTCACTAAACTGGGAGACCCAGCTGAGGCATTCCAAGTTGGCGATCATTTAGTGAAGCTGAAAGGCCTCCCTGGAAAGTTCTAGGCCTACAGCCCCTCCTTCCCTGTTCTCCTTTAATTACCATGCATCTGCTGGGTGTTGAGAACTCTTACCTTGAATGTTATTCCCCATGTCCCCACCCACTTAATGAGGAGACCAAAGAAAGCCTGTTGCTTAACAGCCAGCAAGTGTCACCTGTGGAATAACTGGAGGGCTGGGGGAAGAGGCTCTTCAAAATGTGACAGGATTCCAATGCTTCATTTGCATGTGATCCACAGGATGGGAACTTGAGTGTGAGGCAATCCTCCACCCTCAGCTCACACCTGGTGCAGGCAAAGCTGGGCCTTGGTCCAAGAACTGCATTTTCCCAGCTCCATACCAGAGGCAGGGAGCTGGAGTTATCAGAGGCCAAGGCTGGGAATGAGGGCCTTAGTTTTTTCACTAACCAGCCCCATGACCTTGACAAATAGGCTGCCCAGCTGGGTCTCAGTATTCTTCCTCTATAAAATGGGTGAGACTAACCTAACTTCATGGTGAGAAATCAGAACTTTCAGAACTAGAGTCTCTCAGTCCATTCTTTTCCTTTAACTGATGCAAGCTACTGGAATTTAAATGGTAGAGGGGAAAGCACTTTGAAAAGTGCCGTTGAAATCCGAGACATTATTTTTATGATGATGATTATTCTCCCAGGGAGCCACAGGGCAAAGCAGTACTTTTCTTAGTAGGGAAAGAACAGCTGTTGATCTGAACACCTTGGAGGCCTGCCTAGTCACCTGAATTTTATTAGTCTCGTAACTTGGCATAGCTACTCCCCAAACTCCCTAGATAATTGAGGAATCCCTTATGTGTCTCCAGAACTTGAATTTCATGTATAGCCCTGTAGATGGAAAAGGGATGAATATCTGTATCCTGCAGATGAAAAAACTGCAGTTAAGAGATGTAAAGTGACTTGCCCAGGTTCATACAGTGAGGTAGGGGCAGAGCTGGGACAAGGAACCAGGACTTCATACTTCCTGTTCAGCACTGTATCCACTACAGAACATTTCCTTTCTCACCAAATTCTGATTCATTTGTAAGTGGACATGGACTTCCTCTACCCATGATGCCTCTGTGATGTTGGATCACAGGCAATACTCACTTCTTGTAAAGCTCAGTGGATCCTTTGGGATCCACAGAAAGCATTCTCACTACCAACGTCTTCACAGAATTGGAAATCTATTTGTATTTGTTTTCTATAGCTGTATAACAAATCACCACAAACTTAGCGGCTTCTAACAATGCTCATTTACTATCTCACAGTTCTGTAGGTCAGAAGTCTGGGTGAGGGTGTCTAGATACTCTGCTCTGGGCCTTACCAGGCTGAAATCAAGGTGTTGGCTGGTGCTTTTCCCATCTGGAATTCAGAGTCCTTTCTCAAGCTCCCTGGTTGTTTGTAGAATTCATCTCCTTATGGTTGTGGTTGAGGTCATCGTTTCCTTGCTGGCTGTCAGCCAGGGGCTGCTCTCAGCTTCTAGGGGCTGCCTGCATTCCCCTGCATCTTCCAACCAGCAAATCCCTCTCATGCTTTGAATCTCTCTGACTTCCAATAGCTGGAGAAAACTCTCTGCTTTTAAAGGGCTCACCTCACTGGGTCAGGCCCACCTCTATCAATCTTAATCTCTGTCAATCTTAAAGTCAACTGACTTGGGATTTTAATTACATCTGTAAATCTTCACAGCAGTACCTAGGTTAGTGTTTGAATAACCAAGAGATGGGCTCTTTTGAATCCTTTGTACCATACTGTGTCTTCATTCATTTTACATGCATTTCTTGTATGGCAGGCACTGTTGGGCATTTGAGAGACAAAAGTGATACAGCACAGTCTCTCTCTTCCATGGAGAAGATGGGAAGTATAGCCTAGTGATCAAAACATAGTCTTTGGGGCTGGCTGAATGGTATGTTGGTTAAGAGTTGTCTTGGGACGCCAGCTCTGAACAGTAGGGCCCTGGTTCGGATCCCAAATGAGAGCCAGTGACGCTGCCCTCTACAGCTAAGATGGTGAACAACAGCTCGACCTGGAGCTGGGCTGCTGTGAGTCACCAGCGATGGCGTAGGCTGTAGAGGGGTTGGCTGGCAGTTGGCGTGAGCTTTCGTGAGCTGCTGTGAGCGGCCGCCCAATGGCCAGCGAGCGACTGCCTCACCCAGGAAAAGCACAATGATAATACCAACATGGGCCAGTGAAGCGACATCCTCCACCAATAGACTGAAGAACAAAAGGACAGCAACTTGTCTGTTCCCCTTCCCCGATTCCCCAACACTGTTCCCCTCCCCCAATTCCCCAATAAAATTAAAAAACAACAACAACAACAAAAAACAAAAAGCAAAACAAAAAAACATAGGCTTTGAGGTCAGACACATTGATTCTTTGTCAAGTACTTAGCACAGTGTTTAGCATATAGTAAGCACTCGGTAGAGCCATTGCCACCATCTTATATAAATATCATCAATGGTAATTATATACTATGTTAATTATGTGACAAGTAAGAAAGCAGCACTAAATGAAAACAGAAGGGCTTGTTCATTACTCTGTTGGCAGAGGTCAGGGAAAGTCACCAGAGAGGAGAAACTTGTGCTAGGTTTTGAAGTATGAGTAGGAGATTGCCAAGCTGAATGGGTGCAGGGGTGGGAGAAGGCACAGTAGATAGAGGTAAAAAGAAGAAGGTGGGTGGGATAGCATTTTCGCTGTAAACTTCCCAACATTTGCCAATACAGCACTGAGAACCCTCTTGTTTTCCCAGCACACCCCAATCATTCTGCTACTATACCTCCAACCATGCTCTGTAATGATTTATTCAAGATGTTACTATGATTATTACTTATGGGATTTAGTGAGTAACAAAGATGATGATGGGTTGAACTAAAGCAGAACCCACAGAAATTGGAGGGGAAGGCTGACTAAAGAGATGACAAGATCAAATTGATAGGATTTGGTGATTCATGGGTGCAGGGGCTGTGGGAGAGGAAAATGCTCAAATGACAGGTCATGCCTACTGGAGGAGTCAATTCTCACATGGACTCGGGAGTTAGATGCTGGCCACAAGCTGTCTCTTCTTGCAAATGATGTTTTTTCCTTTTGTTAACAAGATACTAACTGTGTCATTAAATGCATACTTGATGCTAATGGAAGATCATAAGAATCTGACTGGACCATTATCTGGGTTCTGACAGTTAGACATTTCCTGCCCTGATCAGGGATTCACTCCAGGCCTTTAAAGGTATACTTCTAATCTCACAGCTTTGATTTGTTGCTCTTGACCAGGGGTTGGCAAACTTTTTTACAAGAGGCCAGGTAGTAAGTATTTCAGGCTTTGCAGGCCTTACAGTCTCTGCTGTGTTATTGCCTCTGCTGTTGTGGTGTGAAACCAGCCACAGATGATATGCAAACACCTGCACATGGCTGTGGCCCAATAAAAGTTTAATGACAAAAACAGGTAGCAGGCTGGATTTGGCTTACGGGCCATGGCTTGCTGATTCCTGCCCTCAGTCCTACTGTGAATCTCAGAGACCTTTAAGTTAACACGCAGCAGTAGTCAAGAAATTATTTTTTATCACCTATCTAGTTAGTAGTACATCTACACAAATGCCCAGATAAAATAATGCAATGATTCATTTGACAATTACTTTTGTGCTATCCTTAGGAATAAAGTAGAGGACATTGGTCAAGAGAATGGGCTTATGGGTCAGACAAAAGAGGGTGGGCATGTCACTAAGTCTCTTTGTGCTTGTTTCTTTACAGAATGCAATCATAGTACTCATTTTCAAAGTATTCTTTAGAATTAAAAATGAAAATGCAAATAAAGCATGTAGCACAGTGCCTGGCACAGAGCAAGCATTTCAGGATGGGAGTTTGCAGACAGTGTGAGAATCAGTGACTGGATGGAGATGGGAGAGCATGTACCATGGCCAGAGGCCTCAGGAAAGCAGGTACTCGGAGCTGGTGTAAGGAGTGGAAAGTTATTAAACAGCAGTCAACTTTTGATCCCATCAGACTCCTCTCCAAGGCATCTCTGACAAGGAGGTGGATATGGACAGTCTTCTTTATTTCAAAAGCATGTCCTGTCATCCCCAAGAGGAAGAGGACAGAAGGATACCTCCCGTGTGCCTTCATTTAGCTGAGCTCAAGGGGTCACTGAGCTCAAGTTGTTCCCTTTGTCATCTGCTTCAAGTAGCTATTTCTAAAAAGTAACGGAGACGGGCGTGAAGGCAGATGCTCAGATGGCCCACCTCTAAATTACCGGGAGCAAAAAAGTCCATCTTGACTAATTATTGAGCTGAGCTATGTTCAGAGAGAGGCTCATTTGGTATCGGGCATCGAGGTTCCTAGATCAGGGTAAATAGCTCTGGCCAAATGCAACAATTCCACTGATGAGGCCACTTCATCCAAGATGCTGCGTCTGGATGGCAAATCATCTCATTTGTCACCAGCTGCAAATCACTCAGCACTTCTCTGGCAGAGCTGGCGTGATTCATTTTAATTGCCCAGCTGCCGGTCACTGTGTTCAGCACTGCGGCAGGGGGAGGGCCCTGGACTCTGGTGGCAAGTGCCCAGGGTGGGGAACTGGGGCTGGACCACAAGCGCTAAGGAAAGCCCAGGATGTTGTAAGCTAGTGTACTGTTCTAGCATTTGCTCAGCTATGTTTTGAAGAGGCATGGTGTTCTATTTGTTTTTTTTTTTTCCATTTAGATAGGCTATGGGAATGGAGTGTGAGCTCAGTTTGCAAAAGAATGGATGTAGACCAATTCATTCATATTTAAAAATTTAGTACTTTGTTTCACTCGTTAAGCCTTAGTTTCCACACCTGAAGATGGAGATAATGAATTTCATCTCATTAATTGTGAGAATTCAATGAGTAAGTCATGTCTTGCACTTGGCACAGAAACAGTAGGGCTCAAGGTGTCACCTGTGATGAGGATGATGAGGATGATGATTCTGGAAACACTCCTCTTAACTTCTAGGTCCCCACACTCTCCTCAGTCTGCTCCTGTCTTGCTGGTTGGTCCTCTTAGTCCCCTTTGCTGGTTCTTCCTTTCTGCTTAATCTCAAGCTCTTTTGCCCAGAACTTGGGCCTCAGTCCTTATCCCATCTACAGGCCCCAGATGATCAACTCCAGCTCCGCAACCTTTATACGTAGGTGCTGATAACTCCCAAATTTAAACCTCCAGCCTCTCTCCTGAACTACTAACATGTGTATCTGCCTACTTCACACCTCAAACCTGAAATGTTCAAAACAAAATTCTCCATGAACTCCCACCGAAAAGTCCCAAATAAATACAACATAACTTATTTATTCTTCTCCATTGTCCTCCTCATTGGCACCACTGTCCACCTCGCTATTCAAACCAAACACCAGGGAGACATTTCTGACTTGTCTCTTTCCCTCATCCTCACATCCAGCTCATCAAATCCAATCACCCCTGTAGTCCTGAATAACATTCTCAATACTAGATATTAGGATCACATTTCCTGGCTGCTGCTTTTGTCCTTGTGTAACCCATGTCTACACAATAGCCAGAGGGATCTTTTAAAACTCTAAGTAGGATCATGTTGTTCCCCACCCCACTTAAAATCTGTCACAATTCGAAAATAAATCCAAATGCCCTGTCAAGGTCAACCTGATCTGGACCACCTCTAATCTCATCCTGTACCACCTTTCCTGCTCTGGCTCTCATTGGCCGCCTTGCAACACACCAAATTCTTTCCCACATCAGGACATTTGTTGTTCCCTCTGCCTGGAACTCACCTCCCTGAAATTGTCCCAAACCTCTCTCTCTCTCTCTCTCTCTCTGATATATATATATATATATATATATATATATATATATATATATATATATATATATATATATATATATATATGACATATATATTATATATGACATATATATAATATATATTATATATGTAAACTCTAAATTTTTGAAGCACAAAAATCTATTTTCCCACCAATTAAATTTTCCGAGATTTATACCAATAAAGAAAATAAACAAATTTATACCTTGTTGTCTACCACCTCTCTGATTTCACCCTCATTTTTCTGGCATATTTATGTTTTTAATATACTTTTTAATTGACAAAAATAAAATTCAATCTCTTTGGTATACAGTCCTATAAGCTTTGACAAATGCACAGTTGTATAACATCACCACAGATTTATGTTTAAGCAAATTTGCAAGGCAGATGCACTCAAGGAAAACTACAAAACCTGCTTTATCAATCCTTCCTATAGTGGATACACAGCAACAACAGTCTCTACAGATAAAAACTGAAACATGACAACCAGAATATTAGAAGTGGAAAAGCCAATACTGACAAAGGAAAGGAGTCATCAAATAAAAGTAAAAGCTAATGTGTGTATTAATGTCTTCTCCCCCCTTTGTTTTTAAATGAATCAACCCAAAATGATTATAATGTCACAGGTGCTCATTTATTCATTCTTAAACAAAATTTAATTTTAATAAAAACCTATTTTCTTCAAAGAAACTTTCCTATTAAACCTTTGGATTTAATTTGTTTACAACAATATAAAATTGTAAATAATATATGTAAATAATATATATAATATATGATATATAATATATATGATATATATCTCTCTCTCAAGCCTGATAGGAAATACCTAAGAAGTTTCCCTGCAAGGAAATCAGTTGACTAGAATGAATGTGACCCACACAGATACTCAGCTGGGGTGAATGGTATGAGGAATCACTGATAAGTGCTAAAGAAGTGCAGAGATGGGAAAAGCCACACTCAGCTGGGAGAAATCTGAAAAGGCGGCATGGAAGAGGAGCCATTTAACTGGGATATAGAGGGCAGGCAGGCTTTGAGCATCTGAAATAGAAAGAAAGGCATTTCTTGGAGCAGGAGCAGCCTGTGCAATGGTGTGGAATTGGGACAAGAATGTCAACGCGAGAATTTTACTTTGCCCAAAACGTGTTAACCACCTAGCAGCTGCTGTCTCTGAGTACCTGCTTTGAAGCTGCAGAAGATACTTAAATCCATTGTCCTAATCCTCATCACTCGCTTCAGGCTGGGAAGGCATATCCCCTTTTGATAAGCGAGGAAACCGAGGTTCAGAGAGATGAAATAATGAAGGTCACCAAACAAGCGATGGAGCTTGAATGTAGATCCAAATCCATTGAATCCCAATGGTCTGACTTCACTGTGCTGAAAGCGGGTCCAGTTGGGACCAGGGCCACCACCCTCATCTCTCAAGCTTTACCTTCTCAGGTCCCCAGCACCACTGCTCCACAGTTCCTAGACACAGAGGAATACTTGGCACCGCATTGGTGTTAAAAACGGGACTTCCTCCACGTATATATTTGGGTTTAAGTTCTTAGAAGAAGCCGCTGTCTTTTTATAGCTAGCTGCCTACTGGCCAGCCCATAATACCAAAACATATGGCTCTGCTGTATCCAGAGCCCTCCCTAGAGCTCCTACACTTCACTGATACACTAGCTGGTTTCAGAAGTGAGATGGGCTCCTCGGGCTGGGGACCCAGCCTCTGTGGGCCAGGTGAGGGCCTGGGTGTCACCTGTGGTCCAACATATGTGGAATTTGAAGTCCGCAGAGGTGGAGGCATATTTAAATGTAGAATGCTGTGGGCTTTTAAAAAAGAGACGCTGACCCTTCAACAAATGGCAGATAAAATAACCATGCATGGTTTAATTAAGCACAAGGCACATACTTCAACTAATCAACTGAAAATCCTCCATTTGCCAGGTATTTTTTCACTCTATCCAGTTCCCTGTATGCTTAGCCCCTCCCTCTTACATATCCCCAACCAAGCTAGCAGGGCAGCCCCAGAGACAGGGGACAGTTTCTCTTCTTCACTTCACTGACCCACCGTCCCTCCCTGCCCCCCAATCATTTCATCAAAGACATACTCAGCTCTTTCTGAGACAGTGAAGGGAATTACTAAGTAAGAAATCAGAAGCTGTATAGAATCTCCTACTGCTGCCCCTGCTGTTGATTAACTGTGATTTGGGGCAAGTTATTTCACATCTCTGAGCCTCAGTTTCATCCATGAAATGGGGATAGTAACAGGAACAGCCTAAAATCACTGTTGTGAGGATGAGCTGTACTATGCTTAGAAGGGTACCTGAACTAGAGGAAATGCCTGGTAGAAGCAGCTACTACTCTTCAGAAATGAAAGAGGACATGGAAAGAAGTTTTCAGTATGCTAAGTGAAAAAAAAAAAACAGGTTATAAAACAGACTATATTACATGGCCCAATTGGAAAACTCAAGTTTGGCAGACGATAGTCTGGAAGAATATAGACTAAGATATTATAGGAGTCAGTCTTCTGGGTGGCTGGATTATGGGCTTTCTCTACCATTTTCTATTGTTTTGATTTTCTAAATGAATACCTATATTTATACTATATAGAAAGCCTAGAACATAGTGGTGAAAATTACGGACTGTAGGATCGCCCAACCTGGGTTCAAGTCGCAGTTTATTCTCTTAGTGGTTGTGTAACCTTGGGAAAGTGCCTTAGTCTCTCTGAGTTTCAGCTCACTCACCTGTAACATGGAGATAATAGCAATACCTCTTCATGTCAGCCATTAAGTATTGTTGTTGTTTTATCGCTAACTTGGCGGGTGACAGAGTCAGGAAGAGGGAAGCAAGGGGCTGATAGAGGCAGAGAAGTGAAGGAAAGTCTCTCTGAGGGGGTGATATTGATGCTGAGAGCCGAAGGCTGTGACTGATCTAGATGTGTGAAGAATCTGGAGGAACAACGTTCTAGACGGAGAAAACAGGAAAGGCAAAGGTTCTGGAGCAGGAAGTGGCTTCACGTGTTCAAGGTCATTGGCAGCACAGGATGGGGCTGGAGAGTGAGGCAGGGACTAGATCACGCAGTGTGTCTGGAGCCAGGGCATGGACCCTGGTTCCAAGGGCCACCTCCTCTGAGAAGCCTGCCTGGCTGCTGCTTCCGACCGCACTTCTCTGCTCTGAACTCTTCAATTCTTCCCATCGGTCCCACTCCTGGTTCTGCTCTTTCTCACTGTTACCACTGCACTAAATGATCATATCATTATGGAATTTTAGGTTTCTTTATAATTCCCTAGCACCTAACGCAGTCTCAATGTTTGTGAGTAAATATGAAACTCCGTAAATAGGCAATTTGTAATGCTTTTTTTCCCCCTGAGCTATCTATAGAGGAAAAAATTTCTTAGCTAATTAATGGCAAAAACATGATTGTATGAGGAGTCACTTATTCTATGAATTAATAAAGTGATTTCAAAAGCTTTAAAAGCACCCTTTTTAAGAAACTGGTATCTCATATACATCCAGTTCTCCAGTCATAAAATCATGTGCCTTCAGCACCTTTGCTCTGCAAAGTGGTTATCGTAGAGCAAATTACTGCATAAAGTAAAACAATGAAATTGTCTTTAAAATATTGTACAAGGCTGTTGTTCTCACAAATTTAGGCTGAACAGTGAGGTAACAAATGGGTGTTGTTTTAAACTAGTAAGTCTGTGGTTACTTATTAACACAGCAATAGAAAACTAAAGTATGGCTGGAAATCACTACGTCATGTTTCTTTAAACCATCTCTTGTGCCTGTCATTTGAAGATGGCTGCAATAAATCCCGAGCCCATTGTTCTGTTCTAGCCAGTCCTCCACTCCTCCCCTTTATGTTCTCTGGATGAAGTCAGTGGTTCTGAGTAAAGGCTCTGGTGTCAGGCTGCTTGAGCTCAAAAGCCATTCTGCCAAGAACTAGGGGTGACTTTGGATAAGTTACCTAGCCACACTACGCCTCAGTTTCCTCACCTACAAAATGGGACATGGAGGGCAGAAAATCCCTCCCCCCAAGACACCCATACCCTAATCCCTAGAACTTGTGAATGGGTTGCATTACATGACGAAAGAGACTTTTCAGATAGACTTCAGGTCAGGGACCTTGAAACAGGGTGATTATCTAGGTGGATTCAATATAATCACATTGGCCCTTAAAAGTGGAAGAGAGTTGGCAAAAGAGATGAGACAGAAGAAAGGCCAAGAGAGATTCAAAGTGCGAGAGACTTAGTTCTCCTTTTCTGGCTTTGAAGATAGAGGAAGAGGGCCACGAGCCAAGGAATGAGGAGGCTAGGAAGAGCCCTGAGCTGAAAACCAGCAAGGGAACAAGGACCTGAGTCCTGTAACCAAGGAACTCAAATCTGCCAACAACCTGAACGAGTAAGAAAAGGGATTTTGCCCTAGTGCCCCCAGAGAGGAATACAGGCCTATCACCACCTTTTAGCCCAGTGAGGCTCATACTAAACTTCTGACCTACTAAGCTGTAAGATAATACATTTCTGTTGTTTTAAGCTGCTAAGTTTTGTTATGGCCCCAATAGAAAACTAATGCAGGGAATGCTGTGAAGAAGAAATACATATAAGTCACACAGGACAGAGACTGGCATATAGTAAGTGTCTCATCCGTGATATTTTTTTCTCACTACTGTTTCTATTAGTCATTCACTGCTCTGACCACACTCATCTCCCTGTTCATTCTGAGTGCTTCCATTCGCATGCACCTCTTATCTTCTTGCTTCTCTGTGGGTGTCCTTAGATATCCTTCCCAACTTCAAAATCCAGTTCAGATAACACCTGCAAGATTTCCCCAACCCCTTCAGCAGGGTGCGGCCTCTTCCAATGCAGCACTTCTTTTATCCCTTTGCTAGCTATTACATTCATTTAAACCCTAGTTTGTAGGGAGGGTTTTCTCTCTTTATTAAATTCTTTATGCTGTGATATGTTGTGCTGTGATTATAAAAGATTCCCAAATCTTTGCTTAAAACAACCATGTAGATTTCTTTCTTTCTTTAAAAAAAAATTATTTTATTATGGCAAGAACACTTAACATGAGATTTACCCTCTTAACAAATTAAGTGTACAATACATCACTGTTAACTATAGGCCCAATGTTGTTCAACTGATATCTGGAATTTAATCATCTTGCTTAACTGAAACTTTATACCCATTGATCAGCAACTCCCCATTCCCGCTTCCTCATAGCCCCTGATAACTGCTATTCCACTCTTTGATTCTATGTATTTGACTATTTTAGGTACCTTATATAGGTGGAATTATGCAACATTTGTTCTTCTGAGACTGCCGTATTTCACTTAGCATAATGTCTTCAAGGTTCATCCATATTGTTGCATATTGCAGAACCGCCTTCTTTCTGAAGGCTAAACAATTTCCATTATAGGTAGACACCACATTTTCTGTATTTATTCTTCCATAGATATCCACCCATTTATGGCTGTCTAGGTTATCATGGCTATTGTGAATAGTGCTGCAATGAACATGGGGAGTGCTAATGTCTCTTCAAGATCCCGATTTCAATTCTTTTGGATAAATATCCCAAAGTAGGATTGCTGGATTACATGGTAGCTCTATTTTTAATTTTTTGAGGATCCTTCATACTATTTTCTTTAGTGCCTGCACCATTTTTTGTTCCCACAGAGTGTACAAGGGCTCCAATTTTTCTACATCCTCACCAACACTTGTCTTTTCAGGTATATTTCTTTTCTTTCTTTTTTTTTTTGTTTATTAGTTTCAGGTATACAAAACAATGTGATATTTAGACATTTACACCCCTCACAAAGTGATAACCCCCCTCAGGTACGTTTTTTGCTCATGCTGCATGTACATGGCAGGTTGGTTAGGGGCTGTGTTCCCCTCACTCTCTCTTTGGGGTCAAGACTGACAAAGCAGCTGTCATCTGGAACACCCCCACTTATGTTTTGGCTCTTAAAGCTTCTTCCCAGTAGTGACACATGTCACTTCTGTTCATATTTCATAGGCCAGATGGAAGGAAATGACAGCATCTAGCATCAGTATGGAAAGGGGAATGGAGTCAATGGAATTGTAATAGATAAGCATGATATCAGGGGTGGGCGGGCAGTAGATGGGGGGAGGGAGGTTGTGACTTTGTGAGGGGTGAAAAGGATAACTATTGCATTGTTCTGTACACCTGAAACTAACAATAAAATTAAAAAAAAAAGAAAGGGACGAGCAATCCTACCCTGGGTGCAAGAGCAGGAGAGCTGAGTACAGTGTATCTGGTAGACAGCATTCATGGCAACCACAAGCTCTCACCCACAGCAGTGCCTTGGGAAGAACTTCTTAACCATAGCTCTCATTTTACAGATGAAGAGCTTGAGGCTCAGGATGGATAATGATTGGTCACAGGTTTTATAAGTGATATGGTTGGAACTAGGACCCGACTGTCCTTCCATCCTTCTTTCATCCCTGCGGCAACTCCATCAAATCCTGTTATATGTCTGACACTGTGAGGATGCAGCAAAAAACAAGCTTGCCTCAGCCCCTGCCCACATATTCATGGTCTGCTACTGTGCCTAGCACCTGCCTCCCTTCTCTCTCTCAGCTGCATGGGCTGCCTGCTTGTAGAGCTGCCCTCCTCCACCCTGCACAGCTGGATCACAACAACTGGAGGGTAGGGGTAGGATCTTCAACTCTGATCCCTTCACAGCCCCTACTGTATTAGGCACTCAACTAATGTGCCTCGGATTGAACACAAAATTGAAAATGAAATTCACTTTAGATGCCAAACATTTGTTCTCTGCTTATATCATCCCCCCATGTGTTCCCAAAACAAGCGTATTAATAGGGATTTGCATGTGCTTTGCTAGTTTATTATAGGGAACGTTAGCTATTAGCATATATTTGAAAAAGAGATTAATAAGATCATCAACAATATACCTCATAAATCACTCTGAAAATTGCCAAAGTAATTTCTTAATCTCTCTTTTTTTTTCCTCCCAGAGAATCTATTTCTTCCAGTGACTTATACTAAATTGACAGTTCTAATTAGCAGTCATGAAAACTCAAGCTTTTAAAGCTATGGAAGATTAGAAAAGAATTTTCCAGAGATGTGATAAAACTTTTTCCCATAAGGGATGTCATGTGTATCACTGGTTGGGTTTAGGTGAGAAAGGGAAGCCTGTGGGAAGGAGGGTGGAGTTGGGAAAAGATTAAGAGGGGAAGACTTGTGTCTTGGGCACCTGTCTGGCCTCCAGGAGCTGAGCGGATCACTTGTCATTTACTGCGTGTATGCTCTCGACCCATTGGAAATGTCAGGGGAGGTCCTGCATTATTTTACGTCCCACAGCTCTGGGTCCTGACATGACCTGAAGCTGAACCCTGGCCCCGACCAGGAACCTAGTTTGTCTTCAGTCTGCAGAGCTATAAGGAGTCACCAATGCATCAGCTGTGAGGCTGTCACTCATTGCTAGCCATTCAACAGATATTTATCAAGTACATCCTGTGTGCCAGGCCTGTGTTGATGATACTTCCTAGGCTTACCAGAGGAAAGACCTTCTAAAGCTGAGGCTTGAAGAATGAGCTCACCAGGGAAAGGGATGTTGCAGGGGAGGTTGTAATGAGCAGAGAAAATGAACATGAATCAAAGATGTGGGAGTAAAAAAGATAAACGGTCCTCCAGTGGCCGAGAGGTACAGCAGGAGCTTTGGAGGGGAGGGTCCTGGGGTACGGGAAGAAGTCTGGGCAGAAAGGCAGTGAGGGATGGAAATCAGGGTGTGACATGAGCCAGTCAACAGATTTTGTGAAAACACTCTACTTTGTAGAATAGAGAATGGTTCGGGGTGATGTGGAAACAAGAATTGAGGCATGGAGATGAAAAAGCGGTATTGTAGGAGTCCAGATCAGATAAGATGACTCCTGGACCACATGGCAATAGCAAGGTGGCCAAAAAGCAAACAGACTTAAGTAGCTTTAGGAGGTAGAATCTCTATTTGAAGACTGATTGGATACAGGGGGTGAAGGAGAGGGTTCGCTGAGTTTTTGAAGGCTCCATTTTTTTTAATGAGTATTTTGTGCCAGGCATTCTCAGATGTTTACATTTATTCCTCACCACATGTTATGAGGGAAGTATTGTAGTATTTCGCTTCATTTTCTGCATAGGAAAACTGAAGCTTGACAAGGTTAGGTGTCTTCCCATTAACACAAAGCTGGTCTGAGTCCTGAGTTTACCTTTAAGCCCTAGGCTGTCCTGTGTCCCTACCCTGATCTCCCGGGTTTCTGGTTGGTCAACACAGAATGGTGACATTTCTTTCTGAGATGGGGAGCACTAGGAAAAGCAGATAGTCTAGTAGGATCTTTCCCACAATTGCTGGTGTAGAAACAGATACCACCCAGCCCTGGACAATAATGACATCGACAGCCTTGTAGGAACAGCCCTTCTTTCCTCCTCCTGCACCCTGTTTGAATGGGAGCTCAGCCTGAGTCTGCGTTCCTCACGCATTGTTCCTGGGGAGCTGAGCCTGACCTGTTCCTATCCTTTAGCCTGTTTAATACCCTGGTGGGGATGGGGGCCCCTGTGTACACCCTTCCTTTAGCTTCTTAGCAGTTGACACTTAAATTAGCAATGGAAATTTTCCTGAAAATGAGAAATGGGGTAGGCTCCAGTAGGGAGAAAAATGCCTGAGATAAAGGAGGAGAGATACCTGGTATATTAGAGCAGTCGACTGGGGAGCAGCTGTGTTAACCATGCACAAGGTACCTACTTCATTTCAAGTCTGTTTCCCCATCTGTATGTAAAACACAAGAAAAGGGAATAATGCTTGCCTGCCTCGTGGTTGTTGCAAAGATCAAATGCAATAATAGATGACTGTATTTTGTGAATCAAAACACTCCTTGTAAATGAGAGGACTTAAAATTTTGATATCACAAGGTGGAATCAGAGACGCAAGAGCTAGGAGGTATCTTGGGGACCACCAAGTTCATTTTGATTACTTTACGGTGGGGAAAACCGAACTGAGGCTCAGAGAGACTAAATGGCCTTTCCCAAAGTCACCCTCAAAATTAAATGTTGGGACTAGGTTTAGAAGGCAAATCCACGACCTCACGCTGAGGGTTTTTTTGCTCTATTGCTTTGGAAGGATAACATAGTAATTGAACCCAGTGGGTTTTGGAATCACATCAACTGAGGTTTGACCCCCAGCTTTGCCGCTTGTTAATTGTGTGGTATTGGCCAATTTATGTCATCTTTTTGAACCTCATTTTTTTTTCAATTATAAAAACGCAAATTATTATTAACTCAAAGGGTTGTTATGAAGACTAAATGTAATAATGCTTGCAGATACTAGATAAACAATGGTAGTGATTATTATGATTAAGTTTACATATTGCATATTTGCCATATCCTATCCTCCCAATTGAAGACTGACCTACTCTAAATTTCAGAGGTTCCCAACCCAATACATTCCTGACCTTATTTGGTCTAAATATTTTACTGATAGAATCAGAGTTAAGGCCAAAGAGAAGACCATTCATTATTGATCCCTAATATTTTGCTCAAGCCTAACTCTAAGTAAAATTATCTTAGTTTAAAACATAGTCAAGAGGCTATGTGTTCTAGCCTAGTTGAATATTTTATGCAAATAACTTAGGAAGGTTGGAGAGGGAGTTGGAATTTGATTGACGTAGGATTAGAGAGTCCATTCTGTTTTCTCAAGGAAATCCTTATTCAGAGGTATGAAGGGACTGGGTGATTAGGAGAACTCAAAGGTGTGATCAGATCTTACTCTGGGAAATTGTACTTTACACTATTTAAGACAATATTCAGGATGAGAATCTCTCTCAAAGTTAAAGCACCAGAGAAGAATGAAGCTCCTTTGAATCCAGGGAGATGTCATTAAAATGAGTTCTGGGTTCAGCCACCCCCAAGGCCCCCAGAGATGATATACAAGGCTAGAGGCTGAGCGTGTCTCCTTGGTAAACAAGAACTAGGAATCACTATCACAATGGGTTTTAATCACATCTTGACTATATGCAAAAGGCTCTTGCCTCTCCCCTGGTTCCCTAACCGACTTTAATCTATGTAAATTTTAATTAAAGGTTTCAGTTTGCTTACTGCTTCTTCTCTTATGGAAATGATTGCAGAGGGGCATAACACACCAGCGTATACTTATGCATTTCTGATAAGAAGACAGGAAATTTGAGGCCAGACTTTTTATAGAAAGAATTGTAGAAATAACCTATTACATTGTAGTAGGCTTGTTCCAGTTTACTAGTATAAACACAGTGCTTTCCATCAGTTCATAATTCTTGCCACAGTCCAGTGTCCAATTTCCTATTCTCTTCTTACTTGACCTTGTGGTAACCTTTGGCATAGGGGTTTATGCCATTCTCTTTAATACACTTTCTTCACCTGGATGCCAGACTCTCCTGGTTTGCTTTCTTCTTCCCTGGCTGCTCCTTTTCAATTCCTCCTGATAGGTCTTCATGACCTCTAAATGTTCATGGGTCCAGGGCTTGGGTTTCTCCTCTTTACTACCTAGACTCACCCCCAACATAACCTCCCTCTCCCAGTCCCCTGGCTTTAAATACTGTATGTTCATGATTCCTAAAACATTGAAGTCCAGTCCAGGCCTTCCCTCTCACCTCCAGGCTCATGAGCCTGGTCCTTATTTCCTCTTAGATGCCTAATAGACATCTCCCACCTAACATGTTTCAAACTGAGCCCTTGATTTCTCTCCATTCCACAAATATTTCCCACCTCAGTAAATGGCATCATCATTCTTTTAGTTACTGAGCTCTGAAACATTAACTTCTCTCTATCCCTCACACCTATTTCCAATTCATCAGAAATCCCACTCATTCAACCTTCAAATATATTCTGGGTCAGACCATTTATCAACTCCCCAGCTATCTTTCTACTCCAAGCCCATCATTTCTTGCCTAGACTAAATAAAGCAATATCCTCCTAACTGGTCTTCCTTCTTTGAATCTGTAATAGTCTATTCCCCACGCCGTAGCTTGCAGGGTTTCTCAACCTCAAAACTACTGATATTTTTGTGTTGGATAATTCTTTGTAGGGAGCAGATGTCCTGTCCATTTTAGGATATTTAGCAGCATCCCTGGCCTGTCCCCATTAGGCTCTAGTAGCACCCCCTCTCCTAGTTTTGCCAACCAAAAATGTCTTCAGGCCTTATCAAATGTCTTGGGGGCGTGAAGAGGAAGGAGAGGGGAATTATCCCTGACTGAGAACCACTGAGTTAGACTGAGAGCCCATAAAAATGTAAACTGGATCAAATCTGCCCTAAACTTCCCAATGGTGGTTGCCAGGGGCTGGGGGGAGGGGGAAATGCAAAGTTGCTAAGCAACTGGCATAAAGTTTCAGTTAAATAAGATGAATAAGCTCTAGAGATTTACTATGCACCATTGTACCTATAGTCAACCATAATGTACTGTACAGTTTAAAATTTATTAAGTGGGTAGATGTCATGTTAAATGTTCTTATCACAATGAATAGAACATCCAAGTTTCTGACAGTGGCTGATAAGGCATTTACTTATTCCTCCTGCCTGAAACACCCTTCCCTGCCTTTTTACTTGGCTAATATCTACTCATCCTTCCAGTTTTAGCTTAAATGCAACTTCCTCTGGGAAGCCTTCCCTGGCCAGTCCCCTAATCTGGGTTAAGGGCCCTGCTTTGTGCTCCCTGAACACCCTGCTTTTCCTCTGACACAGTGCACATCACACCGCATTGTAGTTGCCTGGTTACCGGACTGTGAACTCTTTGAGGGCAGGAGTTGTGCCGTACTTAGCACTGTCTTTCTTTTGTGCATAGCTTAGGGCCCAGAATGAAGCATTTAAGTAACTATCTGGGGGACTGAGCCTGGCCAGCACTAGGTAGGGGTACGACACCCAACCTGGTTGACACCCTGGAAGCAGATATAACTATGAAACTAGGCACTACCAAGTCTTAGCAATATTCCTTTTTCACTTGGTAGTTCCACAGCCACTCTGGTGAAACATCAAGGACAATTTCTGCTCTTAGAGAATCCTTGGTAAGAGAAACCCCTCATTCCGCAAATACTAGTGAGCATGTACTATGAGCTGGATGCTCAAACATCTGCTGGTGGACAGGAAGTTCCCTGCACAGGAACTTGTGGTGCTTACATTCCAGCGTGGGTCATGGTCGTTTAGTGCATAAAAACATAATCAGCTACTCAATTTCTATTGTGAACATCAGGGAAGGTGGGAGTAGAGGAGGGAAGCAGACAGGTAGAGAGAACTATAAAGCAAAAATCCTGAGTCAAAAAGGCAATGCATGGTACATTTCAGGTACCAAAGGAGGAGAATGTGGCTGCAGCACAGAGAGGGAGGAAGAGAGGAGTGCTCTGAATTGAGGTTGAAGAGACAGGCTGAGGTCAGAACAGATTGGCCCCTTCACCTCCTCCCCACCCCACAACTCAGAAATTGTTTCCAATGGCTTCTTTTTTAGGCCACATGCACCATATTTTTTCCTTATTTAGAATTGTGAGCTTGCTATTATCACTTGAGCCAACTTTTCCTTCCCCCACCACTGAAGTCCTATTCATTTTTCAATGCCAAGCTCAGGCCTTCCTCCACAATGAAGAACAAGAACTCAAAGAGCCTCAGCCAATAAGGAGTGAAGAAAGGCACACATGTAACTGGAGAATAGTGAACAGTTCCGCTTAAATGGAACGAACGATGCCTTTCTAGGGAGCTCATGTCAGAATATGGCAGATCTTGGCATTTCTAAGTGATTTATGAGGGAGACACTACTGTGGACAGTTAAGAACACATACTTTGGAGCTAGTCAAACCTGAATTAAACCTGTGCTCCCCACTTTATTAGCTGTGGGAACTACAGGAAACTCATTGAATCTCGGTTGTTTGTTTTTAAAGTAGGGGTAATTATAGCTACCTCATAGATACAGGGTTCTTACAGATTAACATAGGGTTGTTAAAGATTTAAATAGATAATACAAGCAAAACAATTATCACAGTGTCATGCACACAGTGTTAAACAAATGTTATCATGAATACTGTTATCATCATCATCCTTCCTCATTCTTAACTAAAATTGTAAGTACATTAAATGAGATAACATGTAAATCCAAGCGTAATGTACATCTCATGGTAAATAATCAATAAGTGCAATTTCCCCTTTCCTATTTTCTTTTACAAATGAGGACCATGTCTTTAACTTCTTTTGCAGGCACTTAGTGAGCCCTAAGTAAATATTTGTTGACTATTGAGTACTCGTATATGTTGTTCTCCCTACTGATCTCTAGCATTGTGTTGAATTGTGGGGGGCTGTGTACATTCTTACAAGCTAATAATATTAATTGCTGGAGAATAGTTGCATATATATTTTTCAAAATTAGGATGGGACTGGAAAGAAAATCTAGGGCCAAATTTACATAAACTGCTCTCACATAAGCAGGCTGTTAACAGTTGGAAAAGGAATTGGTACGCAACTGTTTTTCTTCTTTCATTCAACTGTAAAGAAAATACCAATGGGAATACAGGGAAATGGACCTATTGTAATTTAACTACAATTGCCCATTGGAGAGGCTGACCCAGGACCCAATGATCAGCAACCGTGGTAACGTGAGGGATACTGCGGTGGTCACAGGATTACCAGGTCTTTGTTTACAATGTTCTATTTGCTAAGGAAGAATAGCTCTTTTTGAGTCTTTAAAAGTAATTCAGATCTGCTTCACTCACTTGATTTCCCTTGAGAGAGGTAATCTGGCAAAGGGAAATGCTGTAAAACACTTGCCTTTTCAGGTTCTGATGGATCCTTTAATACACGCATCTTCTGAGTTGAGACACTGAGACCCATGAAAATCAAGATAGGTGCAACAGACACATAGGAGACCTTTATCAAAGAGCAGATAGATTTAAATACAACACTCCCATGATGCAGCTAGACCCGAATTTAATTAGCCCAAACTTGGTTGTTCATATAGCTTCCCAGAAATGTCTGTATCACAAAGTAAAGTATATTTCTATTATCAATTTATTTTAACTGACATTTACAAAAAATAAATAATTTGATGTCATATGAATAAACTCTGTCATCTGCTCTTTATCAGGTTATGAAGTAGTAGTAGCTAGCTAGCCTAGTTAACACAATACATGATTTCTAGAGTGATTCACATGGTTTATATCAGTGGCTCAAAAATATGTTCCACTATTTCATTGGTCTGACAAATACAGTAAGCCCTCATGATGAGTTCAGAGTACAGGGCACAGAGTCAGGCCAACTCACTGGGAGTTCTCCATGGTTCTGGTCCATGCAACTGTACTCACTTTGGCATTGACCTGAGTCCTATGGTATAAATTCTTTTGGCTTCTGCTTTAGATTATTCACCCTCTGTATAGCATGCCACATCAAAGCGACCCTGCAAATGTTTTTGTTTTCTTATTGGAAACCTTAGTGACACTGCTGGGCTTCCATAAGTGCCATATACAGACACAGGCTGTTACGGACGGACTGCTATGCACCAGGCCTTCTAGTGGAAACTGGGATATAGAGATGAGTAAAAATTTGGTTCTGCTCTTAGGGAGCTCACATTCTAGTTGGAAAAAAAAAAAAAGAGGAACTCTAGAATCACAAGCAATGTCCTAAGAATTAATATAAATACATGAAAAATATATGGGAGTTTTGAGGCAAGAGCTTTTTTAGCAGAGGAGATCAGGAGAGACTCCCCTGAGACAGTGATATTTGAGCTAGGTTATGGAGAAGGAGTCCACTAAACTGAGAAGGGGTAGGATAGACTCTCCAGGTAAAAGCAGAGGGCCAGAGAGGTGAAAATTCAAAGAGAGTCCAGGAGTTTGGAATGCAACAGAACATAAGAGGCCAGAATATAGGAGAGGTAGAGATAGATAGAGATAAAAATAGAGATAGAGATAGACACAGATACATACAAGGCTAGGAAAGTAGTAGGCAGACTTTAAAGGACTTTGAAGGTCACATTAATAGACTCAGGCTTTATCCTACTGTGTTGGGGAAGAATTAATAAAGTCTGATCAAGGTGGTAAGAGGACTATACTTGAAATATGCAGAGTAGATGTTAAGGAGACAGCCTGGAAGCAGGGAGGACTTCTCACTTGAACCTTGTCTGTAGGCATCTGTGGCTTCATGACTGACAAAGCCTTATGTGCTAATTACTTCAGAGTCTGAAATCTAAACCCTCAAATTGCTAAAGATAGGTCACGGTGCTCTGATGACTTGGTGAGTCAGAGCAGTTGCAGTCTGATATAAGCGAAGAGAATCATACTATTGAAATATAGGCACGACTCATCAGTTCCTCCTCCCTCCTAGCTGCCTAGAAGCTACTCTGGGACCTTATAATCCCTTTCTAGATATCCTGTCTACTGCTTTTCTTCCCAGGCTGCCCAATGCCATTAGATTAAGCATCTCAAAAGAAAAGCCAGCCCATCATTTTACTATTTATGAACTACTCATTTATTCTTTATTTCCTGCCTAATATTCAGTCCTTTGTCTGGTTTTAAAACATTTTATAATTTGATAATACTTTCCTTCCTATTTTACTTCCTATATCTCTCCATCTTCTTCATCAGCTGATGACTATTCTTATTTCTATATTTATGCCCATACCGCTAAACTTTTCTCATATCTACCAATATAAAAACATATTGATAAATGCAAATCACAGTAACATTGTGACATTTATTCATTTACTTCTTCACTCAACATGTATTCATCAAAGCTCTGTGATAGGTGCTGGAGTTACAGTGGTGGGCAAGAAAAGTGGTGGTGATTCTTAGAGCTCAGAATCAGCCTAGAGCATTATTGCTCAAGATGCAGCATTGGTTTTGCCTGGCAGTATGTTAGAAATGCATAATCTTACACCCCATCCAAAGCCTGCTGAATTCAAACCTCATTTTAATGAGATCCCTAGATAATTTTTATGCATAAAAAATTTCAGAAGCAATGGCTATTAGGAAATAGATATTGAAAAAGCAAATGAAATAAATAGCATGTAAAGACTGCTATGATGCTGAAGGATGGGCATTTCCCCCCCACTGAATTAGGTAAGAAATAATGGGGGTGGTGGTGGTGGTGGTGTGTGTGCAGAGACCACATGCTATTCTCCTTGAGACTCTCCTTCTCACTTAGCCCAGTCCGGAGTCCAATGTAGGTACCTAACACAAACCTTTGCTAAAACTGATGGAATTGTTTACAGAAGTACTGAAACAAATTTGAGGGTTTTAGAGGTTTCAGAAAATGATGGAATTGTTAAATTTTTGCCAGGTACAGCTTTGATTTATTGAATGTGGGTTTGTTTCTTTTTGTCCTGCAACAGAAAGGGGATGTTATTTATTTTATCCTTTTCAAAGCCATAGTATTTCACCATGGTTGACATAAACAGGGGGTGGAAAATTCACAAAATGAAATGGAACCAAATTTTGCACAGAAGTTTTTCTCTGTGGTTCAAAGCTATGGATGAGTTTGCTTTTTCTGAGAGTTATTTTTATTTTTATCATGTGCAGAGAGCTGGGTGATTCATGACTCAGTCAGTACCCCCAGTTTAACTGCCCCAACACATACATTACTTAGTAATAACCTTAGACTCAACTGGCACAAAATATGCTACCTGAGAAAAAAAATCTCCATTTTTTTAGTTGTTCATATCTTATAGTGTGCCAATACAATCCACGGTTTTCTTCATACATTGAGTTGAGACTAAGAGTCAATAAAAGCAACTATGTTTTGAATGTACAACAAATTCCTTTTCGTCCCTCACTACCTTCTGTCTCATTTGACATGCAATTTCTTCTTATAGGTTAATTTAAATAAAGAATTAATCCCTCTCTGTTTTTCTCTGGCAGTCTCTAGAGTTTTGCATGCTCCATGCTTGAATGTTAAAGGATACATTTTCTATCCAGAAGCGTCCTCAGCTTTATCCATCACTTTTAGGTGTTTTGAAACACTGTCCACAAAATCACTGAGTCTCAGCTATTGATTTGTTCTACCCTTTGAGAAAAAACCACAATCACTGGTGCACCGATGGAATCCTACTACCTCACGGTTAGAAAACACTGCAGACATGATCTCATATGAGCCTGTGTGTGAAGAGAATCCCTTCTCTACCACCCCCCCACCCCCAACAGAAACATCCAGTCTCTATTTCAGCACCCATCAGCAGGCTTCACCAGTTATCAAGACTTATTATTAAAGCTTTATTAATTAAGGCAGAGTGGGACAGTGGAAAGAATAGACAAGTATATCAACAGAGTAGAATCAATTGTCTCGAACAGACCAACATGCATTTGGAGGCCTGATTTATGAGAAAGGGGCATGTAGTTGGAGGAAAAGGATGGCCTACTCAAAAAATGGTGCTAGTTGCATATGGAATATCCATGTGCAGTTGTCATCGTCATCATCACATCATCATTCCCTTGACCCTCTATCTTGCACATATCTATATGACACATAGATCTAAATGTGGAAGGTAAAATTTCAGAAGAAATTATAGAAGAGTATCTTTATGACTTTGAGGTACGCAAAGACTTCTTAAGACACAAAGAGTACTTGCCGTAAGAAAAAAACTTACTAAATGGACTACATTAAAACTATGTATTTTTGTTCATCACATAACACTGCCAAGATAGTGAAAAGACAAGCCACAGAATAGAAGATACTGATAATACAGACATCTGAAGAAGGACATGTATCAAGGATATATAAAGAATGATTGCACAACAATTAGAAAAAGACAGATAGCCTAAGAGAAAAAAAGGCAAGAGACTTACAAAGGTATTCATAAAAGAGGCTATACAAATGGCTAGTAAACATAAAAAAGGTACTAGCCATCAGGTAAATCCAAATGAAAACCATAATGTGATATTATAACACACCCACTTACTAAAATGTAAAAAGGCAGATGTGGCGTAACTAACTCATATACATTGCTGATAAGAGTGCAAATTTGTTTTCAGAAAACAGTTTGGCAGAATCTACAACAGGAAATTATAAATAACATGCGCCTAGGAATTCTTCTCTTACATAGGAATTCACATATGTTCATCAAAAGACTTTTACAAGAATATTTATAGGGGCATTATTTATAATGGCCTCACACTAGGAACAACCCAAATGTTTATCTGCAAAGACAGTCACACTTCTGGTTTTGTTTATGGATAAATAAATTGTGGTATAGCCACAAAATACAATACTATACAAAAGCGACAATTAATGGACTAGAACTATATGTGATAACACAGATGAATCTCACAATATAATATTGAGCAAAAATATCCAGACACAAAAGAATGCATATATATATATGTATATATACACACACACACATATATATGATTCCACTTATGAGATTCAAAAACAGCTTAATTAGTAAAATTAATCTATGATGTCAGAAGTCAGAATAACGTTTACTTTTACATGGAGAAGGGGTAAAAAGAGGTGCTTGAGAGTTGAGATTCTGGTAGTATTCTACAGTAAGTCCTCATTCAACGTCACTCATAGGTTCTGTGACTTCAAGTGAAATGACATACTGAAAATGGTTTTATCATAGAATACTTGATATAAACAAGAGTTTATCTCATCAATGTTATAAAAAATGATATTGAATGAAACAATAGTATTTGAGGACCTGCTATACTTTTTAATTTGAGTTCTTATTACACAGGTGTTTTCACTTTAGGAAAACTAATTGAGCTGTATATGTATGATTGTGCACTAATTTATTTGTGTTATGCCTCAATAAAATTAAAAACAATCAATTGTGTGTCAAACGGGGAAGCTATGAAGAAAAACTATCTCCTGTTAAAATCGTCCTTTGCTTAGCATTTATATCAAATTTTAGAGGAAAATGTCCACTGATTAAGAAAGAAGTTGGGGCCGGCCGAGTGGCGAGATGGTTAAGAACTGGCTTGGGATGCCAGAGGGCCCTGGTTCAGATCCCACATATGAGGGCCAGTGACACTGCCCTCCACAGCTAAGATGCTGAACAACAGCTCAACCTGGAGCTGGGCTGCCATGAGTCGCTGGCGATGCCATAGGCTGCAGTCCCTGTGGCAGTGGGTTGCCATGGGCTACCATAAGTAGCCAGCAGCCAGCGTGAGCGGCCAACAGCCGCAGTGAGTGGCTGTCCAGAAGCCGGAGACAGATCTGCCTCACCCGGGAAGAGCGCAATGATGGTGCCAACTTGGGCCAGTGAAGCAACATCTTCCACAACTAGATTGAAGAACAAAAGGACAGCAACTTGTCTGTTCCCCTTTCCCCAGTTCCCCAGCACTGTTCCCATCCCACTAATTCCCCAATAAAAATCTTAAAAAAAAAAAGTTGAAGTTTTAAAAAAATAAACTATGAATCTTCTCTATAATAAGTATGAAAAATGTCCTTTCTCCCTTGAGTTTTGATGCAGTAGATAGGGTGAAATGTAAGAGCCATGGGCCTGATGGATTTCCTTCTGGTTTAATGATGTGCCTGCCCTTTCTCCTTCTCCAGCCAGATGGGTCGACCTACCAATACCTACCAATACCCACCTCTCCTCTTTGGATCACCCACGGATGGCACTTGGAGCCCAGGACACACCCCAGCTTGGTAAGTTCACTGTTCCTTATGTGTGAGTCTTATCTCCCTATTTATGTAGACTATACACATCATGAAAGCAAAGACCTTATGTTTCTTATTTCTGTGTATTTTCCACCAAACTAAGGAGAGAACTGATCAAAAGGGCTCAGTAAAAACTTTCCGTTGTAGAATGTCAGATCATTCAGACTGTGAAACCTGAGCTCTGAGAAGGGAAGTGACTTGCCCAAGATCACTTGGTCACACTTGTCTCTGTTGATTCCTGTCCTTGTCCAGCCAGACTCCCTACACAGCCTTGCTGAGGAAAAACAAGCCACACCCCTTTTGTTTTGTTCCTCTTGGCTTTACTTCTCTGTGCTCAGGAATGGAAAGGCACAGCAACTCAATTCTTCTAACTCTGATTGTCCTGCTTTGCTGATTCACTGAGCAAATGCTGCCTACAGGTGGGGACCTTGGCTCTGGGGAGTAGGAACAATATATACAGTCTCAGCAAAGCAACGACCTTGCTCATTTCACTGTTCAGACCTGCAAAATGAGAACACACCAAGCTCTTGTGTTCCTCCTGTTTGTTTTCATTTGCCTACAGGGATTATGATGATGTATCCTGAAAGGTGTTGAAATCTAAATATCAGTCTTTTGAAAAATTGCTCATTGTTTGTTAAGGGTCACTTGAGTTATTTGCAACAAAAATGCTTCGTCCAAGTTTGGATTATAAAATGCTCAGTGCTAACTTAACCCGCTGTGTGAACTCTCTCAAAGTTGCTTTCCCAAAGTATAAAATGAGGTAGTTAGACAAGAAACGACCTGACTTTTAAGGTTATAGTTTATAGATTCATTAAAGATATAATCTATAGACTCATTAACTTAAATAATTAGCATAAATTGTGGACACACAATATTAAGAAGCATGGAATATTAACAAGCACCAATATAAATGTCATATGTATGTATATCTCTACATGGAAATAGCGAGAGATTACATACCTTTTATTGACCATTTATTATAATATCAGGCACCATGTTAAGTATTTTAAATACCTCATCCCATTGAATATTTACAATGATTCCAAAAAGTAATGTCTTCATTTTATACACAAAGCATGGCAGGTTGTATTTTCCAATATCACCACATCAGCCTCTCCCATTCCACGTGTTCTTTTTACAGTATGATTTGGCCTACTGAATGACTTGTCCTACTGAATGGTAGAATCTATGTGCTTTCCCTTTTGATATGGCTGGGCTTGTAACTATGGCAGAAGTCACACTATGTGATTCTGAGTGTAGGCCGTGAAAGATAATACACCTTCTGCCAGCTTTTCTTTAGACACTTGTTCTTGGAGTCCAGCCACCATGCTGGGAGGATGCCCAAGCAGAACGTGGAGAGGCATGTGGAGGTGTTCAGGACAACAGCCCCCACTGCCAGCCATGCGAGTGAGGGAGCCTTCAGACGATTCTATCCTGCAGCTGTCAGGTCATTCACAGCCTTTTAGTCTTTCCATCTGAGGTCCCAGGCATCTTTACACAGGGACAAACCACGCTACTGTGACTCTTTCCAAATTTCCTGACCCATGAGCATCATAAAATGGCTGCTGTTTTATATCACAAGTTTGGGGTAGCTTGTTATGCAGCAATAATAACAGAGGCACTTGGTTGCAAAGCTGGTTGCCAAGGGTCACACAGAAGATTGGTGAAAGAGGAAGAATTAAACTCAGGTCTGCTCCAGAGCTCAGGCTCTTAACCACTATGTTGAACATACCTGCATATTTATAAGTCCTGCAAAATCAGTACCTGTCACTCTGGGATGCAGACAAAACCATCATAATTCTGACCACTAAGAAATATAACCAAGTACCCAGGATATCCTGAGGAGACTGGTGGACAGTGTGGCTTGGCAAGGAAGGGTCGCTGCCTGGGAGAGAAGTGATGCCAGGGAAGCAGACAGGAGCTCAGGTCTAGGTTCTGTGCAGGCTTGAGCTGAGGAATAACCCTGGGTGGAGTGAGTAATTCTGCCAATATCCTCGAGTCACAACGCTGCACCTGGCAGCCTTCCCCTTTCTCCTGGGAACAGCCTCCGGACTTCCCTCTGGCTGCTGTTGGGCCAGGAGCATAGGCAGGAAAAGAGATGCACATCAGTGAGTCTCAGAAAGCTGTTAGCAGGGAATAAATGATTGGTGCGAGGCCAGGGACAGAGTGGAAAGGAAGGAAAGTATTTAACACAAACGAAGGGAAAGGAAATGAAGAGCTTTTGAACCCCTGGTTTATGTTAGACAGCAGGTAACATGCTGTAGCTTTTGTTTGCTCATGTATTCTTATAAGAATTCTGTGATACTGGTGTTAATGGCCCCCTTTTAAAAGTTGAGGGAACAGGCTTGGCAGCTAAGTGACTAGCTCGAGCGCTATCGCTAGCAACTGGTAGACAAAGATCCAAACCCGGGTCTGTTTGAATAATGGGAGACTTGGTCTCAAAACACAGTTGTCTTCCCTTCTTTGCTTGGGCTCCTTGCCCCTCCACCACCCCAAGCTACCTCCCCGCTGCCCTGACCAATTTGCCTGGAGTTTCTTCTTCAAGGAGAGCTTATTCCTTGGTACCAGCCCAAGTCTCCCTTGCTACTAAGCCAGCGCAGGGCATTTGAGTCCTCGCTGACCTTTCTGTCTTGTCTACCTATTAACTATAAATTGTGCACTTGAGAATTATTCAAATACACATTCTGCTTTCTTATCTACCTTTTCTCTTATGTATGTTTGTTCTTCTACTGACTTACAAAATCACGGGTCTGAACTCATGTTTCTTGCTTTTCGCACTAGCCATAGTGCTTAGCGTGGTGCTCAGGGCAAGGTTTAGGTCCTAGATGGTGCCCAGTTAAAACAGTTGACTAAGTAATCCTCTCTTCTATCTGTAGAAATACATAGCCATAGTAACCAGAAACAAAACAAAATAAACACCTTCTCCATTCTGTCGCCCCATTCCCAGAGTAGATACCTACACAGAGGATAGGACATGAAAGAGAAGATGCATACCAGGTGAGTGCTCAGCCAGAATCGCAGAGGGGAAGGCATCTTTCTGCCTGACAGCCCCTTCTGCCTGCTGCTCAGGAGATAAATAACCTGGCAGCTGAAGTGGCTGGGACTCCTTGACTATCCCCCCAGGACCTTCTCAGTTCCAGAAATTAGACTCTGGCTGACATGGTTCCATCCATGGTTGACCAAGCCTTAACACCTATTAATAAAGGTACTCCACAGGGAGTTGGAAGTTGCTTTCTCATGGCAACTGAAGAACTAGACCAACACAGCCTATTTTAGATTCTGTGTGTTTGGGTGATACTTGCGTGGCCTTACATCAGGATACAGGGCCCCAAAAGTCATGGTATTGAGTGTGTCATTACACTTTGTGAGCTTTGAACCATTGGCTAATGAGTACCTAGGGATGACTTTGATTGACAGGTCCCACAGCTCAACACATGATTGCTTCAGTGCCTTTGTTCATGGTGATCCCTACCAGAGATTTCCTTCTTCATTTTCCTTTGCTTTTGTAGAAAATCTTATCTCACCTTTCAAGGCACAGTCCAGTGCTTCCCAGAAGTCTCTTTTCACTGCAACCCACACTCGTTTTTCCTTTCTCAGAAAAACGCTGGCACCGACTGCACACCACAGAATTCAGCCCTCGGTTACACATTCCCCTAGTTCCCTGTGTTCCAGAAAGGCAGCGTGGTGCAGTGAAAAGAGCCTATAATTTGGGACCAGAACCCACTATTTCCCTGCTGTGCAAGCCTGAAGGTCTTTACAAAGCAGCACAGGCATCCTTGTTCACCCAACTTAGTAGCTGCATTGTGTTCCATTGGACGATGAAATATCACTTCTTTCCTCAAACTGCTACTGAAGGACAGTGGACTACTTCCAGCTTTTTAAAATAACGGTGAAATGAATATCCTTATATATACATCTTGTCACATTTGCACAACCCTTTCTATAGGATAAATGTGTAGACTCCAGCTCATTTCTCACCTGCACAATTTTAAGTCCTCTCCCCGCTGCAACCATTCATACTTAAAGTGCTACAGTTAAAAACATGCCCTCTCCCATGTTTGGCTCTGACTGTGGAGCCCACCCTATGCCCACAGTCACCTCCCAGCTGAAACCACAGGTTGGCCTCTCCAAAGTGGCACCAGTTGCATCTTTGCTTTTGTCTCTGTTTCACCATCTCCCTCACCCCAGCTGACTACGCTGCACTCACTCTTTGTGGGGTCAGAATATACCCCTGGATGCTTACTTTTCCTTCCTCAGTGGATGGCTTTTAAAGACAAAGATACTGTAGGAATAATAATGGAAGAAAAACCCAAAGCAAAAAATATCTATTGGAAAAAACAAAGAGTTAGGGGTGCCTTTATTATTATTATTATTATTATTATTATTATTATTATTATTTTAATTCTAAAAATCCACAGGAGCCTTAAGAACTTCAGAAGATTTCTGGCCTTGGAAAACAGTGATGTGTCAAGGATAAATCATGGGTATTAGAATCAGATAGACACAGGTTATAATCCCAGCTCTGTTGGGTAACCATGGACAAGGGAAGTTAATCACCCTGAGCCTCGGTTTTCTCATCTATAAAATGGTATTGATGTACCTGGGCAGAGGTTGTCATGATGATTAGAAGTCACATGATCTAACACTTAACCAGAGTGCCTGACACATAGTAGGTGCAACAAATGAAAGCAATTATTACTACTACTTTCCCAGTAAAAAGATTAGAGTATTCCTGAATAACGGGATAACTGGCAACATTAGGATGACAGGGGACTTTGTTTTCAGGGTCTATTTAACTTCCTTTTCTCCAGTGCCCTGCTTTTCCTCCAAATCCATTCAAAGACCATGACTGAGCGGCTCCATATGACACACATAGTTAGTGACAGCCAGAAACTCTCTCCGTTACATTGCTGTTCTTTCCATTAAATGAAAAATATGACATGGTCTTAGGAAGTACACATCCAACAAACAAACACGCATTGAGTATTCACAACACACAACACACCGTGTCAGGTTTTGAATATGTTGCAGAGGTAAGTTTGCCAGTCTGTGCTCGATAAGAAGTAGATATGGGAACTACAGCATAGGGTTGAAGATATAAGATGCCCTCACAAGTTCAGATGACAATGGTGACAGCATTTACTGTTTGTGTGTCAGCCCTATGCAAAGGTCAAGTTTTCCATGCACATGTCATTTAATACTCAAAATATCCTTTTCAAGTAGGTCTTTTTCTTATCATCTCCATTTTCCAGAAGAAGAAACTGAGGTGCAGAGAAGCTGTTTTCCCAAGCTTACACAGCTAGTAAGTGATAGAGCTAGGATTCAGTCATCGGCATCCCTATTCCAGAGTTCAAGCTATCACCGTCACCATAAAACATGGCTTTGGAGGTGTACTTGGGGTCGGGAAGGCAGCATTTGCAAAAGGGGAAGGAGTTGAGCAGAAAAGAGGGGGAGGCCAGTCCAAGTAGAGGGAAAGACAGGGCATGCAAATGGCATGGGGCTGAGGAAGCAGAAATAAGCTCAACTTGGTTTGGCTAAAGCCTTGGCCAAACCTGGGGATCAGAGGGAGACAAGCCTTAGATGGGGGCTGGGCATACTAGGGACTGTCTTGCTCCCGTTTTGAAGGGGGGAAAGTGAGACAGAGAGAGGAAGGGATTCCCTCAGTGGGCTATCAGTAGACTGAGACTGGGCTTTTTCCTAAGCTCCTCCTCCAACACTGTGGGCCCACCCCCGTGACAGCAGCTGCTCCTGTGTGCCTGTGTCCTCCCACCCCCGCCCCGCTGTAGGACTCTGTTCTGTGCCTCCTTATTTTAAGTCCCTCTCTCCTTAAGCCACCAGATAACCACAGTGACTGTCATCATCCTAGGTGTATCGTTTCTGCATTTGTGTACTCGACACCATTTATTTTCTGCCGTGTTCCTTGGGCTTAATGCACCCATTATCTCCCTTGAACATAGCTAGGGTACAAGCATTCCTTGGCCACAGTTGGATGGTATACCCAACTCATATTGAAAACCATCAGACTCCTCATAGGAGTCTGAGCGTGCATTCCCCATCAATTCAATTAATTATGCTTTCATTTTTCCCCATGTAGAATTTAGTACTTCTTTCCAGATGAACAATTGGGTCTCTTGATCTCAGACGCTGTATTTCCAGAGAGGGTTTAAAAAGAAACAGGAGGCTCTTTCCAGGAAAATATGGAACTGAGGAAAATGTAGCCATGGGAAGGCCTCACAGGATATAGATGTGGGAACCACCTTTTTTCCAGTGCAGCCCCCATCCATGGCCTGGATTTTCCAAGGCATGTGAAAGAAAAGAAAAACATGACAAGCAGATTTTTACATATGGAACCAGACATGGAGGGGGGACAGGAGAAGAGAATCCTTTTTAAAAATATACAACTATGATATGCCAAGTGTGTCTAAGTGCATTAAAGGTACAGTGGTGTTTTATACTCCCCACGATCCTTCCAGGGGTCTCCACCTGGTGCCCCACGAGCCGAATCTAGGTGTGCTTTTGTTTCATCTGCACAGAGTTCCCATGGCAATGGCTGAGCCAGAGCAGCCTTCGTTAGCTGACACGTGCACTCCCCAGTTCACCGCAGCTCGAGCTGACATCCATTCTTGTGTTGCTGAACTAATTATCTGTGCGATCCTCACCTGTCAAATTGGGGTGTGGGTGCTAATTACATTTTATTTTGTTTATTACCTGCCTCCTTCACTAGAAGTGAAGCTCTAGGAGGGCAGAGGTTTTTCTGCTTTTTCATTGGTGTCTCCCAAAGCACCTTGAACCATGTCTGCCACCATAACAGATGCCAAATAAACATTTAATGAGTGAATAAATGGTCCTAAACACCCTTTTCAGCTCTGTGAAACACTTTCTGAAAATTTTCCTATTGTGAGTTTGGAGAAAAAAAGAAATCTCTCTGTCAATTGAACTGTTCAAGCCTCAGACTTCCAGAGCCATCTATAGAGAGCAAGCAGTTTGATTTCCCCCTTGCTGATGGCCGAGCTGCTGGCTGAGATGCAGAAAAGGATGCTTTTCGCTTGTGTATCCAGTGCAGCTTTGATCCTCCTGCCGCTGCATCCATTTTAATACTTCCATGTGGCTTTCGGAGCCTCTGAAACTGGGACTCGTGTGCTTCTCAGTGGTCTGTGAAACTGCTCGGTATCAGAGCCTGACTCTGGGTCTCGGCATCCGGTAGCAGAGGATTGAAGTTGAAAAGGAAGGAGGCGTTGAGCTGGAGTTCCCCAGTGATGGGGACCGCTCACAGACAGTCCATGTGCAGACCACACCGGCCACAATGGCAGGATCCCCTGCCCTGGGCCAGCCCCTCTGTGTTGCCATTGCTTGCTAATGGCGAGGGGAACATGATGAAGGGGAATCCCTTTGTGAGCTCCTCCTGCTATGAGGAGACAGGGCCACTGGCAAGGCCTCTGCCTTCAATGGCCACAATTTCCTCCTGTGTGCCCAGGGCTTTGCTCATCTAGCAGGTAACATACCACAGGGCAGTGAGCAGGCAGTGTTGATGGCTGCTGATTGGCACCATTTCTGGCTGACCCCTGGATCTTGCTTCCTGCACCTCTAAACTGATTTCCCTAGGCAGCATCCTAGTTCAATGACTTTCAAACTTTAACGGCCATCTGCCCTGGGGCAAGGAGAGGCCTTGTGAAACATTTGTATTCATTCCTTTCTTCAACTGCAGAATTCCCAATTCTGCAGCTCTAGGGAACCTGCATTTTGACAGACAACCCAGGGGATTCTTTTTTTTTTTTTAAGCTGAGCCAAAGATTTTTTTTTTTTTTAGCTGAGCCATCCTGCCACCTGTTGGCAGCTCAGCAGCAGCTCAGCTTGGGCTGGGACTCGAACCGCTGTTGCTCAGAGCTCGCACTCTTGAGCCAGCTCTTAACCAACTGAGCCACTCGGCTGGCCCTATTCTGATGCAGGGGATCCCAGCAGAAACCCCCATACCCAGTCCCAAGACTCGCAGCATCTATTTACAGATTATTTGCATCATCACTGCCCATAAATCCTTGTGACACTGTTCCTTGCAGCAATGAGTCTATGTCCTAAATGAGGCATATGTTTTCTAACTTCAGGCTGTTTCCATGTGTGTGTAGTCTCAGCGTCCCTTCTTTCTCCTGCACCACTCAAGGAACATCAAGATGAGCAAGAGGAAGGGGGTTGCTTGGCTATCTTTGGGGGGAGGGGGGAAGGAGGGAGAGCAGGAGATGGAGGGGCAGGTTTCTTCTCTCTCAATGCGGAGGCATATTGGTTGCTATGGAATTTGTGTGTGAATGCAAAGGTCAGGCTGTCATTGGTTATGGATTTGGGCTCTGCTCATTGGCCACCCTGTTCCCATGGTGAATCAGTTACAGGGGCCCCGACAAGTCCATTAGCTGGAGGGGTGGGTTGTATAGGGTTCCTTGAGATCTCCAAAGTGCCATCACTCCTCCGCTTGAGACTACTCACTGAGAGTAATTATCTTCACTAGGTGGAGATAATTATCATGCATTCTGATATAAGATCAGGAATAAAAGACAGTTTCTAAAAGCTGAAGTCATAATTTCCCATTTTCCTTTGTTCCTCTAAGACCTCCCTCTCATTCTCCTAAGGTCATGTGAACCCAGAAAAGTACTGACTCCATGAAAAGGCCAATGGGGAAGTGGGGGCTGTGGGAATAAAGAGCTGATGAGGCTCCCTTTTAGTTCACTTGCAGGCATCGGGGCCTTGGGTTGAGGCTGCATGGTAGGCAGCACTGGACGGGGTCTCAACAGGTCAGAGTGTTGCCTCAGTCACCTTAGAGAAAATCCTTCTCTCTCTTGGGTGTGTTTCCCCATCTGTCAAACGAGATAGATGCTCTAGTCTAGATCATCTTAATGATCCCACCCAGAGCCCAAGGTCTCTGGAGCGTCCATGTTTTCCAGATGCTCCCTGCCTACACCATTGGCTCTTCCCTCTCCTCACCCTCATGTAGACAATCCATCAGCAAGTGCTGTTAATGCTAGTTTCAGAGTAAACCGCAAATCCACCTCCAAAATCATCATAATTTCCATCACCGTAATTTCCCCTGGACGGCCATGAAAGCATCTTGCTTGGTCCCCTTGACTACTCTCTACTCTAAATCATTTCCCTCACGGCTCCCCAGAGTGGCATTTTAGCATGCAAATCAATTCTTCCCTTGCTTAAAACTCTCCAATGTCTTTCCATTGTTGTTTAGAGTAAACTCCAAATCTATGTATACCATGGCCATGGGGCCCTACAAAGGTCTGGCTTCTGCCTACTTCTTAAATGTTATTTCAGGTCCCTATTCTCATTAACTACAAGTCAGACACACTGGTCACTCCTCCCATCCTTGAAATCACTAAACTCTTTTCTACTTGAGGGCCTTTGCACATGGCTATTACATCTCTCGAATCCAATAAGCGTGGCTTCTTTTTACCTATCAGCTCCTCAGAGACACCTTCTCAGAACACCCTAAGTAAGCTTCTTTTAATTCCATTTCCCTTATTATCTGTTGCTACAGTAGATTCATTTTATTCATAGCACCTCAAAATTGTCTGCTTTATACCGCTATACTGCCAGCTCCTTGAAGCAAAGACTCTCACCCCCCATGCTCCATCATCAATATAGCTTCATATCCTCTGCACCTAGTATTGTTCTCTGCACATCGTAGACACTTAGTAATATCTGTTGAATAAATGAATAACATTGGGCACAAGAAGGGGAAAAGGGACAGAAAGGAAAGTTGAGGGAACTAAAGACAAATTTCGACTGTGATGATTTTTGTTTCTCTTTTAATTTATCCCTTCTCAAAATTTTCCTCTCTCTGAGAAAAAGGAATCTAAAATTCATATTAAAAATAGATCTTTGGGCATAGGAAGTAGGCTTACAAGTCAATTCACGGATGGCATTTTTATCTGTGATCACAGCTAAAGTAAATTTTAACTTTGAATGTTAAAATAGGTTACACAAAACCAATTTTTCATATAAACATTTTAAAGGGAGGAGGGAAGAGCCTTTAAAACATTTCAGTAGCATTTACTGGTACACATCATTGAATGTGCTAATTACATATTATTTTATCTTTTCATGGTGCTGGTGCAGAAAACATTGACTTTAGACACTTAGGACAATGCCGCTGATTGACTCCCCAAAATCCATTCCCACCCCTTCTACTCTAGGGGCTGGAACACCTAAATTCTTGCCTTCCTGACCTCCCTTACCATTAGAAGTGATCGCGGGCCACTGTTCTGACTAATAAGATAGGAGCAGATTTCTTCTTGGGGTGGACAGTATTCTGGTAGTCTTTTGTTTCCTGATCCAGAGAGATAGAAACGGCTGGCAACACTTCCTCCCCTTCTTGCTGGTTGACTATGGACACAGTATCTGGGAGCTGCCATCATGTAAACTTGAAGAAAAGAATCACAGAACAGCTGATCCTGATTTCACTGAACCATGGCTGTCTGTCTCCATTTTTCTTATAATGCAAGACACTGTTCATATTGCTGTGGTCATGTTAGGTTATTTTGTTACTTGCAGACAACCACATTTGGCCATATTTTGTTGGCTTTGGTTAATAAACATCAACATGAATTTTGAAGAGGTTAAAAAGAGATAGAGCTACATGTGTATGAATGCAGATATAATTCAGATGAAACAGTTCCCCAGATTCTAAATTAGTGAGGATTTACGGTATAGTCTTTAAGTAAATAGCAACAACAATTAAATGAAGCTCATTCGAAAGGGTGTTTAAAGTATACAAGGTCCTTCTTCCGTAGCACCCAGTGTCTAACAGCACTATGCACATCGTGAAACTTGTTGACTACATCAGGAAATGTGTAAATGACAAAAACAAAAGCTTCCGCTGGTGTTTGCATTGTCTGCTTGGTCTCTGGCTCTGATCCCGAGCTAAGTATCCTTGTCTTTTTGTCTGGCCCTAGCAGGGTGAAGTGTATGCCTTTTCTCTTTAGCGTGTATTTCCAAAAAAACATTGTGATGTATATTCTGACTCAGGGGGTTTCTACAGGCCCGAAGCTCTGGGATTGGCCAGGGTAGTCTTTATAAGGAAGAGTCTATCTCAATGGCTAAATTCCTTTTTCTGGCAGGTTTACTCCTTTGTCTGTCAGATATTTTAATCCAAAATGATAGATTCATCCTCCCAGTGAGGAAGAACCTCAGGAATCTAGGTATTGCTGGTCCGGAGAGAACTGCTGGCTGTTTCTGCTCTGACCCTGGACTTCCCCAGAAGAGAGAAGTCCACTGGCTTTCCAATCAATGGGAGAGCCCTTTCTTCTAGTGAAGTTTAGTAGAAGCCCAATATATAAAAACAGATAAAATAATTTAAAAATAGCATCTGTTTATAATGCTTCGTATGTCCTAGCTGGATACTGTGTTATGGGTTCTATATGTATCAACCTCTTTTTAACCTCGCCACTATACTTGAGATAGGAACACTTATTTTCATTTTACCCGTGAAAAACAGAGGCCTAGAGTAGAGTTGTTTTATTGAAGATTGGGAGGAGAGAAGCTGCGTATATTCCCATTCAGTTTCATCTTCGCCTTTGTGTCAGTTCCTAAGGTACCCTAGTGGAACCCTCAGAAGTCCTGGAAGCACAGTTTGACAATCCTCTTGTAGCCAGAGGTCAGAAACTCAAATACCCTCTCTGGGGCCAGCTGAGTAACAAAGGAATGAAAGCAGAAAGTTGGGGGTGAAGTGTGAAATGCATGGGTCGGCGAAAGAGGGAAGCTGCTATTCAGTTTGAAACAACCATTGCCAGCCTCTGTGCAGATCAAAAAAAAAACCATGCCTGGCAGAGCACTCAGCAGTTGGCCACCTTATCAGACCACAACGGTGCCATCAGGAGGTAAGATGCCCACTGAGGAAGAAACTAATAGAGAAGAAACAAGCCATGGGTCTTATGAGACACTCGCATGTTTTGATGGCCCTACATTATCCTGACTAGATAAGAATCATTTCTTCTCATTGTTTATCCACCGGACTGATTTATTTTTAAGCAAGCCCTTCCCCTGCTTGGTTCTATCTACTCTTCACCATGTGTTAGCCAGTATTGGCTAAGTATCCAGTCTCACACCTCCTCTCCCACGCATCCCCCGACTGTCTTCTTAGTTAAAGAAAAACAAGATTATAATGGTGAACGATGAGACTGTCTAAATGATACAGCAGGCAAAATGAGTCCTGCAGGAAGCTCCTCAGGAAGATTTTATTCCATTGCCACTTAGGAATATTGCTCTTCATTGATGCTCAAATGCAAAACCATCTTATCTGTGGTAAAGATGCTTCTAGCACATGTCCATGAGACGAGGCCTTGATATATATACAATTATATCCCAGAAACTGAGTGTGTGTGCAAATCTACCCATGGCAGACAAATTCTTAGCCATGCCTCCCTGCATGCTTTAGTATAATAACTTGGTAATCAACAAGGGACTGCCTAGTGGAGAAAGATTAAGCAACTGCAAAAGGAAATACAGTCTGTGCTTATTTATCCAGTGAGTTGGAGGGGATCTGTGGCATGTACATTTCAGAATGTGCTTGAAAGAACATTATAGACAGAGGCAGGAGGTCAGTAAGTGTGGGAATTGGTCTAGATTGGTAGTTTTCAAATTTCTCTCCCCAACTTTCCACCCTTCCTCCTTTCTTTCTTTCTTTCTTAGCTTCAGAATCCTTTTTCAAACAAAATGCTAGTCACAAGTCCAACATATAAAACAGACAAAAATGGAGCTATTCTGTTTTCACGAGTAGGGCTGAAACCTCAATGATCTGGTCATCCCAGTACTCTCAGTGCAATAGTTGAGGCACCTCTAAGAACCCCAATTTCAAACCACAAGAAACCAATTTCTATCAGCATTGGAACTGGAGTATTTACAAGGTCTTTCTCAGAACCAAGAAAAAGAGAATGCTTTTCTCTTAAAAATGAAGAAACCAAGATCTACTAGGGTCAGGTGACTTGCTCAGGGTCAACACAGAGCGTACTAGAGTCAGTGCTAGAACCCACTCATAATTTCGTGCTCCTTCAATTCAGCTAGCTACTAGCTGTGTGGCCTTGGCAAGACATTCAACATTTCTGGGGTTCCTCGTTCATAAGAGGATGTATAATGACAGTTCCACCTTATACTTCTGTGAGGATTCAATGAGACACATGCATGTAGAAAATGCAAAACCTTGCTTGGCATATGGCAGGTACTCATTACATTTTAGTTGTACCATACTGTTGTCCCATCCTTTCTCTGTACCTTTCAGGTACAGAACATCAGAGTTGTGATTATGCCCGTGAATCTTAACAGAACACATCAACCAGATAGCAGACAGAGCTGGCCCAGACACAGGATGTGTCCAGAGAATCCACAGCCTGCACTCAACGGATGGTTGGCTGTAAAGCACAGCTGAAACACTGACTACAATGAAGTCTGCAAATAATTCCTATCCCTTAACTTTCCAGTATTTGTTTTTTTCCAAGAAAAATATAGCATTGAGCAAAGGGGTTAGGAAGAGCTGACTGACCTGGGAGAGATGTCACATCCTTGCTGCATGAAGGCTCCCAGGGAGAACCATAGGCTGTTGAATATTCCAAACTCATTGGACTGGTCAGTGGTGGTCTGGTCCCGCCCTTCCTCAAACTCTTCACTGTGCCATTCGTAGGGGCTGAAGCGGCTGACCAGGAAAAGGACGACACTCACTCCGATGTAGGCAAACACGATGCACATCCAAATCTCATAAGCCAAGGGGTCAAGGAAAGAGAAGACCCCCGGCTTGGACTTCTGGGGCTTTTTTATCATGATGGAAATCCCCAAACTCATAAATGGCTTGGAGAAGTCTATCACCTCTTCCCGGACCAAGGTGATGGTTAAAGGGGCCACAGCCACATCCGCTCTCTGGAAAAACAAAATAGAAGAAAAAATGCAGTTGAGCTCAGCAGCTCCTCTGTTCTCATTTCACTCTTCACTGTGAATATTATTTTGTGTCTTAATGGATACGAGAATTAGAAAGAACCTTAGAAGTCCAAACCCTCCTATTCTCTATAAACTATTTCTGACAAGTGGATGATCAGCTCCGTTTCCTACAGGAGAGGTTATCCCATTGATTGATAGTTAGAATTGTCAGGGGCATCTTCATCACCTTACTATAAGAGAGTTGTTGTGATATCTGTTGTTTCGCCTCATCAGCAGTCACGCCTCCTTCCTCTGCTAGAAGAACCACTCCTGCCTTACTCTCAGTCCTCCTGGTTCAAATGGGGCTGCTCACCCAGCTTACATGGTTAAACACATAACCCAGGTGTGGCCACCAGTGTACTTCACTCCCCTGGCCAGAATGACTCATTCAAGGATGGCCTAGGACCCGAGTCGGTTTAGTGAGCATTAGCTCTGAGAGTCAGAGTGAGCAAAGCAGAAGCTGATCCATGATGAAATAATTTGGGCCACCCTAAATTCAGGCCTTACCGTGGACGCCCTAGAATCAGGTGCCAGTATACTTGCATTCTTCTGTTTGTCTGTAGGAGCATGAACCAATCTTTCTGTTTGCCGAAGCCAGTTTGAAATGGGTTTCTTTTACCTGCAGCAAGGTAGTCCTGACTAACAAGGTGGTGAAGGCAAATTTAACTCAATAAACATTTATTGCGTGCTTATTATGGGCAAGCCCTAGGTTGAAAGCTGTGGGTAAGTTATGGTCTCTATACTCAGGGAATTATAACTTAGTAGGAGAGATTGGTATACACACAAGCATGCACACACACACACACACACACACACACACACACATACACACACCAATTAGACAATTTTTCAATCTACAAGAGTAGGCTGGGTATGTGCTATCCAAGAAATACAAAACGCTACAGGAGACCAGGGAGGGATTAATCCTGGGTGGGGAGATCAGGGGCTGCACCATCAAAGAGGTGGCATATAAATTTGGCACTGAAGGAAGAGTAGGGTTTTGACAGGTCGCTCTGGCACAGAACCCTTGGAGGAAGAGGGAATTATGTGAGTAAAGGCCAGGCAGAGAGGAGGAAAGGAAGCATCTCCATTACTTTTCTTTTCGTGAAGACTGTTAAGAAATACACAGGTAATTCACTTTTAAAAATTTAAATCCAACCTGTAGATACACATAAGAAGGGTGCATGAAATGCTCATCCGGAGGCACCCAGGGCCACCAGAACTTGCTCTTCGCTCCTCCCTACTGCTCCCTAATGGCAGAAGCACTGGCATCTGCGCGCTGAAAATCCCCTGCTCTGTTGGCCTCAGATCAAGAGATCCTGGAAATCCAAGAGGGTTCAATGGGCAGATGCCTCAACATTCATGTCTGAAAGAGAGACATGTCTATGCAAGACTGTTGGAGACAGCTTGCTTTCTCTTATGATGCAGCGCAACCGTCCAGATGTGAGGCTGGTGGCAGATGCTGTGTGATGAGGGCCCCGCTTAGCCCCGCTGGAGCGGCTTAGAGATTTCCCCTGGCTACTCTCATTGGCTGGGATTATCAAAAAAGTGCCTTACATGGAATAAAGTGTCTGGGAATGACTTCAGTTCTCACAGAAAGAAACTTTCCGTAACGTGGCTCGGAGTCAGGTGTGAATTTCATAGTAGTTTTTTTTTTTCTAACACCCACTGCATAAATCTTGATAATTTTTTACAAACACTTAGAAACTAGTACAAGGGAGAAGCTATCTACTCTTTTCTTGGAACCTAACATGGATAGAAAAGGAATGGTGGAGAAAAGCAATGCAAATGACTAAGAGGGCCTGAGCAGAAGTTACCCAACAGGTATGAAGACCGGCTTAGAAAGTGGTGACAGAAACTCAATGTGCTTGTCCGAGGTCTCCTGAGGGGAGTTAATAAAACAACCGCAGATGGGAAAAATCACAGAACCACATCATCTGCATGCTTAGTTCACTCAGAAGTTCCAATATTTGTTTCATGGAGCACTGTTTCTGGAAGGATGTTCATAATTGTTACACACACACACACACACACACACACACACACACACACACACACACAGCATTGGGAAACACAAATCGAAGCAGGTTATTTTTGGACAGGACTTCCCAGAACCTTTAAAAAACCACTATGCACCGAGATTTTCCAGGAGGGGGAAGCAGTTACAGTTATGTCCAAAATTATCTGGCCCTGGACCTCTGGGCAGCAAAGGGGACCCATGTATGTAAGATACACACGTAGTGGGAGATGATGCTGAATTCAGCGACCTCATTTTCCAGATAGGACAACACTCGGGTCCAGAGAGGGAAGGCGGTTTGTGCAGAGCAGCAGTGGTTTAGCTTGTTTTGCAGTGACTGAGAGGTCTGGGGAGTTGGTTTCCAGCACCTGAGTAGATCCTGGAGCTCTGCAGGATCCGTCAAGGGCAGAGCTGATCTGGGAAAGTCGACCTGGCTGCTCTGCTGTGTGACTCACTGATTGGATAGCCTTAAGAGAGACCATTGTCTTTTGGGATGTCAATTTTCTCATTTAAAAAAGAGAGGCATAACGTAATTTTTATTTTACCTATTTGACAGGATTGTTTTGTGATGGTCAAATGAATTCAAATCTGTGAGAGGACCTTAAAGTGTGAGCATTTCACAGGTCCTTAAAATGATTTACTTAAACTGACATCTTAGGACATCTGAGCATGCCTCAGAATCACCTGGATGGCTTTTAAAAACAGAGGTGGCAGTGGGTCTGGGGGTGAGACCTGAGAATTTGCATTTCTAAAAATTTCCCAGGTGATATTGATACTGCTGGTCCAGACCACACACTTTGAGAACCACTGACCTAGGAGATTCCCCAAGCAAAGTATGTGATGTCTAGGAACAATCCTGGGGAAGCAGTGAACAATTTTGATGCCGTAGGTAAAAGCAAAAAGTGAAGAAAACTGTCAGGGATGGAGATCTACCATGAGCCAGGCACTGTGTAGGTGAATACTCCCACCATGGCCCTGGGACAAATAAGGCATGTCCCCTGTTTTTCAGGGGTGACCTTCAGAGGAGTTCAATAGTTGAAGTCATGTAGTCAGTAAGCTGGCAACTCAAGTCCAAGTGTCTGTCTGCAAAGTTCACTGACTTTCTGCTTCATTAAGACAAAGGGCAGACAAGAAAGTCACCTGTGAATCAGGCACAGAGAAGGGGAAGAAATGGAAGCTTTATTCGCAGCTTGTGGCATCCAGGCATGCAGACACTGTCGCTGTTCTTAGCACCATTTAATATGGGCCAGAATGTGGATGGTGTGATGTCTCAGAATAGGGTACAAAAGACAGGCTGCGTGTCCCGACTTGCCTTTTACTAGCTGTATGTCCTTTGCCACATTACCTAACCTCCCTGGGCCTCAGCGTCCTTATCTGTAAAATGTGGGTATTAATCATACCCACCTTCGGTGGATGTTATGAGGAGGAAATGAAATAATGTGAGTAAAGTATTTATCGTGGCACCTGGCACACACTGTGCTCAAATGCTACTACACAGTTGCTGATAAAGAAAGAGGGAGCAAAAGAAGATGAGAGGGATCCTGACTGGCTTAGCTGTTTAAAAGGCATCAAAAGAATACATTTGGAGGCCTCCAAATGAGCCTTTTCTTACCTCACTGGTTATTTGTGGCTGAGAGATACTCCCCTAAATCCCTTTATTTTTCCTCAGGTAACAGAAAAGAAAAGCCAAATGAAAATCAAGGGAGGGCATCCCATTGGGCGCATCATGGAGTCTTTAGAATACAGTTTGTACTGGGCAGAGGGGCAGGCCAGCCAGAGGGGAGGAGCTGGGGAGGGGGCGGCTGGCAGCTGAGGCACTCAGAGGTAACTCTGATTTGTTACACATGAGCTAGTGACACAACACTGACTGCTGGCTGTGCCTCTCAGGGTGATCGCACAATTGTTCTGCCCCACAGGCCTTTTATTAAGGGACCAGCATTACATGGGGTGAAGGTGAAAATGAATAGTGGCAGAGGTGAAAAGTTCACAGCAGTTGCCATGGGGATGACCTTACAAGCTTGATGGAGGTTCCCATGGAAACAAACCTCCAGATGCAGCATGAACCATCTAGGTCTCTGTCTTTTATCAATGGCACTTCCCAAAGTGAGAGGTAGTAGAGGGAGGAGGACGAGTAGAAGCACATCCCATCCCTCAATCCATTAACCATCTCTCCAGGTCATCTCAAAAGCCACCTTCTTGGGGAAGATGTTCCTTATTACATCGCTTTCTTCTTTGAATTCCCTTTGTATGGCTCTCATGGCCATCATGACTCTTAGTGCTTTGATATGAGACAATGGGATTTTAAAAGCTTCTAAATAGTTGCTTCATCCTGACCAGGGAGAGCTCAGTGCCAACCTGGGGCTCTGTGCATGCTCAGCTCAGTAACCCCACCTGCATTCTTCCATTGCCCTGAGTGAAGCTGCGGTGGTCCCTTTCCTGCTACTGGCGGCTGGATTGTTCTTACGTTACCATTTATTGTTCTTCTACTTAAGTACCTTCGTGATCTCCCAATTCCCACTGAAGCAATCCACACATTTCCCCTTGTCATTTCTTACTCACTTAACCCTGATTACTCCTCACCCAAGCCCTCTACAAAAATCACCACTGCTTTCTCACTCTCACACCTTATGTATTTCCATCACCATTCTATTGTTCATATTTTAGAAATTCCCGGGCTGCCCTTCTCTCTATTTGAATATGGCCACTTGTCAAGTTTCATATCCTTCTTGAGAGCTGCATGAACCTTATGTTAGCCATAGTATCGCCTAAACTTTGATACTGTGCCATATTTTACTATTCTCTTACATTGTCTTTTCTGCCCAATAAAATGTTATCATCCTTGAGGATAGGGATCAGATCCTTGAATTCTCAATGATTCCCAAAATACTTAAAACAATTCAGGCATTTGGTGGCTTCTTCAAACTGCTTCAATTTATGGGAGATTTTATAGCAATTGTTCATGGCGTTATTTCAAGTATAGGGAGTGATAAAAAGATGAAGTAGACCTACCCCAATTACATAGATAACCATTACAGTCAGGATAAGCCCTAACAGAAGCAGAAACGAAATTCTACAGGGGAAGCCAAGAACAGTTAAGGGGAGTTTGTACCTGTTATGAGAAGAACAAAATGACACCTTGGAAAAAATAATATTTGATACAGGTTTTGGAGGAGGAGTAGAATTTTAGAGATCCAGAGTGGGAGAGAGCACTCTAATGACTTGGGTGGTTTGGCTGAAATAGAAGGTGCAGGAGAAGGGAGTATTGGGGCCAGTGATGAGAAAGTTAGGCTAGATCTGGGTGCATCTAACACCAGGGAAGAAATTTATTTGAGGGAGCCATATATGACTTTGAGAAGGGAAGTGACAACTCATCCTGGTCACAAAACTAAACTGAGTTTTGTTGAGGGAGCTGGGACCAAGAACCTGAAGAAAGAATGTCTTGAGACATTGGATTTTGGACTCCTCAACTTTTCATCAGGAACAGTACAAAATTATGAAGTCCAGTAGTCATCTGTGGGGATGGCCAGCCAACCACCCGATGATTTCCTGTCAAACCTTCTTCCTCTGCTCTTAAACCTCCCACCCTGTGGAGAACTTACTCCATAGACCAGCTCTCCCACCATGCCGTTCCAAGCCTTTGTGTCGGGGTCGCGGGCTCCGTATTTCCCATCGCTGACAATCTCAAGACGGTAGGAATAGCCCACATGCTTGGCGATCTCTGCAGCCAGCTCCACACAGTAGCCCTCATAGCGGTCATTGCCCTCAAACTGGTTGGCATTCTTCTTGAGCATCACGTAAGGATCTTCCTGGTGGAGAAACAGGGAGACAGAGAATGTGGGGTATGTGACCACTCATGGGTTAGGGAGGTCTTCGGCATGACAGAGGAGGATGTCACCAACATTGGGTCACTTTGGGGATGTCTCTCTAGCCCCTGAATCCACTTCCTGCATTTCTGCTCCCCCCATCACAAAACTTCTTGGGTTAAGGAAGCAAACTATTAAAATAAAAATGTTTCACCATTGAGATGTGGTACACAGCTTTTCAAATTATGTTGCAGGACCTCTTGTATATTTTGGAGGTACCTCTGGGGGCCCTGTGTTGGGGAAGAGCACCCTAAATAGGCTCTAGGCTTCTTATGATCAATCACTGAAAATAATAGCAGTTTCACTTATATCCACTTTAGGTGCTATATTTTAGGAGGCTTTCTTTGAAAATGGTTTCAACTGTGGGAGGGTGGAGTCTGAGAAGCACCACAATTTAGTCTCACCCTTATGTTTCATATATGGGGAAACTATTTCACAGAGGAGAGTAAGTGACTCATCCAAGGGCATAAAGAGAAATCATGGCAGAGCCAAAGTGGAACAGTACCTCTGACCTCTAGGAAACTCCTTTTCCCACTCCTTTTTTCTACCCATGATGCAGTTTGGGCAAGAAGAATGACCAGCGTTCACTTCTGGGGAAAACCTTGGTGGGGGTCCAGCTTGCATCTTGGGTAACCTCGAGGAAGGACTGAGTACTCACTAGGATTGTAGTCACGATGTACGTTCTGTTCTGGACACTGGAATTATCCCCCCCGGCTTGAGCATCAGTGGCTGCAGGGACAAACTTATCATCTTCGTTCCAGTAACCGATCTGTTAATGAGAGGAAGGTGGTGACATAAGGTGAGCCAGACTCCTCAGGACTGGCCGACTCTGGGTCACCCAGCTGACACCAGACAGGAAAGCAAGGAGCTCAGCATCACACCATGCAATACAGGACACTCCGGGCTTTAAAGTATCGGGGGATGAAAACAAGAGGCAAGATGCCCTCCAGGTCCTCCCAGCCCCAACCCCGTGAAAATCCTCACCAGGATGGGCTAAGCCTGGAAATTTCCCCCCTGAGGGGTAAGGGTTTAACTGTTTCCATGGCTGGACTGTTTTGTACAATGCAAGCCAGGGCTGTAAAAATCTAATTCCCTGCCGTTGTTCACAAGGCCAAAGCCCTCTTTCTCCCATGCGTATTAACCCTTCTCTTTCTGAGCTCATTCTGAACTATAGTCGGAATCAATAGGATTTAGAAATTACTTTCTTTGGCTTTGTAGGCTAACTACATTTTCCCATTGAGGTTTCACTTCCTAGGTGATGATTATTTTATCCTTTATTTATTTACTTCTCTTATTTCCAACTATTATAATACTGAGCATAGAGTAGTGCCTAAAAATAATGGCTAACATTATTTACAAATCAGTAATTTTTTTATACCGACTCATTTTCCAAGGTGTTTGAACAAATATAAATTGGAACCCTTTTGTGTGCAAGGCTCTGAGCTAAAACTGTGGTATTGTGTGGCAGGATTGAGGGAGATACAGAGAACTCTAGGAGATAGTCCTTGCTCTGAGAGTGCCTTCAGTCTTCCTGGGAGGACATGACACCCACATACACATGACCCCAGAGGTGACAAGTGAGTGCCTCAAGTAGCCTGGGTCTAAGGAGCTCAGAGAAGCAGAAATCAAATGCTGGGAAAGAGGCATCAGGAAGAGGCAAGGCGTGAGGTCAAGAGGGATGAGTGGGTTGGGCGCAAGCCTTTTAGAGCAGGGAGAATATGAGCTGAGATGTGAAGGCAGCAGTCTGCCTAGATATGTAAGTTCAGTGGATCCTGGGTGGGCGATAGGGCCAATCTAAGAGGGCCGTGGGCACTGGGGTCTAGTTAACAGAGGGATTTGAAGGCCAGGCTAAACAGCATAAATGATCCTGAAGGCAACAAGGAATCATGGAAGGTTTGAGAAGAGCAAAATGGCATGGCTAATGCACACACACACACACACACACACACACACACACACACACACACGCGCGCCTATCTCTGTCTCTGTCCCTACAAGTCTTTAGACACTTGTATTTTGTTGTAAAGGGCAGAAAGGAAGGAGCACTGGAGGTGCATATGCAGAGGGATGGGCAGGTCTCCCAACAGCCAGAACTCAGCCCCGGCTTACATGCCAAGAGTCACCTTCACCCTGATGTCGTTCTCAGTCCCCTCAGTTGGAAATGATCAATTCTCCCTGCAAGATCACTGCCATTGACAATAATAATAATTGCCTAAATTGATTATATTCTTGCTTCAGAGGCTATGCGTTTCATAGTTTTGGTGCCATTCCATCTGGCTTAGGGGCGTTCGTTAAGTTGCCCAAGGTGATGCAACGGGAAAGTGGCTGAGCTTGGCCTGGAGCCTTGGCAGCCTGTCTCCACATGCAGCGTTTTACCACTAGCTGTTCTTGGTAAGAGAGGACTTGGCCCTGGGCTGGAAATCACATGAGTTAACATTTATTGAATGCTTGTGTTTTAGGCACTCTTCTAAGTGCTTTTTATGTTTTTAACTCCTTTCATCCTCACAAAAACCTATGAAGTGATTATCGTTCCATTTTAAGCATGGAGAAATTGAGATGCAGAGAAGTGAAGTAACGTTCCCAAGGCTACAGGAAAGTCAGGAGCCAGGCTCTGAGCAGGAAGGCTGACGGCAGGGCCAGGCTCCACCAAGCTCCAGCATGGGACCAGCCAACCCTTCATGGTTCCTGTTGGTTCCCACTGGTCCCTGTGGTCCAGCTGTTGGCAGGCCTGTCCCTCTCTCTCGGGGATACTGCAGGCTCCTCGGGCACAAAGCTGGAGATTTATTCATTCTAGGAACCCCTTTCTTAGTGTAGCACATTCCTTCACCAAGAAGCTGCTCAGGGGGTGTTTGTTGAGAGAATGAGTGCATCCAACATGGAGACAGTGGGCCCTATTGGTACTAAGACAGTTCAGAGGCCTGAAGGGGGAGCCTGTCTCTCAGGATCACTGAAGCCTGTCTCACTGGATTAAGATTTATCTTCAGTGTCAGCATGAGCATGATGTTGCCTGTGCGGGGCGCTTTGAGTCAGTATGAAAGGAGGCATTTCTCTCTAATGACACCAGAACCAGAAGCTTAGATTTCCGGAGTGTCAGACCTGGAAGAGGTCCTTTTACAGAGAGGGAAACAGAGGCTCAGAGACCAGGGGACTTGCTCAGGAACACGATGCAGTCTCGCATCCCTCTCTTTGCTGGGCCAATGCTACATGGAACTCTAGGGTGTCTCTGTGGATCCCTTCACCACTGTCACGGGAGGTGGGTGAGAGGTCAGGGATAAGGGGGAAGCTCTGGGGTTCTCATCCCTGTTTCGATAGTTAGCTCTGCTTTTTATCTGTTTCACTTAATGGGATTCCCCTTATGAGTTCGTTTTTACAAGGAGGCCTCTGGCTGAAAAATAAATGTATAAAACAAACCATTATTGTAGTATATCATGATGCAAGTTTAAAAAAATTCCAAAGTGCTTTTACAACATTTAACCCTTTTGCTCCTTACACTATTCATGTAGCACAGGCAGGCTTGGGGTTATTTCCTCTGTTTTATAGATGAGAAAACTGAGGTTTGTGGGGATCAAATTATCTAATTTATTAGATTATAAAGCAGATTGGTGAGTGGCAGGGCATAGTAGCCAGGTCATAGATCTCAAGGTAAGGTTATTTAATATAATTACTACAAACTTGGGAGAAAGTCTGGCAAATATAATTGTCAATATCCCCCCCCCCATTGATGATGCTAAGGTGTTTTCATTCCCTTCCCTTTCCCCTCCTCTTTCTTCTTCCTCCCCTCTCTCCCTTTCTTCCTTACTTCTCTCCACAATTAGTCACAGGTTTAGCTGTTCCTACTCAAACTGTACAACCATCAGTATAGAGGAAGTTGTCTCCTTTGATATGAAACTAATTTCTTTAAAATTTACATTATGTTAATAGGTATTATTTTAAGAAGTGGGACTTGATGGTCAAGAGACTGGTCTCTGGCGTTAGACAGACCTGGTTTAAAAGGCAGACTTTCCTAATCACTAACTATGACCTTGGGCCAGTTATTGACCTCAGGGGGCCTCAGTTCCTGCTCTGTAGAATGGATGCAATAGTACTTGTCTCACAAGGCTGCTGTGAAGACTAAATGAGTTAATGCATGTACAACAATGAGCATAGTGCATGGTTCATATTGTCAGTAAACGAAAAATTGATATTCAGTAGCATAATGTTTAGTTGGAGGCTAACAGGCCTCTATGCTGCAAGATACTTCAATTTCAATTGGTTATTGAACATTATCAATCTCCACAAGAAGTATATGTTGTGGAGCATTTCTCAAACTCATCTGACAGTATAGCCCTCTCTACATTCAGAAAGTCATAGGGTAAGTGGTCCCCAAACCACAAAACACTGCTCTAAAGTCTCAAGTTAGTTTGATAAAAGATGGGGGTGGGGGAACAAGATAAATCTGTATAGATAGACCAGTTTTAGATGGCTTAGAAAAAGACTTTAATTTTTAAGGAAAGCAATCCTTCAAAGCTAGTATCAAAGCACTGGAGTTAAATTAGGATCTATAAAAATGATTGTATAGCTTCTTTTATATATAGCTCCTTTGATATCAAAAGCTAAATGTTGTAAACAATCTTATTTTATTCCTAACCCTTTTTGTAGGGAAATAAAATAATATCACCAGTCAGAAGAGCAGAGTAATGCCAACACCCAGCTTACACCTCATGTCAGCTAGCAAGCTGAGAAATCGGGTCCCACAGTTTGATAACAAGAAAGCTGACAAAGGTTTTTGAAGAGACACTGCACTTTGGAGACGAGAGAGCAAATTTCCCTTTCTTAGAGAAACAGGTTGGGCTATTGTACAGCACTTTCATTCTCTACTGAAGCTATGCAGAAACTTTGATTCTGTCTGAAAGTAAATCAGAGCCAGTAGTTTGGTCAAGATTGGGGTCCACCGTTCAGGAGAGGATTTAAACAATTCTGATAGTGAGAGTTCATCTCCTGGGGCCAGTTATAATTTTTGATCTCCTGTTTTTCCAACTACTTCTAAAGATTCTTTGAATTTAGGAAATGAGTCTAGATGATAGATCAGATATTTTTTTAAATGAATAAAGTCTAAAAAGGAGATGATCATAGAATAGTAAATTCAATTGATCTACCTCACACAGTCATTAAATCACATTTACACATTTATATCTGTAGGATGCCTTTGAAGCCACAGTCTCTGACCTCCAAAAGTGAGTCCATTGTAATCAATTTTTAAAAATAAGTTGCCTATTGTGGCAAAGACAACTAGATGACCACCAAGATTCTTGGTCGCCTTCCATGGCATAGAGGTGTTCGTGGAAGTGGCTGCTTAGCCAACAATTAAATTTCCCAGCCTGCCTTGTGTCTTGGTGGGCCAGGTGATTGGCTTTTGGTCAGTGGAATGCAGTAGAAGTGATACACATCTTTCCTAGCCTGACTCCCCCAGATCTCCAGCACAATTTCCACCTTGCTTCTTCTTCATTTATTAGCTGGATATCGATAGCCAGAAAGATCTAAGCAGACAGTGGAGCCTCCGTAAGTCTGAGTCTTTTCATCAGAGCCCTTGGTCCTAAACCAGAGGCCAGGTGAACAAGAATTAAACTTCTATTGCATTCAACTGCAGAGATTTCAGAGTTTATCTGTTACTGCATCTAGGGTTATCTTAACTACACACTTAAAGAATTTCAACTTAATAAGTTCATGTGTGACTTTGTTCTGCTGGAGGTGTTCTTTCAACTTCTTCAGCATTTTGGTATCTTGCTTGCAGGCAGATCTATGGAAATAGGGGTCAGAGTAGTATGCTTCCTGGTTGCCCAGCAACATTCAATAAACTGCGACACTAATTTAATAAATGACCACTTATTTGCATGTGCTCACTATCTGTCAATATATTGTAGCCATTGGGGACATAATAAATAACATACCTATGGTCCCTGCTTTTAGAGAGGTCTTTCAGACATTTTAATTCTGCTTTTAGACTTTTTAGTAGCCAGGAAGTGGAGAAGGGGGCAAGAGAATACATACACACATCTAAACCAGGGGTTGGCAAACTTTACCTGTAAAGAGCAGGCAGTAAATATGGCTGGCTTCGTGGGCTATACAGTCTCTGTTGCAACTACTCATCTCTGTGGTGCAGAGGCAGCCACAAATAATAAATAAACAAATGAGTGTGGCTGTGTTCCAAAAAAGCTTTATTTATGGACACTGAAATTTTAATTTCATCTAATGTTCGCATGTCATGGAATAGTCACCTTTTGATTTATTTCAACCATTTAAAAATGGAAAACCATTAGCTCATGGGCTGTATAGAAACAGTGGGCTGAATTGGCCTGCAGGCTGAGTTTGCCAATGCCATCTAGAGCACTGAACTGATAAGAATATATCAGAAGAAATAAGCACCATGAAGAAAACAAAATGGAATAATGCGACTGTGCCGGGTAGGTGGGGGCTGCTTTAGATAGCTTGGTCAGAGAAGGTCTCTCCAAAGTGACTTCACGTGAGCTGAGATCTGAAGGACAAGGAGACACACAGCCTATGGAAATATAGCAATAGGGAGTGCCAGGTGAGGGGACAGAAGGGAGCCAGGATAGCTGTGGAGCAATGAGCTAGAGAAAGAGCAAGAGTGATGTCACAGGGAAGCAGCATCTAGGCTTCTGAAGGCCAAGGTAAGGTGTTATGTTAGATTTTACAATAGGAAGTTGGTAAAATGCTTAAAGCAGAGGAGCAATATAACCTAGTGGATATTTGAAAATTATTATCCCAGCTTCGTGGTGGAAAAAAGTCAGATGCCCTGGAAGAGGGGTAAGTTTATGGACAGCAGGACTAGAGGCTGGTAAGGAGGCTCCTGAATGAGTCTAGGCAGCTGTGGTGGTGGGTTGGGCTCTGGGATCGGCAGTGGAAACAGACAAGTGGCTGGGTTGAAGCTGTCTCTTAGAGCTCTAACAGGATGTGGTATGTCCAAAGTTGGATACCAAGGATTTAAAGAAAAACTTCCAAAGGACGTATGGAATGAAGGGCTGTGAATTCTTTGGGACTTTAAATTACTTTTGACATCAGCAGGACTTTGTGTCACTTCAGTCTTCTTTCCTTTCTAGCTATACACAGGGTCAGAACTAGGGATAACAAACTCGGGGCAGGACAGGGGGACTCAAGTCAACTTGAAATGAGAAGTAGAGGCCTTCAATCTGGTCCAAAAATAGCTACAGGACCAATGGTGATGGCAAGGATGGTTAAATCAACAGCGCTGGTCTCTTTATGAAAGACCTTGGAGAATTTAACCTGCCCTTCTCCCTTGGCAGCCCTTTATCGGAATTTGTGATCCCACCTGCATTTGACAAGGTATTTTGTTTGGATAGAGATCTCCATACATCAGTACCCCACAGGGAAATGGAATCTCTGAATTTCCTGAGGTGTTAGCTTCAGTGGAATCAGTGCAGTCCTGGCATTTGAAGCTCCTAAACATATGCTGGGTAGATGCTTAGAGCATACACATTTCAGTGGGATGTCAAATTGGGCCCAGATACCTCGAGGGTGTGTTGGTGCATCCACGGACAGGATAAGGCCTGATGGTCAGGAAAGTATTCCCATGGCCCTGTATGAAGAAGCAGCAGCTCCTCTTTATTACCTCCATCAAGCGAGGCCACATAATGTTCACCGAAGCCAGCACAACTAGGTCACCCTTGCATCTGAGAAATTACTTTGCTAGGAGGCTGATGGAGGAAAAGGCCTGAAGCCACAGATGTGGAAAAATTGATTTTCTGAGAGTCAGATTTCCTGTAAACAAAGGATGCTTAAGCCCACATTCTAAGAACGAATGTAGTCATTGGAAAGTAAGCTGAAAAACAGCCTCGGGGTCTGAAAAATAAAGCACAACCATTTGCTTGTGGATTTTAAGGTTACTCTGTTATTTCTGTTTGTTGGTTTATCTACTCCATGGGCTTGCACAGCCTGACTCACTCAAACTCAAAGCTGACAAAAAAAAAAAAAAATTCCTGTGGCCTAAAGAATGGAGTTGAAACAAACAAACAAACAAAACATGGGCTGAATGTCCATCAGACGCTAGGTGCTACTTTTGGGAACCCCTCCCTGTAGGCAATTGGGGGTAGCAGACATTGTTTCATTTAACTCTGACAACACCCCCGGGAGGTAAGGGGTATTATCCCCCTTTTGGAGATGATGTAACTGAGGTCCCGGGAGGCCAAATAACTTATTTAAGGCCACGTGCCTAGTAAAGAGTAAAGCAGAATCTTAAACCCTGGCCGGGCAAAAGAAGGGGATGGAATGGAGGGAGGCCTAGGCAGAGGGGATGTGTATGAAGGCTCTAAGGGGAAAAAGAATATGGTGTATTCAAGGAAGTGAAAATTGATCCAAATGACTGGAGTGGAGAAAGGAAGGGAGTATCAAGGATCAAGGTCAGAGACATTGGTGGAGGTCAGGGCACATGGGGTCTGATAAAATTCTGAGTGCTTTTTCCAAGGATTTGAATGTATTCTAAAAATTATAATATCCATATATATTATATATTACATAGATGCACATGCACATATAGTTTTCATTCCTACTTGTGTATGAAAATGGAGTGGATGTGACCACGTGTGGATTAGGACAGGATGGCTAACTTCCTCAATCATCATCATTCTCAAGTTCTTCAGAATCCCTCGGGAACAGCAGTAGCATTTTACACACATCTATTACTTTATATTTTCAAAGTAATTTCCTATCCCTTGGATCTTCACAAGCATCCCGAGACAAAGGTAGAGATTTTTATCTCCATTTTGCAGATGCATGAATCGATTCTCAGAGAAAAGAACTCACGTGCCCAAAGACCCAGCTGGTTTAGGGGCAGAGCTGAGCCTGGAATCCTCATTGCCTGAGATCCAGTCCAGGAAAAGTTGGGCTTCCAAGGCCCTTAGCTCCGGCCCTTAGCTCTGGCCCGAGCCTCTGCTCAGCCCTCTCCTCCCTGTGCGATGGGAGCAAAGGGGACTTTACCTTCCGGATGCCATCATGCTTCATCTCAATCACATGGAGGGTGTAGTTGGTCCGGCGCCCTTTCTCATTAAACTGCACGTTTCCTGTCAAGCCTTCAAACCGCACCTGGAAAACAAAGCCACGTGGTGAACAATGAACTCAGGAGTTGCCCTTCATGTTTGTTTGCTTTTTCTGCTCAAGTGAAAAATCCAGAACCCGAGAATGTTACATGGGATGAGGTTTTGGAGCAGCATCGATGCTGAAAAACTCTACACCCTTGACTGTAGATGGTATCGCTATTAGCGCACCGTTCTCTTTCCTACTAAACTGAGATTCATCCTGAAAACCTTTTTCACCCATTGCTTTAGGCAAACAATAACAATGGGTCACAGTAGGTCCTAATAAGAAATCTCTGTACCATCCCCGATCAAACACCCCATCGTGACCACCACCATGGGCACCACCACTCCTCACACACCTTCAGATGAAGAGACTAAAGGTGGCCTGCTAAGGAAAGGGGCTGGTGTGCCATCCCTGGTAAGTCAGGAGAAGACCCAGGACCAGGAGCCAGCCTTACGATTGATGCCTTGGGCTATGCTTGACTGTGGTTTCTTACTTCCTTTGTGAAGCCAGGGAATAAAGTACCTGGGAATCTAAAGACATGGAATTGGGAGACATGAAGTTTACCCCAGCTTTCCTCTGAACACCCAAGTGACCTTGGGCGATTCACCTCTCTAAGCCTCGAGTTTCCAAAGTTCCTGCCCCATCAACCTTAAATGACACAGCACATGTGAAAGTGCTGTGAAAACTTAAAAGCCCCCGAGATAACCCTTTATGTTAAGACAGAGCAGGCAGGGCTTTAAACAGGTCCCAGCTGGTTAAGATAAAATTTGTATGGGAACTCCAAAATATGCTGCATGGGATTTCTTCTCCACAAATGAGCCAGATCAAACTTCCATGGCCTCATATCTTGAAGTCATATTGAAGGTCAAGTGGTCATCATGGGTGAGCCAAGACCTTTAAGGCTGAGCCTGCTGCTCTGGAGATGACCAATAAATCTCACCCAAGTCCACCCTCAAATTGGGGGTGAGTCTAGCAGTGTATCATTGGCTCAAGTACCTGAAACCACATTCTCTAATGGTGACTGACCATGTGAACTTGTATCAGTGTGGCTGAAGGCCAGTGAGATGAACCTCTCCCTGTAGCCAATATGGACCTGGCCCTATAAGTCAGCACTGTTTATTTCCCCCTCTGCAAAAAGCTTAAAACGAAGACTTGCAGGGTTTTATCTTTTCCTGACAGTGAGCATCTCCTCTGCCTTCAGAAGGTATAAGAATAGCTGTGTGTGTGTGTGTGTGTGTGTGTGTGTGTGTGTGTGTGAGAGAGAGAGAGAGAGAGAGAGAGAGAGAGAGAGAGAGAGAGAGACAGAGACTGCTCTGAGGCTAACACTGACCCTCTCATCACCTTCTGGTTTGAAGTCTCAGTGGGGAGGCCGTGACAGGCCCAGAGTGTTGAACAAATTACACACAAGCTCTTCACTCTCTTAGGTGAAATCTGGAGAAATCCTCACTCTGGAAAAGTCTAGGCTGGCTTTGTTTTTCAGACAGAAAACAAAGCCCAGACTCTGCTACAAAGAATAGGAAAAAGGGAGCAATTTCAGTCCGTCAGCAGCTTCGCCTTCTTCTCACTTCGGTCATGTCTTGCCCATCTTAGCTTTCCCATTTGTTCAGGTTCAAGGTAGGGTTTCTAATTACCAACTTATGTGACTCATTTGGACAGCCAGGCTGGGATAGATGTGCAGATGACTGGATAATAGACTGAACTGCCCAAACAGAAAGAAGCCTCATCAGTAATCCAACGGGCATATTGACTTTTTGGCCCTGGTCTCAAGCATGATACTGGTTATCAGAATGGCACATTAGTATGGCAAATTGCACACAGCCTTCTCACTTGTGTAATGTGACCAGCGAGAGTTAATTATGTCTTAAGGTGATTTTAAGGATTAAATGAGATATTTTATGATTAATGTTTGGCCCATTGTGAGTATTCAACAGAGGCCAGCTGTTATTATTGTAACTAACAGTGATATTAACATTACCACCACTTTTCCAAGTGTTCTCTGTTTATGAAGCACTTTCCTGCTTATATTACTTTACCTCATTAACAGGATCTCCCTGAGGTGTGCCATTTAGAGATTACAATCTTCACTTACACGGGAGAAACCAAAACTCTAGGAGAGAAACTGATTTGCTCAAGATTTATGGCTTATTATGTGTCAGAGGCAAGCCTGAAGTCCAGAGCTTCTGATATGCTCTGGTATCTTCACTTAAGATACCAAGTGGCCTCTCAAATGGGACATTACCACTGTGCTAGACTCTGAAGGGCTGACACAGAAATGTGCAACGTAGTGTGTTCTCCGTGACGACTACTGTCACCTTTCCCAGGCCGTGCTGTGTTAATTCCCAACTAGGTCTCCATGAGCAAATCACCGAGCCTATTTGTTTCGTTGTTTACTCCTCAAAGAATAGAAATGCTTGGCATATTGTCTGGGACATAAATGTTCAATGCATGGCATTTGTTATTTAAATGATGATGATGATGATGACAACTACTGTGCTGTACAGGGTGGCTAAGGGGTATGGAAAATAAGACTTAACAATTGAAGGCTTGGGGCTAGTAAGTTGTCTCAGAGCAGAGGGCTGTTTTCAGCAGAAACAAGGGTCTTGTCACTATCACTTTTATATGCCTTTTTTATGTTTCCAAAAAAATCATTATCAGTGAAATTCTAGTGACCTGAGGGCTCCTTGCATGATCACAGTGTTTTTACCACAAGCTGCTAATTTTATTTTTTTTTTAAGATTTTAAAAATCTTAAAAAATTTTTAAAATTTTTGGGGAATTGTGGGAAGGGAACAGACAAGTTGCTATCCTTTTGTTCTTCAGTCTAGTTGTGGAGGACCTTGCTTCACTGGCCCATGTTGGTATTATCATTGCGCTCTTCCTGGGTGAGGAAGATCAGTCGCCGGCTTCTGGACGGCCACTCACAGCGACTCCTGGCAGCTCCACCGGCTGCTGGCCACACACGGTAGCCTATGGCAATCCACTGCAGCAGGGGCTGCAGCCTACGCCGTCACCGGTGACTCACGGCAGCCCAGCTCCAGGTTGAGCTGTTGTTCACCATCTTAGCTGTAGAGGCCAGTGTCACGGGCCCTCATGTGGGATCCGAACCGGGGCCCTGCTGCTCGGAGCTGGCATCCCAAGCCAGCTCTTAACCAACATGCCGCTCGGCCAGCACAAGCTGCTAATTTGATGTTTACAGAAATCTAGTGAGTAGCGAGAGCAGAGGTATTTTTCCCATTTTACAGATAGGGTTACTGAGATTCAGAGCTTATGGCTCTTGGGTGCAGGATTCATTGTAAGTCCTGAAAAGCCCAGGACAGGTGAAAGCTCTGACCATCTAGTTGGGGAAGCAGGCCTTACATACTTTTGGAGGTAAATCAAAGTATGGGAAAAGAGATATTCTAGAACAACCCTTCTATGATGGCAGAGGAAGGAAAGGTCAAATCAATGGCTCAGCCTTAAACTGTTTATGTGGATGGAGAGGACTCATAGTTAGAGGAAGAATCTTCTCAGAAACGTGCTTTCGGCACATCTGGGGACTGCTGTCCTATCTCCCAGGGCGGAGCCTCTGGGCTCTCGTCCCCCTGTCACCTGTCCCCTGGAGTGATAGGGGTGAGGCCGATGGGGACCTGGAGTTTCCCCTTAGATCCTGCCTCCTGGAACTGCCGTCACTGCCCATGTGCCTGCCAACTCCTTCTGTGAGAGATGGAGAATTAACTTTTGGTTTCCTGTAAATGGTATTGGGTGCAGCTCAGAGTTTGCCATCTGGGGGATGCTAAAGCATAACTTCTTTCCTGCCTGGTTATTGCTTCTACCACTTGAGCCATCAACACTGATGACTCCTCCACCCCTTCCCTAGGGAGGCAGCAGAGCTGCGGACCAGGGATTCCTTCGGGGAAATGCCTTCTGTTGGCCTCTCCCCTTGAATGAGTACTGGGTATGGGCAGTCGTAGCAGATGGGCTAGGTCCCTGTGGCCTCTTCTTGTTATTCTTCTTACCAAGGCAAATCTCAGGACCCATCTGAGCTTCCACTTAACCCCCCACCCCCACCCCGCCCATCCCAAGCCTATGACAAGCCAGTGAGGGAAGCCGTACTAGGAGGATTATGTCCATTTAGTAGATGAGGAAGCCAATGCCAGAGAAGTTGAGCAGATAGTCCCAGGTCACCCAGATAGTGTTTGATGGAGCCACAGTTAGCTCCCATCCTGCGTGGTGCCCGCAGTCCTTGCTCCTACACTTACTCTAGTCTCCTGCTAGACCCTCACCCAGACCCTCCAAAGCCAGATCCACTCTTTGTTCACAGTTACCGTCAGCCTTCCTTTAATTTCAGTTTGCTTGGGATAGTTCCAGTCTATATCTCTCATTCTGGAATAGTTGATAATAGCTTTTCCTCTCACTGTTAGGCACCCCAGTTTGAATGATAAATTATATGGCCGCCCTTTTAAAAGCCCTAGTCTTCTTCCTACAGGAAGCCCTACTGACGCCCACATTCCTTAGTCATGGCATTCTGCTCTGACCGTCCAGAGCATGGAGAGCCAGGCTGTTTTTCAGCCCTTCATCCATACCTTTATAGCTATTCTTTCTCAGGAGCTTGCCTTTCCTTCAAAATTGGGTTCTGAAAGGCGGGGACCATCTTACACCCCCACTGCTGACCCCATCGCAGACCTTATCTACCAAAGTGCTAGGCATACCTTCCCTTCGATATGCTTCATCATTGGCTGACAGATGGCAAACTGAGAGGGAGGCTCACTATTTTAGGGCACATGCTCTTTACCTGAGGTACTGGGATAAACTTCCAGGAGCGTCTATGCCCCCCCCCCCCCGGTCATGCAAATATATATGTATGTACATGTGTGCATTTTTCTGGGAAAGAAAAAGTTCAAAGCCTTTTTAAAATCATATCTTCAAAGGACCTATGACCCCCAAATGCTGACCCTGATTTGGGGAACTGGGTCTTCTCTGCCAGCCAGAAGCCCACATATGGGGGCCCTAATGCCTTCACCTTTTTGGAGCACTGAGGGCTTCTAGGGTGTGAGCGTATTACTATTCTGAACGGCCCTCTGGGTATCAGGCAGGGGCCAGGCAGGCAGCTGATTATCTCCACTCTGCTGCTGGGGAAATTATAGCGGGGTGAGGGGTGGATATTACTGAAGGCCAGTACTTTTGCTAGCTGGACCACAGCGCTTGTGTCGTCCCTGGGCTGGCCCTTCCAGGCTTCAGAGCACAGCAGTTATATGCACAGAGTGAGGTAGCAAGTCGACGTGGGTGGGAGTCCCAGTGTTGCCACTAACTAGCTATATAATTTTGGGAAGTTTATTTACATCATTGAAGCTCAATTTCTCCATTTATAGAGCACAATTAATAAAGTTAGCTACCTCAGAGTGCTATATTGAGGATTTAATGAGATCAAACATATTCAGAGCCTTATACATAGTAAGCCCTTAACACATCACAGCCGGTATTAACATTGTTTTTAGAATTTGACTCCCCAGTGTGCTAGTCCTCTTGGTAGGTGGTGCTGGGGCCTCAAGACCTAACTCACAGACATCCCAGCCCTACTACAAGCTAAACCAAAGGTCCCTTTCCATTGTGCAACCCAAAGGCCAGTGGACAGGGAAGCAGAGACCTGAGCCCCCAACCCTGGGTTCTAAGGACTGAATGTCACTGGGATTTACCCAGCCTGTTGTGGGCACAGAGTTGCTCTCTAGTGGTGTGGCTCTTTCAAACAATGGGTCTAGAAGACCAAATGGATGGATAGTGGCCATGATTGTATTTATGTGGGAGGTCCCAGAGGTCAAGGTGTATGAGCAAAGGCCCTGGGCCATAGGATAGTAGACTTGGATCTGGAGGAGGAGCCCTGGATGGGGGTCTGGTCCAGCCTCTGCTTCTGAGCTGCTGCATGACCCTGAATGAATCACAACCCCTTCTGGGTTGGCTATAAAGTAAGGGAAAATGGGTGTCCTTTATCGCTAAGACCTTTCAGCAATAAATTCTTGTGATTCTAGGTGCTCAAGAAAGATTTTGAAAAGAAATCAGTTTGGAAAGCTGATCTTAGGGTCAGAATGTTGGGTTTGTTTTTGTTTTAGTTTTTGTGACTAGCTCCCCCATTCCCTCCCCCTAATAGAGGCTGAAGGGAGTTGCTTGAGGGCAGCTCTTGCCTTGTCTTAATTGTCCCCAGTGCTTGGCCCAGGCCAGGGCATGCTCTCGGGGAGCAGCTGATCGGCTCCTGGAGAGGCAGGCACATGTGTCTTGACTCCAAGACAATGTAAGAAAGATGTCATTATTCTTTTGACTAAGATAACTGCCTCCTCAAAAACCCCACCAAAGCCAAAGCAGAAGAATGAGTATACATTATAACCAGAGGGACATGGGTTAGACTTTAAGAAAAAAAAGCAGATGCTTAGAATTCTTAGAGCCAGTTGAGATGCAGGAGTCATCTCTCCCACTTCCTCCTTCTCATGAATAAGGAAAGTCTGTAGGAGGTCTGAATGAAAATTTCAAGGTCAGCCAGATATGCAGGGACCCAGCTGGACTTGGAAACCAGCTCGCTTGCCTCCTGGTTCAGAGCCCTTCCTGCCACCCACGGCGCCTCCCAGGCTTCTTCACTGTCATGGTGGCGTCAGAATATCCTCCCAGGATGTCATTAAGGTGGGAGAGGCAAGGGGGTTGAAAGGGTTGTGAAGCTCAGGGCAAGTGCCTGGGACCTTCTGAAACCAGTCTCACATTGCAAATAGAACCTGTCTCGACTGTGGAGTCTGGAAGAGCATTTTAAATAAGCCGGAAGGCGGGCGCTGCACCTTTGGCAATCATTCGGGAGCTGCCTGGTGTCTGCTATTGCTGCGAAACGATTCGGGGCCACCCTGCCTAGAGACGTGGGGTGCCTAGAAACGCTGGTGGGTCCCTTAGCCTGTCCCTCCTGTAGTCACCGGGCTGCTGCTCCATTCCAAAGGACAGAACTCAAATTATCCTCCACGTAAAGGCACTTCCTCTGAGCGGAGGAACAGCTGGTGATGCGCCTTTCTTGTCTCTTTCTCCAGGTTGTGAACATTGCTAGAGCTGTGCATGTGTGGTTGCAAAAAAAACAGGGATAGTTGTACATTTTGCTCTACTTTTCTCCCTCATTCAAAAATGCTCCTTTCCTCCCCTGGGAGCCCAAATTCACCTTCTGTTGAATGTAGTCTTAAAAGTAGAGCTGGTCTTATCCAGGCAACTCCACTGGGTGGGGAGGCTGGATGCTGGGGGCATTTGCACCAACATATCTTGCCACTGTGCCTGACACTTAGACGTTCCTCTGCAGGAAGCATGCCCTCTTTGCCCAGTCCCCCTTTGGAAATACAGCCTGTCTATCAGGAGGCCTCAGAGGCATCAGAGGGTGCTATCCACCTGCAGTTTGAGAATCACGGCCTGGGCTGGAGGTACTTCTAGAGACTTCTAGAGACTAAAAGAGACTTCTAGGAGCTCTGAGACTGATAGAGCTGAGGGCAAGTCCCCAGAATCTTGTAAAGCAGGGATGTTAAATATACAGCCCCCCTGTATCATCTTCTCATCCTGCTTCCACAGCAGACATGTTACTAATTGGATGTCTCTGTTCATCCCTGCTGGACCTGGAGTCAGCCTCAGAACCCTTTCATTGCCAGTTGGCTGGAGTGGGCGTGACCATTTCCTGTCCCTGCTCTTTAACTCTTCTTAAGTGCTAACAAAATTAATGATTACCATGCTGAGGAGCAAGAAAACAGGATCACAAGGACCGAGAGACATCTTCAGGTCTCCCTCATGACATGCGCACAGAGAGCAAAGGTAATGAAGAAATCCAGAAAACCAGGGCAACAGGGGAGAGTCCCTAGGAGACCACTAGAAAGGTTCAGTTTCATCCCTGTGTATTTTAAGTCTTCTTTCCAAATACAGAATCACCAGCTTCCCTTTTTCAGCATATTCCCTAAGCAGAAAATATGGCTTTTACACTATCAGGAATGATTGTTCCATACTATTTTTATTGTTTCTTTGTTTTAATTTGTCCATGAGCTTCCATGTATGCCAAGAGCCACACACACAATGCAGTTGTCCAAACTTCGGGCATGCTCTACCTTTTTTTTTTTAATTAATTAATTTATTAAAAAAAAATTTTTTTTAGTCTACCTTTTCTTTTAAATAGCCACATTCTACATGAAACTGATGCTGAAATCCCCATGAGGCTCCCATAAGCTGGGCAGCCATTGCTGGCCTCACCTGCTGCAGAGCTCTCTGGATATCGATCCCCTGGCCCCAGGGCACAGCTGGATTAGCCAGGCAGTCCCCAGCATTCCCCCGGCGGGATATATCGATTCTCTGCCTCCGCAGGCTCTGGAAAGCCTCAGCCATCACCTTCACCCCATCGTACGTGAGCGCAGAGGTGTACTGGAGAGAGGAATAGAGACAGTTAGGTGTCAGAGAACGCTGACAGCGAGGCAGGTGGGAGCTGTACCTGGGAAGGTGCTTCCTGGTGATGAGAATGCCTGCAGTGGGCCAGGTACAGCAGGGAAAGTGGGAGGTGTGTGTGGGGGGCGCTGGTGAACCAGGAAGTGCCTGCCCCTTGGATGGGGGCCGCTGCTCCACCTCACTAGCCAATATTGCCCTCCTGAACTGTGAATTCAATAGTGCTGCTTGTGACTTTGGAACAGAAGCCAGAATGCTAGATTTTTGTGTGCTGTCTTGCCATTTTAAAATGTTGGCTCAATTGGGGGAAAAATGTATAGCTTAAATTCAGCACATCTGTATCATCTGTTATAGTCTGTGAGACGTCGGTTTTCCGTGTGTTACAGTCAGCAATTGAGAACTAAGAGGAACTGTTTATCATTCTTGTGACAGTACAAGAAAAAAAATAATAATCCAAGAATAGTGAGCACTTAATTATTTCCACATGTGGTGCACCCAAGTTGCAGCTCTACATTCTGCAAACTTTCCCCTTGTGCTTATTCATAATAACTCTCAATTTCCCCCCCTCTTATCTATAAGGGGGCTAAGATGCTAATGAAACCAAGCCAGGATCACAATCCAGGGAAATATTTCCTGGCTTTGGAACTCACGCCTGCTGTCTTCATTAATTTGTCCCTAATGCGTGGTATGTTCTCTGGCACCGGTGAAGTTCATAGTAGAGAGTTATAGAATCAATGTATAAGTATTTTTCCAATTTTCAACTTCGATTCTCTCACATTTGAAAATCTGCTCCAATCCTTTGAAAACTGGGTGGGGTATTTACATAGTAATTAGCTGCTATGTGGCTTTCTCATTGCATTAAAGCACATTTGTCATTTTGTTTGCTTCAAATCATATTCAAATAAGTCTTCATTTTGAATTGCTAAGTCAGTGTGAGCAAAAGCAGGAATGAGACACATCTCATTTAAATGAGACACATCTCATCACACAAAGAAATGGACCTAGTGACAAGAGAGAGTTGCAAAGGATTCACTGTTTGGCCCAGATAAACAAATCTGGCCTCAGAAGCCTCCTCAGTGCAGTGCTCCATACAGCCACGGCCAAGCTATTGGATTTGACATGGGGATGAAGAATTACCTGCTATCCTTATTCTAAACCATTATCAACTAGCAAACAAAATAGATTTGGGCTGCAAAATTTAGAGCTGCATTGCTGGAAAGTGAGCAGCAGAGAGGCTGCATGGTAATTGGGAGTTGATTCTCTGAGGCAGAGAAGTGTTTGATGTTGCTTAGTTAGATTTCCTTTAATTTCAGGTGGATACATGGCTGACCAGAATAAGGGCCAGCTGTCTGCACAACTCAAGTATAGGCTCAATCCACAAAGAAATGAAAGCAAGTGGCATCCCCCTAGAGTTGTGCAAAATGGCGGCCCTGCTCAGAATAGAGACACCATTTTTTTCCAGCTTCCCCTGTAGCTAGCTGGGACTAGGTTTCTAAGATGTGGCTAGTAGCATGTGAGTGGATGATTTGTGTGTGACTTCTGAAAAGGGGTCTTAAAGGAAGTAGTTGTGCTCTTTATTTTCCCCTTCCTCCTGGGTAGAATCCTGAGTTAATAGATGAAGCTTCAGCAGCCATTTTGGGCTATAAGGTAGCGTCCACGTGCTGAGGAAAGTAGAACAAGAAGATAGAAGATTCCTGAGTATTTGATGACTGTGGAGCCATTGTACAAGTCCTGGATTGCTGACTTCTGGATTTTTGTTTATACTAGAGGAAAACAAAATATTGACCTTGTTAAAACCATTGTCACTCTGGATTGTGTGACTGTTGTACCCTCCATCTTTGTGGATGTATTCCCCTTAGCTCATTCCTCGTAGAAAGTCTATCCTTCTCTAAAGGTAAGAGTGTGAAGAAACCTGGGGCAGGCATGGGGGCGGTCTGGTCCTTGTCTGCCTGCTGCCCATCCCCTCACCTTCGGTCTCTTCCAGTCCACCCGGGTGTGGTCTCGAGCGTCGTTGTTCTTCCACTGCTGCATGATCTTGGCTGGGATGGTGTCTGTGTAGTTCACCAGCTGGAAACCTGTCACATTTGCTCCGCTCTCCTTGAACTTGTTTAAGTCAATGTCCATGAAACCCTGTGCAGGGAGGAGGAGGAGGAGGAGGAGGAGGAAGAAGTCAGAACATGCTGCCTGGATAAATCCATTTAGCCCTGTTCCTGAATCACAGGATTTCCCACCCTGCTTCACAAGGTGGAACCAACTCAATGGAGAGACAGTGTGTCTCCCTTCCTTCGGAACTCAGTTATCACTTAGTTCGCGCACAAAGTTAGCACAGCGGCTAAGAGCAGTTGCTCAGGAGCCAGCCGTGCCTGGGTTGAAGTGCTGGCTCTGCTACTCACAGTCCTTAGTGATACTATTATACTTTAGGCTAAGTTACCTGATGGTTTCTTGTCTTGTGAATAATTGAGGTTAGGAGGTTGGGGAGAAAAAGCAATGTGGTGGCCCATGTGAAGTGCGTGGTGCAGACTGAGTAATCGATAAATGGTGGCTGGGATATTATAACACAACAGAGATGGAACATAATAGCAAACATAAGAGGGAGTTGTCTCCTCCATCACCCCCGCTCTCCACCCTTTCGAGAGGAGAGAAATCTAAGTCCATCTGGGGAAGCTCCTGTGGGCTGCCAGTGTCACCAGTGAGTCTGTGGAAGAGGCTGGATTCTGATCACCCCTTGTCCTGTACTCTTTCCAGTACCACAGACTAGATCTCTACTCAGTGAAACCTGATCAATTGTAAATCCACGAAGCATTCTTTATTGGGAATGAAACTTTCCTCCCCATGTGGCCAAGTTCACTACAATTCAGGAAGCCTTCAACTTAAAAAGGAAATCTTGTATTTGTATACTATATTCCAATGTACAGTACTTTCATATCTAGGACCTCATTTCACTTTATGACTTCATAAGGTAGACATTGTATGTCTATTTGCCTAATAAAGAAACTGAAACAGAGCGGAGGAATTGACTTGTGCAAAGACATTCTATGAGTTAGCAGCAGAGAGGGGACCAGAACTAAGGTCTTCTGAAGCTCTTTGCTCACTCACTCACTCGTCATTTAGCAAAGATTTTTGAGAGCCAATAATGCATTATTTGAAGAGTGAATAAAACAAGTTCTTTCACTTATGAAGCTTACATTCTAGTGGGACAGACAGGCAATAAATAAATAAATAAATACGTAACTATGTAGCCTAGTATATACAGTATAGGTCAGGAGAGTATACTGCGCAGTAGCAATGAGTAAGGAAAGATGAAGTAGCATCAGAGGAGGGGGAGAGGCGGGCAATGTCACGCTTGGCAGCCATGGTCAGGATGAGCCGCCCTGAGGAGGTGGTGTTGGAACAGGGACCTGAGTGAAGACAAACCTTGTGAGTGCGCTAGGGGGAAATCTGGGGACAGACATTCTGAGCAAAGGCTCAGAGGTGGGAGGATGCTTGGCGTGTTCCAGAAATAGTAAGGAGGCTGGTGTGGCTGTAACACAGTGAGTGAGAGAGCACGAAATGTGGTCAGAGTGGCGGCCCGAGGCTGGCTCACATAGAGCCTTGTGACCACTCAGGGTTTTTTTTTAGGTGTTACTGGGGGCTCACTGCAGGAAACTGAGCTGGGATTGTAAAGTCAGTGCCCTTTGGGCTCCAAGGCTTGGGGAAACTGCCAAACCCCAAGGAGAAAAATGGGAGAAAGGGCAGGGGAAGAAGTTTGGTGGATTCAGGGTGCGGGGAGCCCTGGACTGGCAGCCAAGAGCCCTGAGCGCTAGTCCCAGCTCTGCCTGGGACCCTGTGTCACTGTCCAAGTCTTAATTTCTTATTGACTTGATCTAGTTTCCTTATTTAAAGATCTAGTCGTAAATGACTTCATGACTCAAAGACACTCTCATACCCTGTGCATCCAAAGTTCTGTGATTCTCTATTATTTGTGTTTTATTTTATTTTATTTTATTTAGCTGAGCCATCCTGCCACCTGTTGGCAGCTCAGTGGCAGCTCAGCTCGAGCTGGGACTTGAACCACTGTTGCTTAAAGCTTGCACTCTTGAGCGAGATCCTAACCAACTGAACCACTCGGCCAGCCCTATTATTTGTGTTCTATAAACAAACCAAGCTCAGTCCCACTCAGAGCCCTTCTCCTAGGTATTCTCTCTGCCTGGAAGCATACCTTCCCTGGATGGCTCCTTTCCATCTTTTGGATCTCAACTAAATGACATCTCTTCAGAGGGGTCTTTCCTGAGCACTTATGCAAAGGCTCAATTCTTGCCCTGCAGTAGATGCTAGATGCTCATTTCCACTTCCCTTTATGCACTGATATTCCATTTTGTAGATTAACTGCAAATACCTGTTACTTCACCCATGTGCAAGGTAAGCCAGATGTGTCAGGGTGTTAATATACCCAGAGCAGCTCTCAGCCAATGGTCATTGGGCAGTTAGCAGATAACTGTTCCAGAATCTTCTCCCCCGGGTGGAATAACCCTGAGGTGTGTTCTACACCATGTCTAGAGGTCCCCTAAGGGACTGAGGTAAGTGTCTTCACTATGCACCTTTATAGGCTGTCCTTTCCCTACTTCACTTCCCTGATTCCCGGCTTTCTAGGATTGGCACCCAAAGAAACCACTTGTACTTGAATTCTTGTGTTAAGACCTGCTTCTGGGACAACCCAATCAAGTCAGACCCAGTCAGTCCCTTCTCGCTGCCCTGTTAGAGTTTCTGCAGAGCATTTATCACCACTTGAGATTATCCCCTTCACTCATTTGTTCCCCTGTCTTCTCTCCTCCCATTCCAATGTTAACTCCATGAGGGCAACAACCTTTTCTATTTTGTTCAGTAATGTGTCCCAGAACCTAGCACCTAGAACAATGCTTGGCTCAGAGTCGATGCTTAATATGTATTCATTGAGTGAATGAATAAAAGCCCTCAGAGACCTTCTTCAAGCAAGAATGCTAACTAGGGAAATATGTTTGGCAGCAGCAAATGCCAGTAGATGGGTTTCATTGGTTTAAAAGAGAAGCTCAGGTTGGAAACATCTTTTGAGATTAACTTTTCCTGTAGCCACAGTTTACAGACTTTCAGAGGTCTACTGGTTTGCATGGTGGTTCTAGCAAGCTGCTAGAACAGATGAAGTCAGAATTAGGTACTTATACCCAATATGCATTCAAAGACATTATACTACCTAAGGGCACAGCCATCCCACCACTGGTTAAAAGCTAATACACAGTGGAGAGATTTCCCATAATTTTTAGAGATGTTAAAAAGAACACCGTTTTCATTAAATAAGTATATAGAGAATGAAATGGAAATTATTTCCTGTACTCAAATTCTGTCATTTGAAAATCTGTAACAAGCTCCTGGGCATTTTATACTGATTGTCCCCATCTTGAACATAATAGAGGCCAAAGGAAATGACAGAGTTTCCTCAAACATAAATGACACTCAGCTCCATCACCAGAGTGTCTGACTACAAGGCTACTGGAGCCAAGTCTTAGTTACATCTAATCAAACTGACGGGACCCTCTCACAGAACTCCTCTGCTCCCCTGAGAAGGAATGGACAGAGAACGATAAAAGATGCTCACGTATGACATTAGGTAAAAGAAACAAAACTAGGGAATAGCACAGGGTCAATGTATATTCATCTAACAGCTATTATCCCTCCTATGTAAGATTTAATACTAGAATAGTAACCTTAAACCCCTACAATGTCCTTAATCACCAAGAAATGAGTGCCTTATAGTTACTGAACTTGATTTCCCCATAATGCAAGAAAGTTGACTCTTCTAATATAGAAAAGTATTCTTGACTATGACGGGAAAATAAAGGTGTAAACTATTTGCCCACCAGTTCACTGGAAAATTCAACTCATTCACTCTATTCCCCTGAGCACACTCATTAAACAAGGTTTAATTAAACCATTTTCTAATATTTTTTTGCCATTTTTATTTTAAAAAAACCTTGGGGGAAAATATTTGGTAATTAGTACATTTTTCTTTATCTGCTTTATCTGTGCTATTAATTATATGATATTGTATAAGGATGCAACATGGCAAATTATATTTTATTAAAGATTTAAGCTATGAAGTTTGATCATCACTACTCTCTTTGAGCCATTTTGCCTATTTTATAATATGCTCCCAAATACTTGGTCCATTGCTCTATATATTGTGACTATTGCATAACAATAAAATTAACCCAAAGATGCTCTTTTTCAAGTTACTCAGTATGAGAACTTGTGTCTCCTAAATCCAGACTCCTTCCACTATCCCTCCAGCACTGTACCAGGTGCTACTGTTCACCAAGTGACTCCATTTCTCATCTAAAATGGGGCCCTGTGATGAGTGAGCTCTTGGAGCTGTTTGGTCACTATGCTCCTGTCTGCTTCTTCGGCATCTCTGTGGCATTCCACCCAGTCCCATGTGTGACTGACGAATAGGTGAGATGAGAAGAATGCTCTGCCTACCATTTTCATTCATGTGCAAATAAATTGGCTGGTGAACTTCGGGGTTCCAGGATAGAGGTCCTTAACCCGGGGGACACATCAGAATACTTTAGGGAGCTTTTGCAAAATAGCCATCCCTAAGGATTGTCATTCAGTGGCCTGGAAAGAAGACTGGATATCTGTGTTTTTACAAAGCTCTACTGCTGCTGAATAAAAAAATCAAGGTTCAATATATTAAAATTATAAAGACAGTCATTAGAAGAATTGCAAATAATAACATAACTAACAAACATTGAGAACAGGATGTGGGGAGTAGTATGAAATGATTTATCATCTTTTTAATGAGGAGTCACAGATGTGAGTAAAGCTGATAAAACAAGAAAAAGAGACATAGACATATTATGTAGAAGTAAGGAGGAAACCACCAGAATCCCTAAACACAGAGACGGTTTAAAATAGTTATTTCTAAGAAGTATGAGATTGGAGAGAGCAGGCATTTACTTTTTATTTTATACCCTTCTGTAGTATTTTGTCTTTTTTATCATGTGAATATATTTTCTTTTTAGTACTATTAAACAATAAAAATAGATCCTCAGATAATTCCGATGTACCTTGCTGGTTAGGAATCAACTGTTCCTGGGAAGTAGAAGACTGGGTAGCAGTGGCAGAGCAGGGAAGAGAAATCATTGCATTTATTGAATCTTTGTGATGGTCTGTTAAGGGAGGCCTGCTTAATTTGGTATCTCTTGGCCTGGAATTAACACTGGTGTTAAATGCTCTACTGAAACAGCTCCAGAAGCATTGCTCATAAGAATAACAAAAATGACAATAATGGCAAAAATGCCACTTTATATGCATTATATAACTTCATCTAAACAACCTTTTGAGGATTATGAAATTACTGTCATTAAAAAATGAAAAACAAAATAATCAGTTGATGGTCACCTCTAGATTTATTTTAAACATTTCTCAAACTCTTATCCTGAGCCAGGCATTCTGTTAAATACTTTATATACATAATCCTACTTAATCCCCCAAACAACTCTGAGAGGTGAATGTGCACAGTAGGAATGGGAAGCTTATTTACATAAATGAGTGAGTGAGTAGCCATCCCGATTTTACATTGAGGAGCTACGGTTCAGAAATCTTGGAAACATCCCTTGAGAACACAAAGATTCAGCAAACAAGGATTCAAACCATGGTCCAACCATAAAATTTGTCTCTTTTGTCAATGGGTTACACTACCTTGCCAGTAGAGGAAAACATGAGAGCTTAGCTTTGGGATAGTTGTCCCAGACAAAGAGGGTCAAAGAACCTCAGGCAGTGTGGCTGACACAGTTAATAGCCCAGAATAAATGTCTCACCTTGCCAATGAGAGGCCTTTCAGTACAGCTTTCTGTCTTACAGGAATATTTGTGGAAGAGCACACTAGGTTTCTCTCTTTGACACCAACCTTGTGGGGTTGGTGAGATGTTTCCCAAGCCTCTGATGTATCGGAAGTCTAGTAGCACCTTCCTACCCCACATCTATACCAGGGGTCAGCAAATTTTTCCTGTAAAGGGCCAGATTGTGAATATTTTAAGCTTTGCGGGCCATATGATTTCTGTTGTAACTATTCAATTCTGCCATTATAGCATGAAAGCAGCCATCGCCAATAGTAAATGAATGAGCATGGCTGTGTCCCAGTAAATTTATGCATATTGAAATTTGAATTTCATGTAATTTTCACAGGACATTAAATATCATTCTTCTTTTCATTTTTTTCCAATAATTTAAGCATGTAAAAACCACTCTTAGCTCATGAACCCAAATCCGTGGTGGTTGGCTTTGACCCATGGGCCATAGTTTACTGATGCCTGAGGCAAAGATGTTGGTGGTTAGATCAAAGCCCCCACTGTACAGATAGGGAAACTGAGGTCCAGAAAGGAGATTTGTAGCCTAAGTTTTTATGGCTGGCTCGAGGATTAACTGGGATTAGAATTTGTTTCCCCTACATACTCACTGTAGAAGGCAGTGCAGTGCTGACCAGCCAATTTAATAGAGTGGGAGTAAAAGTGCTCCATTAAGTAAACAAGTTAATATAGTCATTCCATCTATCACATGTCAATTCTAATTTTCACAAAGGAATAGAATGAAAAGGCATTTCAAATTATTGTGGTATCTTAAAGAGATGTTTAACATTATCACTACATTAGACATGCTGTTATCTTGCTGTGAAGATTTGGAAAATGTTTTAAGATCATGACCAGGCTCTGGGCTCCCATCATGACTATTAATCATCATATGCACCTGAAAACAAAACACAAAACATTATGTGTGCTCACTGGTTATTGAACCTCTCTGAGGCTCAGTTCTCAAAATGCAGCTATAATAGCACCTACAGTATAGAACTGGTGTCAGACTTAAAAGGATCCATTTAAGCATTTAAGAACTGTGTCTGGCATATAGTAAGTGCTTAATGAATGTTAGCAATTATTATCATCATCCCATTCACCATCATCATTATCGTTGGGTCACAAGAGGTTAGGTGTTGTTAGAATTACTTCGAAACCAGGCACTGGGTCAGGCAAGGGACCTGAGAGAATAGGAGGTGGACAGATAGGAGTGTAGCTTTTGAAGGATGAAAAGCTTTATCATCAAAGCCAGATTTCCGTTTTCTCTGCTGTTTTTCAAGGGGTCGCATCCAAGCTGTTCAAGTTCTCATCATCCTGCTTGTTTGGATACTCCACCCCTCAGGAGGAAGACGGAGCCGCCAGCATTTGTTAAGGAAAAGAGACCAGGAAGGTTTATTAAACAAGCCCTGGCACGCTGGAAAGAGTCTGCCTCCATCCTATCCCCTTGAGATCTAGAAGAGTTAAGATTAGAACCAATCAAAGAACTTGCCCTTTATACTCTGAATGGCACAAGTTGAACATGGCAAGTTTCCTCAAATTGTCAGATCAATTCTTAGAAGACAGCTCCGTAGAGCAGATAGTTATAGGGAAGTGCCGTTTGAAAAGTCTCGTTATATTAGAAATGCTTGAAAAAATGGAGATGATGAACCTAAGAAATAATGGAAGACGGAGAGGCCAAGCAAAGGATGTGTTTGAATCCCAGAAGGGCTGTCATGGGGAAGAGGTGGAAGATTTGTTCTCTGAGGCTCTGGAACACAGGCCAGAACCAATGAAGAGAAAGAAGTCACGGGAGGCAGATTTTGGCTAAATGATAAAAACCTAACCAATGATAGTGGCTAACCATGTATCAAGCGTCTACTAGGTAGTAGGCACTGTGCTAAGTACTTTAATTTTATTATCTCCTTTAGTTCTCATAATAATGTTGTGAAGTGGATTTTATTATCATCCTCATTTTGCAAATTAGAAACTGAGGCTTAAATGAATGGAGTAGCTTCTGCCTAATACCACACAGCTAGTGAGGGCAGAGCTCATAGTCACAGCAAGTAACAGGACTCTGTGCTTGTTTTCTAACCACTGTCCATACATCTGCCTCCTGACCACTAGTCCAGTCAGTGTGACTCGATCTCCTGTCCTGCACTGAATCCTTTGGAATATTTAGGCTGAGAAGGAATTAGCAGGTTTCCAGGAAACCAGGAGATTTGTCCTCCGCTTCTTTAAGGTGTGTCTTTATCTCTCGGAGGCCTCTTTAGCTTTCTCTCTGAGACTGCAGTGGTCCTCCTCATCTGCCCTAGGAGACTGTGGGCTGCAAGAGGGCAGGGACCTTGGTAGCCACGGTGCTCACAGCACAGTACCTAGAGCAGGCTGATTGCTTAATTCTCACCGAGGGATGAAGGAATGGACAACAAATGTCTTTGCTCACACTTTTCATGATTTTCCTGTAAGCTTCCATCCTGTCACCTCTCAGCCTCTCAGCTTTTGTCTTGTGGGCCAAAGAGGCCCTCTCATTGACGTTTTTGAGTAGTATATTCTGAACTGGGTCATAAATAACAAGTGTCAGGGAAATGGTTTTAAGGGCAGCCTCCTAGGTTCTGTCCTGTCTTTGAACTTCATGAGCCGTTTGCCCTCAGGCAATGGTCTCAGCCTCTCCAGGCATTAGTTTATTGATCTGCAAAAGAAGGGCATTGGCTGGGCCTTTCAAACTGTGACCTGGGTTCAGGCATTTTAGAGGTTACATGTTGGGTTGGGGGAAGGCAGAAGCTTGGGGTCTTAGATCCCCACTGTCCCTCTTCCACCAAAGCAGCGCTGCTTTTTATCTGTTCTAAATACTGGGGTTCTCCCCAGGATTCCATTTGAAAATGGAGCTTTAAACTAAAAAGTTCCAAAACTTCTAAGCCAGTTGATTTTTCTCTTAAGGGCTCTTCCAGCTTTTATCTGCAATCCTGTTATCACACAGGTGTGTACATATGAATATGGATATATGTGAATTCATGGACTGTTCCTTGGCTGAGGACATAGCTGTGTCCTCAGATAGCCATGTCTCTGCATAAGGGTCTTCACCTTTTCCTGTTTTATTCACTTTAATCAACCGAACCTTTCATGTGTCCTCACTCTCTATAATCCCTGGTTAACACTCAGGCTGACCTGCTACCCACCAAGTCAATAAGACATTATTATAGCTGTGCTTACATCAGCTAAAGCACCATCTGTGCTGGGAAAAAGCATCAGCGGGACCTTATCCAAGTACATTTGAAACCAGGGAGGCAGGTACATGTGCACTTGGATATTTGCAAACACACAGGCATCCCCCCACCCCACAGCTGTCCACTGTTAACAAAGCATTGTACTGTAAAAGTTAGGTCTCACAAACCCATGTCTCTCAGGCCAGGGATTTAGCATGAAATGCTGGCACTTTGTGGCAGAAGGTCAGGGACCCCCAGACTGGGCTGTCGCTGCACGAGGGCAAAAGTGTACTACCTGGGCCTTCTACAGCTTCCCTTCACCTTAGTTCTGCCCTAACTGGCTGCAGTCAGGGGTGACACCTGGCCAGGGCCATTTCAGAGCAAGAAGCAAAGGTCAGTTCAAAGTTCAGCCGAGTTTGGGACAGTTATGGCTGAAGCTCCTGGCAGACATGAGATCAACAACAGCTTCCTTTTGCATGATCAAAATCTTTCTATCCGGAGAGGGCTTGGCAAACAGTATATATATCAAGGCCATTTTTGGGGGATGAAATGACATCTTAAGCATTTACAGGACCTGATATATAGTAAGCACCCATTGAATGCTTGGTGAAAAATTAATAAAAGTCCAAACGTAAGATAAATTTGAAACTTACTGGGAATGGGTAAAGGAATTATCAAGTTAATCATCATTCATTCATTCATTCAATCATTCTCTCATTCGTTCATGAGTGCTCAGTGTTACCCAGCACATACTAGATAAAGGAAAGCAGCAGAGAAAAAGACAGGTGTGGTCCTTGCTTTCAAGTTACTTAAGGTTTAGTTAGAAAGGCTAATAATATTACCCAAGTAATTATACAGCAAATAAGTGGACCAAACCATGACCCTGTAGCTCAGAGAAGGCTTCCCAGTGGAAGCAATGAAACCTGAAAGAGGAGGATTTGATTGGGTGAAGAGCTCAGGGAAGAATCCTCTAAGCAGGTAACATACATGCTCTGAGGTTAAGAGTCAGAGAGAGAGAGAGGGTAGTGAATAAGAGGAAATGACTGGATACATGGACACATCAGCCTGGATTCAAATCTCGGTTCTTCCACCTCCTGGCTGTGTGACAGCAGGCAGGCTACTACTCAACCTCTCTGTGCATCAATACCCTTCACTGCAAAAGAAGGATTATTATACTATGTATCTCACAGGGCTAGTGTGAGGATTAACTACCTCAATATGTGTCAAATTCTTAGAACAGTGCTGGCACATAGTAAGTATTCACCTAGAACCCCATGTGTCATGGGCAGCACGTTTTTCCCATGATGTTATCTGCTTTTCTGTCTTAAACAGAGGGGCAAGTAAGGAAGTGAGGACCAAACCCTTCTAGTTACACGTTACTCTGACCAGCTGCCAACATTGGTGCTAAGGGATATGTCTCTCCAGCTACTACACTGGTAGGAGCAAGGGGCTCCAGGCTCTTGGCAGAGCAACGGCAGCCACTGTCTTGCATATCTGAAATGGTCCACCGACTCAGCATGGGAACAGCTACTCCAAATCAGCTAAGGTGTGCATGGTTTGCAAGAGGGAAGGATGCAAATGCCAACCAAGTGTTTGAGATTAATGGAGCAGCCTCTCCTTTATGATGAAAGGAGCCCCTGTGGTTTGAGATTTTGTCTTGAAACCTCTGGACTGCAGGGAGAGGCAGGAAAACTAGAACCATCTATTACACATCTAGAAAGGTCCTTTTGATACTTTATTCCTTTTGAAAACATTGTACCAAATCTTGAACAAATTGAGACCCTAAAAAATATATAATTTTTGGGGCCGGCCGAGTGGCGCATTGGTTAGGAGTTGGCTTGGGACGCCAGTTCTGAGCATCAGAGATCTGGTTTGGATCCCACATGAGGGCCAGTGACGCTGTGCACGCTACAGCTAAGATGGTGAACAACAGCTCGACCTGGAGCTGGGCTGCCATGAGTCACCGGCGACAGCATAGGCTGCAGTGGGGCTGGCCTGCAGTGGGCGTGAGCTTTCGTGAGCTGCCATGAGCCACAGTGAGTGGCCATCCAATGGCTGGTGAGCAACTGCCTCACCCAGGAAGAGTGCAATGATAATACCAACATGGGCCAGTGAAGCGACGTCCTCCACAACTAGACTGAAGAATGAAAGGACAGCAACTTGTCTGTTCCCCTTCCCCAATTCCCCAATGCTGTTCCCCTCCCCCAATTCCCCAATAAAATCTTAAAAATATATATATAAATAAATTTTTTTTTTTTTTGCAAAAGCTAATGAGTCAGTGGCAGAGTTAGGATGAGACCCCAAGCCCTTGTTGCACTCACTGTTCTAAAACTTGACATAAATTATTTTATCTCTATCTCTTGAGGTACAAGTATATTAATACTCCTACCTACAGATCAGGAAACTGAAGTACAGAGAGGTGAAATGACTTGACCAAAGTCACACAGCTAGGAAGTAGCTGGTTCAGAATTCAAACTTAAGCAGTTTCAGGAGGAAAGGAGTTTATTTCTCAGCTTTGTTCAATTACAATACCAGGCCCAAGAGTTGCAAAGGTTTCTCTAACTTGGGCAGTGTTGCCCAATGGAGAATAAGCCAAATCTTTAGAATCAGAGGGGTTTAAGTTCAAATTCTAGCTTTAGCCACATGACCTTGGAAAAGTTCCTTCAGCAACTTGAATGTCCTTTTCCTCACTCATAAAACGGGAATATAATCTCACATTTCTTGGAGGGACACAGAAACTCTCAGTGGTGTCTACAATTATTTTAGAGTATGGGGTATGAGTGCAAAGAGTAACCTAGACTTAGCCTTGCCTGACGGGATGCTTGGTCCACCTAGGAAGTGAGCATCCTTCAGGGTCTGAGATTTGGCGTTTTACCCACACACTTCCTCTCTCCTTCCAGAGGCTCCCTGCTGTGCCAGCTCTGGTGGTCGTAGAGTAACCCGTGTGTTGGCACCGTTATAAAGGGGAGTGAGGTGAAAGCAGAGAGGGAGAAGGAAGACTGTGTGGTAGAAAGGAGGGGAAACTGGAATGAACCCCAGGAGTGAAGAGAGGCTCTGAGAGGGCGCAGGAGAAGGCAGGGAGAGCTTCTGAGTCCCTTTCCCTCCATCTCTGTGTGTCTCTCTCTGTTTCTGCCTTTTTCTTTCTCTTACACACACACACACACACACACACACACACACACACACACACACACACACACACACACAGAGTCAGGCTCTGGCAGTTCAGGTGGCCATTTATGGGGCTTATATTACTCTTAAAGGTTGTGATGTTTCTCTGGTGTTCATTTAAAAATTTTGTTTACGTGTGTCAATATAGCTGGAAGACAAGGCTGTGTGGCTTCTAGGACGAAAATCAAACTGTGTGCTTCTTAGTGCTTCTTGCACGAGCCCAGAAGAGTGCTAGGCACGTGACATGCTTGGTCCATGTTTGACGCCCAAGTGGTTGACTGTTAGAACCACATCCTGTGAGAAGGCCTGGGGGACAGGGAGGTGTCCAGACTGGAGGAGCAAACACCCAAGAGCAAGCAGCGTAACTGTTTCCAGATACACGACAGTACTAGCTTCGTGTATTTGGAAGGCTGCTTTGTGGAGGGGTAGCAGACATGTTCCTCACAGTTCCCAGGAGGGCAGGTGGAGCATGGAGTGATGAGAGGGTGACATAGGGCAGACTGGGCCCCACTGGAGTCAGATTGTGGAGACTGTCCTAGCCCTTTGAAAAGAGGAAGGGCTGACTCAGGGGAACAACCTCCTCATCACTGGCTATTATTTAAGCAGGATCCAGATGGATGGGAAGTAGATTAGAAGCCCTCTTAGCCCCATCACTATCTAATCATTTGCATATTTATAACCGTATTCATATTTCCACTGTCTTTATTTCTTATCATATACAAACAAGGGTTTTGCCTTTAGTGCATATTATATGGGCGTACAAGCATTGTTTATTTTCTGAGAACTCATTCATGCATTCAGTGACTTTTTACAGAACACCTGTTATGTTCAGCTCACTTTTCCAGGCACTGGGAATTCATCAGTGAACAAGGCAGAAATGTTCCTTCCTCCAGACCCTCGTGGACAAACAGGGAGGAAACATTATATGATTGTGAATCAGTTGTGGATGAAATTTAGTCTGGGAGGGAGTTGAGGGACCTCAAAGATACTATCTCATCCCCAGATATTAAATGTCTTCTTTCCCCACTAATGATAATAATGTTGATGGTGATGGCCATGATTATTACGATGGTAACTATGAACATTTATTGAGTGCTTATTTAGGACAAATATTACTATAATCACTTTATAATGTATTATCTCGCTTAATTCACATGATACTTTAGGAGGAAGCAGATAATATCACATCGTTCCTTTTTTCACAGGTGAGGCAACAAAAGCTCAGAGAGGGTAGGTAACTTGACTAAAGTCACACAGCTAATAATTATAAAGCCAGAATTTAAACTCAGGTCTATTTAACCCCAGCGCCACCCTTCCCAACTACTGTGCACCCTAACCACAGGCTGCAGAAACCCAACATGGCTGTGTGCTGCTGAGATGGTGGGAAGAGAGGCATTGAAGGAAGCAGGCAAGCTCAGCCTTACAGAAGGTGTAGACAGATTTCTCAGCATAAGGGAGCAAGGAGACTAAAGAACAGTTTCTTCTCAGGACGGATACAGCAGAAGGGCAGCAGCATGGAGCTGGGGGCTTGAATGAGCTGCCACATGGACCAAAACCTTCCACTCGAACACTTCACAGGAGTTAATTTGCAGACACATAGTGGAAATGGCTGAATGCCCTGGTCCCCACATACCCCAATAAGACCAGGGATGATGTGACCTCACTGTCTCTGTCTCAGCTACCTTAAACACTAGAAATTATTATTATAATGAAATGCCATCAGTGTATCATGAAAACGTTACCCAACAGGAGTTTGAAAGCCTGAGTTTGAAGTCCAGGTCTGTTGCTGCAACTGTAGGCAAGACTTAAACTCAAGTCTCCACCGCCTACACCTCCCCAGCACTCCCCCATGCTCAGCAGCCGCACGGCACAGTAGTAGGAACTTGGAATGTGGAGTTCTACAGTCCAGGAGAGGGAGCCCAGCCCATCACTCTGTAAATTTGTGACTTTGGAAAAGTCACTAATCTTTCTGAACCTTATTTTCTTCATCTAAAAAGTGGGGATGATATCATCACCCTCAAAGACTACTGTGAGGGTTTAACAGATAGGCATTTAAGTATTTATCATACTGTCTGGAATGTAGCAATTATTCAATGAATTACAGCAGTTATTGCCATTGTTATGGTTGTGTTGTTATTTATTAGGGGTTTACATAATTCTGTTTTTGTGGCTCATGTGGCTTGGCATCAGGTTAGCCTGGTTATCCTATTCTTATGGCCATATCACTTGGTTTTTGTCAGATTCCTGACAGCCAGTCTCCCCTGACTAGGTGCCTGCTTTCCTCCTCTGCAGCTCAGTCACATAACATCTCTGAGCCTCAGTTCTCACACCTGTAAAATAGGGATGATAAATTCTATCTTGTCTACTTCACAGGAGTATTGTGATGTTCAAAACCCGGTGGTGTGATTAATGTGAAAATGTCCCATAAGCTATAGAATGGTGTGAGAATGAGGGGAATTGCTGTCATTATTGTTGTTAACCTCCCAGGAGGCACCACGTGGTCTGCATTGAAAGACAACCAGCACCTTCAGATGTTTCTCAAACTGGGGTCTGCTGGACCGTTTGTAAATTCTCAAAGGTCTGCTAGTTCTCTACAAGAATCTTTAAATGTGCTTTTTCATTTCAATGAAACTCTAATCACCAGTATTAGTAATCTGGTCAGTCATTTGTCCTATGATCTGAGTACTCTTGGTTGCAGTCCCAGTGACACCAAAGCATTTGACTGTTAGCTTTGTGTTTCCCTAACTGGCTCTGCAGATGCATTGTGGGAGCCCACAGTTCCTCTCTTTTGAGAAACACTAGTTTGGGCTAAGGTTTGCTGCTGATGCATCACCAAGATAAAAGGTATAACTCTGGAGGTCTCTGGCTGGTGGGTAACTGCTTTGACTGCAGTCTCTGAGCAGGGAGTAGACGCAGTCAATGGTGGGGTTTGGAGGAGGACTGACAGCCACGCTGGATAGCTTGGCCCTCCCGTGGGGTCCATGGCCCAGAGGCTTCCTGAAGAAATAATGGCATAGTTCTCCAATTTCTGCACGGTTCAAGTTCACTTTATGGACATACCCATGCTATGGAAATATAAATACACGTCTATCTTATCATATACAAAACATGAATACATATATAAAGATACACACAGTATGTGATGTACAGAAGGGTAGATTTAGTGTATGAAGTAAGAATTCCACACCTATGCAGAACACTTTCAACAACACACTTGGTCTCCCCAGTGACGCTATGAGCATGTAGAGCAGGAACTATTCTATTCCCAATTGATAGATGACGAAACCGAGAGCTGAAGAGCTGCCCAAGATCACAGAGCTGCTAAGGGTGGTGTCTGGACCAAGAGCTGGGTTTTTTATTTTTTTGGCTCCCTGTCCATAAAGCTCTTCTCTCTGACCCCGCCCCCCCCATCTCCTTCCCTCCTCTCTCCTGGCACCCCTCCAGAGCTGGTTATTTGAATCCCTCCAAAGTGATTTGTTAGACAAATGCTGTGGGCTGCTTTGAAGCTAGTGCATTCCAACAGGGACAGACAGAACTGCAAAATAAAAGGGAAGCTCCTTCCTTTTGTTAAACCTTTCAAAAGCTTCCTTGGTTTCTAACTCTATAATTACACCCTAATCACAAACTCTCCAAAGGAGGGGGTCAGTTCCATGTAGCAGCGGGCTAATTCTGCGGCAGACTTTCTAAAAATTATCATCTTCGGAACTGCGTTATTCCTCTGAAGGGGAGAGAAAAACATACACCACATACCCGACTCTGTTTCAAACTGAATTAATTAGTAATTTGAAGCCTAATTATCAGCTAATCTATTGGAACATGCAAGTCTCTTGTATTTGGATGGTATATGCAATTTGCATCCTATTAGCTGGCAGTTGTAAGAATTTGAGAGCTCATTAGGTAGAACAAGAAGAATGTGGATCAGAAGGATACAGAAACCCATGGCGCCGACTTGGTGATGCTGTGACCGAGGGGTCACTTGGCAACAGATGGAGGCTGGCGATGTAATTACCTGGGGTCTTTCAGTGACTCTGAGGCCACTGATATGTAATTTGTGCCTTACCCTGGAGGGGTGATTATGTGTGCCCCCACCCTTGTTCTGTGTATTCTCAGGGTGCCTGCGTGGTCTAAGAGATGTCCTGGTGTAGTGGGAAAGACACTGGATGCTGCCCGCTCACTGTGGTGCTAGGCCCAGCTCTACCACTGACTTGCTGTGTGACCTTGGCCTAGTCAACCACCTTTCTGCTTCTGTTTCCCTACAAGCAAATGAGGCTTAGATGGAGTTGACTTCCAAAGTCCCTTCCAGCACTAAAGATCTGGGATTTGAGGGATGTCAAGGGTTTCCTTCATTACAAAGTCAAAAATTCCATCCTTGTAAATGTTTTTTTATGGGTAGACTCTTGGTGCTCTAAAAGCCTTTGGACAGCCACCTCACTCATCCCATTTAAAGTGCTAATACTTCTGAGAAAAATAACATATTTAGCCATTAACAGCCAGGTCTAAATTAACCTATCTTAAGAAGCTCTTTTTATTTCCAGTCCTGAGCTTGAAATATTGGGATAGCTAAGGCAAGGATCAATCGAATGGGAAAGAAGGTTTAGGCAGTGATCTAAGGATAGATATCAGGCCAGAGGAATGACAGGACTTAAGGTTTAGGCAGGGTGCTTTGGTCCCATTTTTAGATCCTGTTATTTTGGCATTTCCATACTACGTACAACCTGAACCTATGTCTTTGTTCTACTAATGACTTCTATTCCAAAAATAAATTGAAAATATCAATCTTTTGTTCAATTAATAATTAACATTACTCATAGAACTAATGAACACAAAATAACATGGCTAAAACTGAATGTGATGTAATTTGTTACAGATAAAAATCTAAAAATCATGTCTTACTGGAAACACTGAAAATTGCAAGGACAAGACAGGAAAATAAGCAAACTTTGTAGAGAAAGTTACCATTAAGGAAATCTGACAATTGCTCAGATTTTGACATGACACAATTTATGATGGATTGAAATATTTTAATATAAAAACTTGCTATTAATTTGATGGGGACACAACTGCTTTGGAAAATAATTTTGGAGTTCCTCAAAATGTTAAACATAGTGTTACCATATTATCCAGCAATTCCACTTCTAGGCATATACTCAAGAGAAAAACACTTACACAAATGTTCATAGCAGCATTATTCACAATAGCCAAAACATGAAAACCACTCAAATGTCCATCAACAGAGGAATGGATAAACAAAATGTGGTCTATCCATATAATGGAATATTATTTATCAGTAAAAGGAATGAAGTACTGATTTATGCTACAGCATAGACGAACCTTGAAAACATTATTTTAAGTGAAAGGAGCCAGTCACAAAAGACCACATATTGTGTGAATCCATTTACATGCAATGTTCAGAATAGGCACGTGCTAGAGAAAGTAGATTAGTGGTTGTGTGGGGCTGGGAGAATTTGGAGCACACTGAGAGTAACAGCTAATGGTTATTAGATTTTTTTTTGGGGGGGAGGGGTGATGAAAAGTTTTAAAATTAGATTGTGTTGATGGTTTCACAATTCTGTGAACCTATTAAAAACCATTAAGTTGTACACTTTAAATGGATGAACTGTATGATACATAAAGCACATCTCAATAAAACTCTTTAAAAAATGAGAGTAAAGACAGGATAAAATTACATTTAGCTTTGGGAAAAAACTGCTGGAAGAAGCACATCTCATGATTCAAAAAAAGTAGACAGGCAAAACGTGACCCAGGAAAAATAGAATTGTCAGAAATAAGGCCACAAAAGAAAACTCACAATGGCACATGTTACTAGGTAAAATTTCATATGTACAAACAATCATTTGATGAATCAAATCTTCATAACATGAAAAATAATTGCACCCGATAAAAACCTACAATACATTAAAATGAAAACAAATTTTTAAAAAATGACATCTCACCTATGCCATATAGAAAAGAGAATAAAAACTAAATTAAAATAGTATTGTTCATGCTGGGAAACTATTTCTGGTTAAAGATTTGTCGATGCTAGTATAATTATGGTTTAAATGTCTGTAATTATAAACTATAAAATTATCATTGGTATCAAAATAGAGGGTCAAAGACAGTGGGGTTGAAACCTTCTGTATCCATTCAAGGATGTGGTGATTTTGTCCTCCTTGCCAAGGAGGAGAGCCGATTAAAGCTAGACTTGTGATGACTGATGGAGCCCTGTGCATCAGCACATTTAGAAATTAGAGGTTCACCAGCAGTGTGCTGTGGTTTGACACGTGGGGACGTGGAGGCGAAAAGGTACAGTTGGTATTGCCAGGACTTACTATTGTAGCTTCCAATTGTCTCTTTCACTCATGCTGTTACCATCAGCCAGGGACCACGTAAGACAGCTAGAGTTCCAAACACGGAAAGACCCATAAGCTGAGAGCCTGCAGTGTGCTCTACTCACCAGATTTGCAAGGATATAGTGGTAGCCAATGCCGTTCTTCTCCAGCTTTATAATCTACAAAACACAATGGAGGAGATTCCTTAATTACATTAGCAATTAAAGCCACAACAGCAATAATGATAGGAACTAACATTAACTGAGTGCTTACAAGGTGCCCTGCCCTATGCTAAGTACTCCAACTACAGTATCACAACCATCCAGTGATGGTGGCATTGCTGAGATCCTCATTTTCCAGATGGAAATTGAGGCATAGAGAGGTTAAATAAGCTCCCTAAGGTTACCCAGCTATTAAGTGGCAGATGCTGGATTTGAAATCACTTCTGTCTGATTCCAGGGGTAGGGTAGTGTTATCATGATCCGAAGGACCCAGCTAAAATGCTCACTTCTCTCCTTCTTTCATTAAAGCCTTCCCCATGCATGGAGATTCTTCCCTGGTGGGAATGTTACGCTGCATTGAATTCCCTGTCACTGTCATGACAATATCAGCTGCTTGGATGTACAGGTGACTGGATGAGTGGATGGGCGGCCAGATGGGTACATGGGTGATTCTACCCCAGCTCTTGACCTTTAACTCTTAGCATGAACTGTATTTAGATGCCATTCCTTATTTCCCTGGATTTTGTGCTTTCTTCTCTAAACCTGTTGGCTACACAGACATTAATGGGCCACTCAACCCAGAGGCTGGAAGGGAATGTAAGAATCGCCTGGTCCAACCCTTCAGTGCACAGATGGGAAGTCCAGGCTCAGAGAAGGAAAGCAATTTGCCCTGATTCCTCAGCAATCTGGTAGCAGTGTCGGGAGAGGGACATGACTTGTATGAGCCTTTCCATATGATTAGCCCGATTATGGTTAATCATGCAGAGCAAGGGTCCCACACATCCCTCCATCCTGAATGTGTGAACTGCCCCTAATCATTGCAGGCAGGAAAATCATTTGTGGAAAGAACTACACAGAGGTTTGCCTGGGTAGCCAGACATACCGCCTAAGGAACAGCTAAGACTGTGGGCCTTGAGTCAATCCTAGCTCTGCCTGCATGTAACTTGAACTATTTCTTTATTTTTTTTAATCATCAAATTGGGGTTAGTACACCCTGGCAGTGCCTCTCCCCCCTGCACTGTTGCAACGAGGCATAAAACATATGAGAAGTACTTGGGCTTCTTCTCTAACTGAATGAATTTTCAAAGTCATTAAAATCTACATTCAGTCATCTACTTAATTGGATGTACTCATATGTGCATAGCGGCACACACATTTTTTTTTATGTCGGGAATAATTAAATGCAAGTGCATACATGAATGCCCCAAAACAGTGGTTTAGATTGTGAAATTCCAGACCACGGAGCTCAAATCCTATTGGGATGATAGTTTTATTAATATCTCTTCATTAGTTTTTCATCTTCTTGTCAAACGGTTTGATGCCCTTTCAACAATGAGATACCTTTATCAAAAACCTATTCAGATTCTAATAAACACAAAACAGCAAATAAAAGATACTTCCAAACCCACCACATTCAGGCAATGGATAAGTATAGTCTCCATAAAATGAAATTACAGGTTGAAACATAGGAAACAGCTGACAACTGATGACTTGTGACCAATACAAATTAGCAATTTCATATTGTTCAGCCTAATGCCCACCTTCCCGCCTCTCCTACCTTCCTTTCACAAACATTTGTTAAGTGCTTACTAGGTACCAAGCACTGGGCTGGGGACACAGTGGAAAGTGAAACAATCATGGTGCGTGCCCTCCCAGAGCTCACAGTTTACTGGGAGGGCAGTCATGCTAAACAGATACAGAGAGAAATGCACACAGGCTTACAGGCTGAGAAAGTCATTATGCAGGTGATGTACAATTTCACTGGGGGCCCATTGCCTCACTGACCCCATTTCTTCGAAGCTCATTTCCACTGGGCGGTCTTGATTCACGATCTTTGTGTTTGGAGTGCCGTTTCCATTCTCTCTGATTATTCATAACCTTTATGGCTGAGCTTTAATCCCAGCTACTCTGTAAAACCTTCTGTGATTGATTAAGCCAATCAACACATATTTATTGAACATGGTCTATACATGCCAAGCACTATGCTATGAGCAAGCGAGTCAAGGTCTCCACGCCCTCATTGAGCTGAGTCAACATTTTCGTAGGGAGACAGATGATGAACACATAAACAGATACATGAACCAGATTTCAGCAGGTGGGAAGCACTCTGAAGACAATGAAACAGGGCGATGTGACGGATGGCCAGGGCCTGGTCTCTCTGATCTCTAACCCTTTCTGAACTTAATGTCTGTATTATATAAAGTGGTGTCCTACGCGGCTAAAGCATTATAGTCTAATAACCCTGTTCCCTGATCATAAACCTTCACTGCCTCTCCACTGTTTACAAAATAAACCCCCAATTCTTTAGAATGTTTTCCAAGGATAGTCACAGTCACGTGTTCTTCCTCCTGCCATCGTCTCCCCGTAAACACTCAGCATCCTCCACTCAGCTGTTAAGCCATTCTGTGAACCTCTGTCATCGAATACCCTCTGGGCTTCCCTATGTGCACTTCTTTCCAGCTTAAAGGCTCTGACGCAGCCGGTGGCTACCTGGAGACATCCCATCTCACATTTGGGAGCTGTCGTAGAGCCTTCACTGATTCCCTATTGTTTCCATTCACACAGGAAGCATTTATGGAATGCCTGTTAGTGCTGAGCACCGGTTAAGGCACTGTAGATATTACAGGGAAGAAAACAGAACAAAAACCCCTGGCTTCATGGAGCTTATATTCTAGCTCCATGTCGGAGGGCTGCAGACAGACAGGCAATGGATTCCCTATTTGGGATGTGGAATCACTGCCTCCCTTGTTAGGTGAGGCAGAACTCTTGTATTAGACTGAAAAGATCCCAATTGCTGAGTGTTAGATAGTTTAGGTTGATGCCAAGATGTCAGATTGCAAGTCAGGAGATGTAAGTTCTAGAATCATCATTGTCACTAACTAGTTGTCTGAACCCATGGCAAATCATTCACCCAATGTGACCATCAGTCATCCTGTCTGTAAAATGTGAGTGCAAATGGTAAATCAAGTGGTCTGGAAGTTCCTTGCAGCTCTTTGGTCTTTCCAGGATAGAAGACTCCTACAATTTAAATAGTTAATATACTACCATATAAAATACTCATACAAACAAGTAACTTCCTTACGAAATCCAAGTTTGTGCTTTGGCAGAGGATGTAGTGAGGCTAAAAAGTTGCATTTTCAAGAGGTTGGGCCCTGTAGTCAGACCAAGCTGGGTATGACTTCTTGCTTTTCTTGTATTCTAGCTGAGAGTCCTTGGGAAAGTATACTCCCTTGTTTCTTCATTTGTAAAACAGGAGAATCGATAGAAGCTGTTTCATAGAGTTGGTATGAGGAGGAAGTGGGATTATGTGTGGAAACAGCTTGGCATCATGTCTGGTACATGGCAAGCACTCAGAAAACAGGAGCAATGGCTGTTACCTCTCATGGGACAACACAGGACAAGTCATCAGTCTAGTAAGAATCCCTAATTATCATTCAGCAGTTTCTCCACCTCCATCTCACCTAATCTTTCTTTAGCTTTGTAGAACAGGGGTCTTTATTACTGTTTTACAGGTGAGGACACTTGAGGAAGTAACTCAAGAAGCCAGAGCCAGTTGGCACTATGAATAGTAAAAGTATGCAAATGCTTACATATATCACTTTCGGTGAGGCAGTCTCGGTACTAAGTGCTCTCCATGTATAGCTTCTTTCAAGGCTCACAGGAGCCCCTAAAGAAAGCTATTATTATTATTCTACCCATTTTACAGATCAGCAACCTGAGATTTAGAAAGATTAAAAACTTGGCCCAAGGTCACAGAGCTTGTAAATGCTAGAGCTGGGGTTTGAATCCCAGCCACTCTGGCTCTGGGGTCTTTCCTTAACCGTTACCCTATACTGCCTCACTTAACTAGAATTCACATCCCCTGACTCCAGCCCAGAGAACTAACTGCTTTCTCAATGGAAACTATTTTTGCTGGTTTATCTTTCTGGGAGGGGAGGCCAAATCCACACTTTGTAAAGTGGAACACAGCTAATGCTTTAAAGAATCCCTGACTTTCAAAATCTCTCCTGTTCTGTTGCTGAGACCTGTGAGTGTTTGCGGAGCTGGGGTTGAGGTTCTGTGTGGAGGCTTTGTCATGTTGTCAAGTGCCTAAAACTACCATTTTTAATTATATACCACTGTTCAAAAATGATTGCAAAATCTACTTCCTTGCCGGCTCATCTGTATACACACATGTAATTTAAAAAGGCCAGTGATCTACACAAAGGCCTGCTAATTCTGTGGTGGGCAGATGCTTTCATTGTGAGACCTGGAGGAACTGGGGCTTAGAGACCTTTGGCTAAAACTGTTGTGTTTACAGTGCTCTTCCATAGAACGTACAATCAATTGATTTCTCAGACACATGACTGTTTAAGGGAACAGTAGACAGGAGGGTCCTGCTGCCTCCTTAACTCGTAAAATCGGTCAGTGGATGAGATGCCAAATGCTAGATCAGTGACAGAACTCAGAGCTGAACCCAGGAACCTGGCTCTACAGGCTGTGTTCCTAATGCGAGAGCACTTCAAAAACTCTAAAATGTGATGCGATTTGCTTTTTAAAAATAAAGGGAAACACTGGAAGAAGTTAAGTTTTTGGTCAACTGATCTGAGAACACTTGGAAACCCTATGTCAAGGATCCCATTGTTTGTGCTATTTCATAAAATTTCAGACTTAAATTTTATGAATTACACAGTGTGAGGAGGAAGGCATCTGTCATCTAGTCAAGAATTCTTTCTGTAACGCCCAAGGTAGGAGGTCACCAGCTCCCTCTGGAACCATATCCCACACCCATCCTGAGCGTTGGCAGTGCTCACTACCTGGCCCAAGATAGCATTGAGGCGCTCCGATTCACAGTCCACCACCACCAGCCGCTCCTTTTTCTTCTCCAGGTCCTGAAAGAGCATCCGATAGCCCTCCTCCGTGGTTGTCAGAATGTTGACCGCTGTCACCTGCCAGTTCTTCTCGGCAGCTGTGTCCAGGACTTTCTGCAGGACTGACAAACCTGGAGGTCAGGTGAGTAGGACAGAGAAAGTGCCAATCAGGATATACAGGCCTTAGGTAACTGCTTTTTAAATGTGCCAATCTGATATCTAAAGAGCACCTAATAACTGTCAGTCAAGCTCATGAATGTTCAGTATAGCTCAGTATCTAATATTGTGCCTCTCACATAATAGGTTTTCAATCAATGTGTGCTGAACTTAACTATTGTCTTCCGATTTGTAGCTGAGGGATAGAGGAGCCCATTACTCAATGCTGCTTTGTTTCATCTTTGAGACATAGATGGTGTACTAGTTTCCCTCTGCTGCTGTAAGTTACCACAGACTCAGTGGCTTTAAACAACACATGTTTGTCATCTTATACTGCCAGATGTCAGATGTTTGAAATGAATTTCCCTGAGCTAAAACCAAGGTTTTAGCAAGGATGTGTTGCTTTCTGGAGGTTCTAGGGGAGAAAATTTTCTTGTCTTTCCAGCATGTGGAGGGTGCCTGCTTGCCTTGGTTTATGTCCCCTTCCATCTTCAGAACCAGTAGAGTCTGGTTAAGTCTTCATGTTACACTCTGACACTGACTCTAATACCTCCAACTTTGACATTTAAGGACCCTTGTGATCACACTGGGTCCAGATAAATAATCCAGGATTATCTCTCTATTTTACGATCAGTTGACTAACAAACTTAATTCCATCTGTACCCTTCATCCCTCTTGCCATTTAATATAACATATTCACGGACTCCAGGAATAGGACATGGGCATCTTTGGGAGAGAGGTGGAGCCTACCTAAGATAGTTATTTGACGCTTGCATTATTTATCAGTCTTTTGGACATATATTGTTTCTATCTCCCAGTAATGCTGCTAATGCCTCCAACAGGGTGCTTGGCCTCAAGAATTATCTATAGATTGATTTTGTTATGGCATCCTATCTTTGTTTCTTTTTCAGTATAAGTTGTTTCTGTAATACTAAAAGTTTACTATCTGGCACTGTTCTGCTAGTTTTCCTGTCTCCAATTCAATTAATCCTGTGAGGTACTTACCATTATTATCCCTGTTTTACTTATGTGGAAATTGAGGATCAGAGAGGTTTAGTCATTGGCCCAAGGTCACACAGCTAGAAAATGGCAGAGCTCAGAGCTCAGAATACTGAGGTAGGCAAAGCCTTTTTAAGTGTGTGGGTGCTTCTGCTGACCCCAGGGGTGATCCTCTGTAATTAAGATTTCATTTTTCTGGCTTAGCCACTTCCAGGGTTCAAGTTCCATTATATCACAAAGCTGTACTGGAATAGGCCTTGTGGAGGTGATCCTCACAATGGCTGCTGTCTGAGAAGGAAAATTATAAAACTAAGGAAAGAGAAAAATCTAAGAAAATGGAGTGCTCTGGCCTCTGTGGTTGGCTCCTTCTCTTCTGAATAGTGGCCACCTAACTCTTGCTGAAAAACCATTTCACAAGCCACTCTCTAACGCAAATGTCTTTTAAGCTTCCCTACAGTCACTCACCTACAAAACTTCCTGTTTGCCAGGAAAATTCTCCTCTGCCTCGGTTTCCAGATCTTGCATGATCCATTTGTTTATTTATACCAATAATGACTCAGTTCTTATAGGACTATTTAGTATACAGGGGAAGGCAGGGCAGTACAATACAACCACCACAGGGGTTAAAAAAAAAAAAAAAGAGCAGAGTTCCCATGTAAGGACCAGGGAATAGGGAAAGTGGTGTTTGAATAGGCTGTAAAAGAGAGGAAGGATTTGCATATGTAGATTTGAGAAGGGAAAAGCATTCCAGAAACTGGGAATAGCATGAGTAAAGATGCAGTGAAGAAAAACGTATAGGAAACATTTGGAAAATGTGATATAAAATTCAAAATTTAAGTGGAGGCAGAATGAGAAAGGCCTGGGAGAGTTGATGATAATGATGATGATAGCAACTAACATGGATAAAGGACTTTGGACATTTATTATGTTCCAGGCACTGACAAGCACTTTCTAGTCATTATCTTATTCAATCTCCACAACAACTTTATGAGGTAGAGAGTGGTTCCATCTTCATTATAGAGAAGAGGAATTGAATGCATAGATAATTTTACCCCCACTACATAAATGGTCAAACTGAGGCAGAGAGAGTTTGCCCAAAGGCAAACAGCTGGAGAGGACAGAACATGGAATTCAGTCCAGGTCTGTCTGACTCCGGAGTTTATGTTTTTAACGACCATGCTGTGAGCCCTAAGTCATTCACCTGAGGTCCTTGGGCTGTGAGTCTGGACTCAGGAGCCATGGAAGCTTGGTGATCTGCAGAGTGACACGGTGTGTTAAGATCACTCTCTCAAAGGATGTGTTTCCACACTATGAGTTAGAGTTTAGCCACCAAAAAATCAGTCCTTAGAGATAAAGCACTTCTGGATTATTTCCCCATGCTTTCTAAGGAGGAAAGGAGGCATCATTTTTTTCCCCTGCCAGCCATTTTCTCGTCATCTTTCGGCAGCCTCCCTCCCCTAGTCCCTGGCTTACCCCGGTCAGCATCATAAATGTAGACAAATTTCTGCCACTTGTAATGGTCGATGATACTGATAAGGGCATCCTGCAGCTCGGGGCGCAGCTGAAGGACAAACTGGTTGGATGTGTCCACGGGAAAGCTCGGCGTAATGAAGCAGACATGGAGGGCCCCGCAGAAGGAGGTCAGCATGTTGACGGTTCTCCGTTCATAAAACCCAAAGATGGCATAGACTCCCTTGGAGAACTGGGAACAGACTGAAAGAGGAGAAGAGAAGGATTAATGGATAGAAAGTGCTGCAAACAAGCTTTCACATGGCTCCAAAACTAATCCATCCACTAGTGAAACCATCCATTCATCCATCCAACCATCCATCCATCCATCCATTCATTCATCCATCCATCCATCCTTCCATCCATCCATCTCTATCCTTCCTTCCTTCCTTCCTTCCTTCCTTCCTTCCATCCATCCATCCTCCATCCTTTCAACCCACCAATCTACCCAATTGTCCATCCATTCTACCCATTTATGCATCCCACTCACTCATTCATCTATCCAACCCACCCACATATCTATCTAATCCAATGTTTATTAGGTGACAATTCCATGCCAGATGTTGTCATGGTTATTAATTATAAATGTATAAAATATATTTTCATATGTTCTCTTACTTTATCTCTACAACAACCTCATTGAGTTAGGAAAGTAATGACTGGGTCATCTTTTATAGGGGAAAAACTAAAGCCCATAAACTTAACAAATATGTCCAAGGTAGCACAGCTAGGACACATCTGAGTTGGGCAGATATCTTGACCCCAATCCAGTGATCTTTCTATGGCACTGCCCATTACTTTAAGGCAAAGCATTAAAAGATGCTACAGGAAGAAAAATGTCTGCCAGCTTGTTGCTGATTCATCTTTGAGAAAACAAGTGTTGATTTTTCCCAGCCTACCCTTAGGTTCTGGTGTACATTTCTCTGCTTGGTGTTCATTTTGTTTGTACTTCCTGCTTGATTTTTCAGGCCCCCTAGTGTATCAGCCATAGTAATAGCTTAGCTGTGTGAACATTCTCACAGGGGCCATGTTGTAAGATCCCAGTGCAGTTCTTAATCCTGGTTTGCGGTTGGTTATACTGCCAGTTAGAATATAATGCTAGAAAAACCAAGGTTATGGGGCCAAACTCCACTTCAGTTGGCTAGTAAGCTTTATTATTATTATTGCAATAGGAGTCAAATTTATTAAAATAAACAATATTTATGATTAATAAGCTTACCAGAAAGTAAGAAAAACGCCAAGGGTGAAGCTAACAACGTACATTAAAAGAACGTGGAGCTAAAACTGGACTTGAGAGCCATGAAGAATAAGCAAACATGGAAGGCAGGGTTGACCAACAGATGAAAAAAACGAATGCCATTATCAATCCTGAGATTGAGAAACTCAGCCTTGGGTTGTTGGTAAAGTTGAGTTGATTCTGAGATATATTGTTAGGCTCTTCCCAGGGAATTAATATTTCAAACTCATTTTTAAACCAAAATATATAAGGCTGCTGTTCTGATTTTTTATTTCTTCTTTTTTTAAAAATTAAATTTATTGGGGTAACATTGGTTAATAATGTTATATACTTTTCAGGTGTACAACATTATATTTTGACATCTGCATATTCTGTTGTGTGCTCCCCACCCAAAGTCTAGTTTCTTTATGTTACCACATATTTGACCCCTTTCACCATCTTTCCCCTGAGGTCACCACCATTCTGTTGTTAAACTTCATTTTAATATGTGATACAGGATGGGGGTTCACAGTCTTTGCTCCAGTCAGGTGACCAAACCCAACACCATTCTCAATGTTTGAAAATTATCCTCCCAATATAGATGGTGAAGCAGATGAGTTATCCTCATCACATTAACAGTATTTTAGAGTAATTTTTATCTTTTCACATGTTAGATTATTTAATTCTTGTCACAAACATATGACTTAGATTTCATCAGTTTTAGTTTTTTTAAATATGAAAAATCAATGCTCTTAGATCATCTGCTGTTTTTACCACATCACCAGCTTTCATGACCCCACCTTGCCTTGTGTACGGGGTCTCAAATTGTGCTACATAAGCATTGTCCAAATGTGTTCCATGAAATTTAGTCCTACAAGATGCTCTTTAAAAAGTAACAAACTTCTCTGGTCAATTACATTTGGAAAATGATGCATAACCTATCCTCATTTTGGAGGCTCATACTGTACACTAACTGCATTAAAAGATTGTAAGAATCCTGTTCAACTTTAACCCAGATTTTGTCAGATATTGGGTTGTCGGAAAAGTCATGATGCATTTTTGCAATGAAAAGCAGAAAAAATACATCATGACTTTTCCGACAACCCAATATATTTCTTACCTAGGACCTTTGTTGGTGAATACTTTTAACTTGTTATTGAAGAACCTTTGAGTCATGCTGCAGTAAAGGATGAAATTGATCACTGGTACCCAGTTGCCTATCATGAGTTTCAGTTCTCAGTTTTTCCCTAGAGCTAATGGGCTTGGTAGTTGTCTCTTAAAGATTGCCACTGAACCGCACAAGTTATCTGTTCAACTTCCCCTGAAACCAGCACACCACCTACAGGAGACCTGGCAGGTGGTCCTTAACATCTGCTTGCATAGTTTTGGTTCCTGGGCATTCACTGCCTATCAAGGTGCCGCGTCCATGGGGAGACCAGTGCTTGAGACCAGGAGCTCATGGAATGCTTGCCCTTAACCCACTCCACAGTCCTCCTGGGATCTGAAGGTAGTCCTCATGGACTCTAGCTTTTTTTTTTTTAAAGATTTTTATTGGGAAATTGGGGGATGGGAACAGTGCTGGGGAATTGGGGGAAGGGGAACAGACAAGTTGCTGTCCTTTTGTTCTTCAGTCTAGTTGTGGAGGA
>NW_017731629.1:1536463-1561742 GCF_001890085.2 Hipposideros armiger
TGAGCTGTTGTTCAGCATCTTAGCTGTAGAGGGCAGTGTCACTGGCCCTCATATGTGGGATCCGAACCGGGGCCCTCTGGCATCCCAAGCCAGTTCATTTTTTTTTTTTTTAAGCTGAGCCATCCTGCTACCTGTTGGCAGCTCAGCGGCTGCTCAGCTCGGCCTGGACTCGAACCACTGTTGCTCAGAGCTCAAATTCTTGAGCGAGCTCTTAACCAACTGAGCCACTCGGCCGGCCCCCAAGCCAGTTCTTAACCATCGCGCCACTCGGCCGGCCCTCATGGACTCTAGCTTTATGGCACTTCCGCTTCAGCAGTGACATCCGTTCTCCATCCAGAAGCCAGAGAGATCTTTTCAATGAAACAAAACAAAACACTGTTTCCCTTCATTGCACGAAACCTCTCAAAAGTTATGAGGCTTCCCATTGCACAGAGTAAATAATCCCTAAACACCTGACCATGACTCAGACCTGAATGGTGCGCCCCTCCTGACCTCTCCTACCCTATACCTTGTCCCCTTCTCTAGCCAAAGTGGCCTTCATTCTGCTTCTCAGGGCTCAAGCTCATTCTGCTCTGGAATCTCTGCAGGAGCTGTTCCCTCCCTCTGCCTGCAGTGTTCTTCCCTCATGTCTTTGCAAGGATAACTCCTTTCCAGCAGTTGTATCTCAGCTCAGATCTCACCTCCTAGAACAGGCCGTCCTTCATCACTTTTCCTAAATGGCGGCTCTCCCCGCCCCCCACCTCCTTTAAGTCTCTATCACATCACTCTGTCCTATTTCTCATATTTTAATTATTATTTGGAATCACTTCCTTTACTTGTTTATACCTGTGAGTGCTTGGGTCAATGTTAATTTCTCTGAAAACAACAGGGGCTCATTTGTGCCCCAAAGCTAGGACAGCGCCTGGGGCATGGTATATGCTTAATAAATATTTGTTGAGTGAATAATGAATGTTTGATGTGAGGGTCACAGGACTCACAGTAGTGAATGAGGAGGAGCTGGGCCCAAAGAGAGATGACTGTTGGGTCACCCTGGACCTCCTGCTCCTCTGCAGTAACTGTTTAAGCTTCACCGCTCATAGTGTATTCTCTTTCACCCTAATGATACTCTATTGCTCACAGCAGACCATAGGCACTGTCATTAAGTGTCTACTGTAATTGCCAGAATCAAGACTTCCATAAATATGAATTTCTCTACCAGGAAGCATACATTGTATATTATTCTCCCCATGTTAAATATAGATTTGTCAAAAAGCACAATCCATCTTGCTGGGCGAAGTGTGTATAGCGAGCACATAAACCCTGCTAAAATATTATAATACGCTCTCTACGGTATTTTTAGGATCTCTTCTCCCCTTGCTGCAATAAAATATTATCCTCTGGGATATGATTCTTATGTTCCAGATCCATTCCCTCGTGTCATCTAGTTGGCTTCACACCTTTAGTTGGGCCTCTGGGGCCCTCATGGCTGGTGTTTCTTGCTAAAAGTTTAGAAGTAGGGGAGGAAACGTTGAGATGGAGTGGTAGAAAGAAGAGCAAGTAGATGCGATCAAATCCTTAGACACCCCAGAAGCCAGGATTTTCTCCCCTCAAATTATCTCCCTGTTGTTCCCTTTTGCGAATCTCTCTTCCTTAAACTGAGTACTTTATCTTCCTTTTAAGGCTAAATGGGTCCATTTACCCACTGCTCCCTAAAAGGGCATGGCTTGGTGGGAGCCTGGCCTGGGTTTACATGAGTGGATGCTGGCACAAAGAGAAAGAGAAAGAGATACAGAGACTCTGTAGGTCCAAGTCCTATAGGAGAATAAAGTCATTGGTTAAAAGTTGAGAAACATAATTAGTAGTTGTAGGATAGTTTTTTGAATCCGTCAATAAATATTCAATCCGAAGAGATAAGACTTTCTTGTAGAAAAAGTACTAGATTAGATGCCAGATGACCTGGAGGATTCTCTTTTTGGTTTTATCACAACACAATACTTGTGCGACCTTGAGCAAATCCCATCCTCTTCCTGGGCCTCAGTTTTCCCATCTGTAAAAGGATAGTTTAGATTCCATAATATTTAACATCTCTTCAGGCTCTAACATTCTAGATTCTAGTGTAATTAGCTGAAAACTGTTTACTGATTGACAACACTTTAGTTATTTGTTGGTCAAACTTTGAGCAACCTCCAGTGTACTTCTTCAAACCTAGAAATCAGATAAAGACTCTGTGAGTTGTAACAAAATCCTAGCACTAAATCTAGGTGCATTCTGAGTCTCGAGTTTTATTTAAGATACAGTTTTTAACCTGTATCTTATGTGTGTGTATTATGTATGTGTGGGTTAGTTACCTAGTAGGTGAGAGGCAGCAAATCAGAAAGGGGTCTAGGGATGGTCAGATACAGCAGGAGAAGGGAAGAAACGGGAATGTTCAAAGGCAGCATCAGAACTCGGCTGTGCACTGGTGTCATCACAGATGCTGACGCGACATTGAATCAGAGCAGGCTGGGTGATGTGCAGTACCCTCCATTTAAGATGGCAGGGCTGCGGGTAGTAACTGAGAGCTGACATCTGAGCACTTACAATGTGCCAGACACTGTGCCAAGCACATTTCCTCGCATTAACTGCTTTCATCCTATGAGGTAGGTTACAAGTTGCGAAGCTAGAATCTGAACTTCAGCAGCCTGACCACAGGACCTGAGCAGTTGACCTCTGTGACATGCCACCCTCTCCCTCCCCTCCCATGTTGGAAGGAAACAGTCCCAGCTCACAGGTCAGCTTCAGCTTCTAGAAAATCATCCCATGTAGCACACTGCCTTCCTCTAATGCCAGATAAAGAGCCGTTACTGCATTAGGGCCTATTGATATTAAAACAAAACTGGGTGGTGTGCTCCATGCATCCCCTCTGACCCTGGGAATCATAAAGAGCATATACACGACTTCTGTTCTTCTATTGGTCCATCCATCTGTCGGTCCGCCCATCCAGCCACCATTCAACCTCCTTAGGCAGTGAAGATGCAGTGGCAAACTAGGCAAGCCCTGCCCCCCAGGACTATCACCTTGGCAGTGGGAGAGACTGACAGCTAACCAGCCACTTACACTTCCGTGTAAGAGCTGTGGTAGGGGTGTGTTCAGGGCTCAGGCAGGGACACCTGATCTAGCATCTGGGGAACCACAGAGAAGGTTTCCAAGAAGCTGTGCCAGCGTTGGTCCTGAAAGAGAAGCAGGAATCAGCCCGGAGACGGGACATGGTGCTGCTGCACGTGCATCAGGACTATTCCAGGTGGAAGGAGCAGTGACAGCAAAAACTGGCAGAGAGAAAAAAAACACAGCGCATTCAGGGAAGCCTGCCAGCGTGTCATATGTCGAGGGCCCTGCCTCCCAGAGATTCTGTAGCAGAGTGTGTCCAAAAATCAGAGCGAGTCAAAAATGAGGCCAGGAGTTCCCTCTTGGGGAAGCAGGAAGGCAGGGACTGGCGAGGGCAGGAAAGCCCACACACCGCGCGGGGCGGGCTGTCCGATCCCATCCTCGGTGCACTCAAACCTCTTTGATAATCTCTGCTAGTTAAGGCACCATCCACTTAGTATCAATAAATCTCCCAACCCTGGGCACTCACCCTGACATCTCTCTCTCAGGGAGGGAACTCTTGGTATTAGCAACTCCTTTTTCTATTGTCACTTCCCTTAAGGCTTTTCACACAGACATGTCTCCTTGGCTCCTGGCTTCCATCCCTGTAAATGTGGGAGTATCATTGTAAAGCGTGGATAGTGAGGTGATGGGACAGCTTCATTGTGGGGAGGGAGTTAGAAAGTGTGTGTGGGAGATGGGAGGGCTTTGAGACTCTCATCCCCCTCCCCGAATAATTCTATCCTTATTGGTGGGAATGATATTCTTCATCTGACTCTAACCTGTGACATCAAATATGCTTCATTTTTGTCACTCAGAGGACAATAAGAGTGGCCCCTCCATCCCCCGATGCTTTCCTGAATCCAGGATCTAATATTGACATGCAATGTATTGGGTTGTCAGAAAAGTCGTGACACATTTTTGCAACGAAAAACATAGAAAAAATACTTCATGACTTTTCCAACAACCCAATATTACCATAATAGATATAAATTGTCCCCATCCCTTCTAAACAGTGTCACATTATTCAGGATTTTGACACATATCCAGGGCTTCCTTGCCATTTACTAGATAAAACCTTATCATTAATTTGTTAAATTCAACACGTATTTATTGGGCACCAGAAAATAACTGTCAGAAAATTGGGATACAGTGATGACACAGGACAGACATGTTTTCTGCCTTCGCAGAGCTTACACAGGAGTTCAGTAAATTTTACAAGGGAAATAAAGGGTATTTTGAGAGAGAGTACTAAGGGGGTTCACCACAGAATAACTTATCATAACTACAATCATAGACAGTTTGTACTGAGCACTTACTATATATAGGTCAGGCATGGTGCTAAGCAACTTGTGTCAATATCCACGTGGCGGAACCAGTTTATCCAAAGGCAGTGAGGTGAGAGAAAAGACGGGACCTTAGGAAACTTGAGAAACACCAGTTGGCTGGGATAGGAGATGTGGCAGAGTTGGAGGTGGGTGGGGACCAGACTGTCAGGGGCCTTGCCAGCACTGGAGAAGTTGAGCCACTGTGCTTTGAACATAGATGGATGGGTGCTGAGCAGATCAAACCAACAGATGTCTACCGCATTTCTATTTGCTAATATTTTGTAGTATAAGTAAAAATCCAAGACCATCTTGAGAGGCTCCATAAATGTCACCTGCCTCTAAACCCTGAGGTGAAGTCAGGAGTTTTATCTAATTCAGTCATTGTTGCCTGTCTGCTGTGGGTTAGACACTGTGGAATAGAGTGTGGTGAATGAGAGACGTGATACCTCTGTCTCTATAGAGCTCCTAGGATTCTTTACAATCCCTAGAGGGCGTCGCACAACGACTCCATGATGGTTTTGGTACGTGAGTGAATGAATAAATGTAAATCATTTCCCTGATATCAATCAATTGATACTGTTCTTGATAAGTGACCTCATCTTGCTTCCAAGGCTTTTCTTGAATTGGATGGATCATTATTTTTCATTTATATAATCAAGTGACCTTTTGTGTATTTATATCACCCACCCCACCCCCCCCCGCCCCCCGCAGTTGAGGAGTAAGCTTCCTTGACGGTAGAGGGCCTCTATCATTTTTCTTGGTATGTACAATGTGCAGTCCCCTCTACAGAGCTGGGTAGGAAATGAATGTAAATGCTTGGTGATCTTACTTGTTTCACAGTCTTCTAAATTAGGTGACCATCTAGCAGCCATGAGCTTGGGGGATACACAATCCGTTCCGCCCCCTGCTGTGCTTCTGCCCACTGATCTCTGTCACTCCCTGTTATCTTAGACCAACAGCGAATGAGAGCTGTGCTCTTAAGCTGGCATCCAAAACCCAGCCAACCTTCACGTATTCCACCCACAACACTCAGTCTTCCTAGCCAGCAGTCCCTAGGCAAAGAGGTTTAAATCTCATTATATAACTCAACCCTTAGGATGCTAAATGGATTAAAACAAGGATATTGTCACCCTGCCTAGCAAATTGTTTATCACTGTGTACTCCAGCAGTATTACTGGAAGAAGATCTTTTAGAGATATTTCCTATCCAATATATATGTGTGTGCTCTCCTCCTTGGCCTGTCGCTTAACCCAAGAACAATCATAAGATCATAGATTGTTAACAAGATACCTGGTCTTGAGGGCCTACTAACCTAGAAAAAAACTCCTAACAGACAGCTGTCTGACCAACTGCACTTTAAAGTCTGTTTAATTTACATGTGCTTGGACTATAACAAAGCCTGGAGTCCAGGGTATGACTAGCCACGGGTGCAACCTCCTGCCTCACAGGATGTCGACATACTGGAGCCTCTCCAACTGCCTATCTATTCTGGGTGGTTGGCACAACTGGGGAAAAGTACTATTATTCTTATTATTTATTATTAGAGTTATGTCACCTGTTGAGTGTTCGTTATGTGCCAAATCCTGTTCTAGGCACTGCACATGCATTTTATCATTTACTTCTGACAGCAACCAAAGAATTTGTTTCCTGTTTCATGCAAGAGGGAGCTAAAGTTCAGGGAGATTAATTAATCTTCCATAAGTCATTCATGTGGTAAGTGACAGAGCTGGGATAGAAATCCAGGTCCATGTCACTCCATGGCCTGTGCCTTGAACTGTTCTCTGTCCCCTGAAAGTCTATCAATATAAACCGTAGCTTTCATCCCCTGGATAACAATGCCAGCCAACACGGAGCACTTACGGTGCCAGGTCCTATGCCAAGCGCTTTACATGAATTACTCATTTACTACTAATTTAATAGTATGGATTAGGTGTGTAGTTAGTATCCCCATTTTATAGAGAGAAAACTGAGGCTAATTGACTTGACCAAGGTCACATAGCCATTAAGTAGAAGATTCAGAATCCAAATACAGGCATCCCAACTTCAGAGTGATTGCCAGGTGCCTGAAGGTGTCTCCATGCCAGGTGTCTGCAAACTTTTTCTGCCAAGGGCCAAGTAGTGGATATCTTGGGCTCTGTGGGCCATATGGTTTCTGTTGCAACTAGTCAATATTGCTCTTCTAGCACAAAAGCAGCCAAAGACAATATGTAAATAAGCAAGTGTGAAACTTGATTTATAGTATAAAACCTTATTTATAGAAATAGGCATCGGGGCTGGATTTGGCCTGTGGGCTGTAGTTTGCAACACCTACTCTATACTATTCTGCTCTTGAGTAGCAAGTAGGGTGAGATGCTGACATTTTGGGAAAGGGAATAATTACTCATAGCGTATTACATGGTTTTTAAATCTCTCACATCCATTTTTTTCTAGTGACTACCCACTAAGGTAGGTAGGTAGGGCACGAATGATGATCCTTGAGCCCACATACAAATGAGGAACCAAGGATCCTGCAGCTGGGGAAGGTGGAGACAGGCGTGAGCCCCTGTCTTCCTTCTCCACATCTTGTGGTTCTTCTGCAATGACTGGTTATTCACACTGTGGGGAGGGCAGGGGAAAGGAACCCTAAGAGGGCCAGCATCAGCTGATGATGTCCCAATTTAAAGGCAGCCACTTGCTGGCTTCTGTGCAAAAGCCAGTGGGACCTTGAAGTTTACAAAAGATTCCAACTGAAGTGTTGACATAAGGACAGCGATATAGCAAGTAGGTGGGGCTGCTCTGAGCTCTAGGCCTCCTCTCCCATGCACTGGCCCAGTGTTATACTAGACGAGACTGACACTGCCTTACAGCTAACGGCTACTCTGATGAGATGCAAAGGAGACCCAGCCCTGAGAGGGCAGGTTCTTTCAGTTTTATTTAAAAAGTGGGTATGTACCAGGGGGTGCACAGCATGGAGGCTGGACCCTTTAAGGCCAAGGCTTAGCGACATGTGGAGGCTTAGTCAGGAGTGCTGGGTGAGGGGCTCAGTCTGGGGCTGAGGTGAGGGGCTCTGTTTGGACAAGGTCAGGACTTAGATTTGAGGCTGAGGTCAGGGTTCATTCTTAGGCTGGTTTCCAGGGCTGAGGTGAAGGCTGCAGTCCGGGGCTGGGGTGATTGCTCACTCAGCCTCATTTGGAGATAGGAGTGGGGTTCACTGAAGACCTCAGGTAGGGACTCCATCTACCTAGCTCTGCCCTTTGTGCAGCTTTGAGAACTAGCATACTGAGCAGGCAGAACAGAATGAATACAAGCAAGGACATGAGCCAAAAAGAAGGGGGTTGCGGGAGAGATCAGCCTCATAGCCTCCTCTGCCTCTGGCCCGAACCTCTACCCCACACTCCCTCTGCACCCATTCACTGCAAGGAACACCAAGTAGATCATTCATGAAATGGAGCAGGAACCTCCCTTTGGCTATCTTAATTCTGTTCCCTGGGTGAGTGGGAGAAAAAAAAATATTTCTTATTTGTTATTCTTTTCATATGAAAATCATACATATAAATGGATTTTTCTAAGCCAAGTGGGGCAAGCCTAGAGTGCAGTGTATACCCATCAACTTGATTGGCACCTGTCAATCAAGGAAGGCAGAGTTTTAATGAGATCTGCAGATGACAGCCTGAGGGTGCCCTACCTAAATCAGTGAAATTCATTTTCCAGCTAGGATGTATCCGCTGAGGAGGTGAGAGGACAAAAATGAAGAATGAAATAAGGGTGTGGAAACCAAGAGGTTCCAGATCTCAAAACCAAATGACACCACCAGAAACCAAATCCTACCTCCTCCAATGTTTGCATTCACTCCTGACCTCTGCTCTCAGCTGATTTCCAGAGCTGAACACTAACCAAGTGCAGAGGTGAATACAGAAGAAAAGCCGAATTGCTTTCTCTTTCTGCTCCACTAACCCATGGTCTCAGTAAAGCGTGCTGAGAATATCACGTTTAAAACAAGTGCGTAACCAACAGTCTTGCTACGAATGTGTACTGGCGTCACCTCTCCAACAGGGTTGTGAAGAGCAGTCAACAGGCCACCAGTAAGGGCTCTTTGAAATAGAAGGCTGTAAGCTCCACCCCTGACTGGGCTTCACACTGGCCCTTCTTTTTACCTTTCAGGAGAGTCCAAATGTTCTTGCCTTGGGGCTTTTCCACACACTGATCTCCCCTAGAGAACTCTTCCAATCTTCTTTCAATGGCTGAGCCTCATTGCCCAGGTCTCAGCTTTCATGGCCTCTCTTCAGAGAGGCCCTCTGTAAAGGATACATTCTCACCTTTCATTCTCTATTGCAGTACCTTGCTGATTTTCAGAGCTTATCTCTGTCGTTCATTATCCTGTTTAATTTTGTGTTTATTTGTGCAAATTCATTTCCCTCAATAAGGCTTGGATCATGATTATTTCATCTGCCAGTACAGTCCCAGCAACTATCACATTCATTCTGAAAGGAATGAATGAATGAATGAATGAATGAATGAATGAATGAATGGCCAAACAAGCTGCTGGCTCTGTACCTGAGCTTAGGCAAGTTATTTCCCCTCTTTGGAGTTCATGTCCTCATTTGTAAAAGAAGTGAGATTCAGTTAGCTCTAACGCTCTTCTGCCTCTAGAAGCACACATTTTCTTACTTATCATTTTACAGGTGGGAGCGTTAGGCCATGAAAGTATGCTGTCCAGCCCAGGGACTGGCACTCCAGTCTCCTAGACAATTTCCACCAACTGGGACTGTCTAGCAGCAGCCCAGCGGCCTTCTCTGTAGAGATGCCCCCCCACCACTCCCTGGCATTTTGTTCTCTTTGTACCAAAATTTGATTCACTTTCCGAGGTCTCTCAAAACATGGGATGAAATAGCTCCTGCTAGGAAATGCTATAGGCTCCTTGAATTCTAAAAGAACTTCTGAGAACGGAAGCATTTCTCACTACCCTGGAGTGTTCCCTTGTGTATGTCCCCGCCAAAATGAAGAGTTCCAGGCGTGAGTGTGTGGCGGGAAAAGGCTGAGCTTCAAACTAATTCTTGGGAAACAGTGAGGAAGGAAGGAGTAGAAGGCACAGCCACAGACACGTGTAATGTGAAACCGGGGAGGGTAGTTGAGGAAAGCATGAGCGGGAAGATAATGGACCAGTTTACTTGTGTTGGCATAATGCACCCTCAGAGCCCCGTGTGGGAGAGCCTCACTGGCTCCGATTCACCTCCCAGCCTCATTGCCTAACAGTCCAGCAGACACTAGGGGCCCCAGCCACACTGCTGTGGGTAGCGAACCATTTCCTTCCAGGTCTCCACGTCTCTGCATGCATTCCTCAGAAATGCCTGTCCACACCTGGAAAACTTCTACACATCCTTCAAGACCCCAGTCAGATGTTGACTTGAATGGGCAGCTTTCCAACCCTTCCAGAAAAAAATTAATTACTTCCTCCTCTGAGTTTTTAGCGTACTTTCTCTCCTATACTTATCTTGATATTCTATAGTTTAACATTTTAGGGTCTGTCTTCTTCATCAGGCCTTGAGCTTCTTTAGGGCAGGGCTGGGTCTAATATGTTTTTAAAAGTCTCAGAGCCTAGTCCTGGTCTTGATAGAATAGATGATCAATAACTCTTGAATATTTTTTGGTTTGCCCACCTGTGAAGTGAGGTCAGTAATACCTGCCTTACCTGCTATGTGATTACTGAAGTCCTAAACTTCACTATAATGTGTAGTATATGTGCAAGCCATCATTTGATTCAAATTGCACCACCGAAATGTGAGGTGGACTGGACAGGATATTATTATTTCCTTTATCCAGATGAGCTTTCAAGAGTTAAAAGGCTTACTCTGAGTAGCACAGCCAATATACATCAAACTAGGAAAAGGAAACCAACTTGTTTGACTTGGTCGGGTTTTTTCCCCATCAGATCATAAATGCCTTCAAAAAATTAACTATTAAATTTGGTCTTGCTGATTGATTGACTAAAAAGCCATGACTACAAGTCCTTCTAAAGATGTCACAAATATATCTCCTACTTCCACTTTCTGTGCCCACTACCACCCTGGCCGAGAGCTCCATCACTGCCTATAATATGTACTCATTGCACTTTGTCACATTCCTTTATCCTGGCCTCCACCTTGCCCAATTCCCCTTTTCCCATGCTCATCCCTTCTTCACACAGCAGTCAGAATGTTCTTTTGAAAATGAAAATAAGATCTTGTCATAACACCATCTCCTCAAGTCCCTCAGATACCCCTATGCTTTGAGCAAAGTATAAAATCCTTTGCATGACCCCTAAGGGTCTGCTGACCTGAATAACTTCATTGTTCTCTTTCCGTTGTCCAGTGCCTCAGTTTCCCCAACATACCAGGACCTCCCTCCATGCTGTCCCTCCACCCGAGACTCCTCCCCCACTTCTGCTGGGCGGCTTCTTCCCAACCTTCAAGGACCACCCTGTGGGTCACCCACTGTTATCTGTCCAGGCATTAGGTTTTTTTCCTGTCCAGCACTTAACTCAAGTTGTAATTATAGTAGAAGCCCTTTTATCTGATGTAGCAGGGACTGCAATTAGATTATTTGAAAAAGATGGTTCAATGGAGAATCACAAGAAGTGACTCATAGCAGGTATTCTCTTTTAGCTTAAAACACCTAAGTGCACATGTATTTATCAATTTTTTGATGTACTTGGAACTTAAAGACAGTTATAAGATAAATGTAAGTGCAGATTTTTTTCGTGTGTTTTTCCCCCAACCTTTAAGAGTTGTCTCGCCTACACCTAATATTACAATGTTTTTAGTGATTCATCTTTGAGCCTTTCAAAAGTATTTGATTTAGTTTCCAAAGAAATAAAACAACTTTTTTTTTCACTCATACTCCACCAGTTTACATAATTTTAGTTGCATTGCCCAAGTATAATAAAAACCCAGAACTACAAATAGGTTTTGAAACAAAGAGAATTGATTCCTAGCACACCTCCAACAAAGCTGATGTGAGCAGAGATAAATGGGCTGATCTGAGAAGAAGCTACTGACCAGGAGTTTTCAGCTCTCCAGGGGCGCGGTAGTTGGGGTGTTTACAGAGAGAAGGAAGAAGGCAGAGCCTGCATTGGAAGATCCCAAAGAGATGGTTGAATGCCAAGTTGGTTATGAGCGTCTTCACTGCATCTGATTGATTGTGGGCTTGTTGATTATCTGTCCCTCCTTTAGGTTGTGAGTTGGTGAGGGCAGAGCCTCTTCCACTTTTTCTCAGCATGTCTACCCAGCGCATAGTACTGTTCTTGGCACTGAGAGGTGCAATCGGTGCCAAGTAAATGAACAAATAAGTGAGTGGACCATTGCCTGCCTTCAGCGAAGACTTGTTTCTTCATCTGTAAGAGGATAGGCATGGACTATGCAAGCATGGTCATTTCCAGATCCAAAACCAGTTACTACTAACAGCATATGTCTGTATTTCAAGGTCTGACTTCTTCCATTGGTTCTGCACATACTTAGAACATTACATTATTGCCCTCGCTCACGCCCACATACAGAACAGCCACTATCACGGCCAGGACACAACCTACCCTCCCTCCCGGGGCCATTTGTTGGTTTAGGATGACCCCTCCCCCATGCCTCCCCTAAGACAGGTAAGGAGGTGATAAGGCCAGTTATGGGTCGTGGTGCCAGAGCTGCGGAATCTCTGTGAGGTTGTTTCCTTGGGGTGCTGTGCAGGCCTGGGGCTGCTCTGACCATGAGGAGGAAGAGCTCTATGCTGGCGGTCTGCGGTGGAAACATGCCTTATTCAAGACTGGGCAAAACTCCGTCCCCTCCCCCACTGCTGTGGGTTAGTCTTTTCTGGTCACCATAGTGCTGAGATCCAGAGAGCCGAGATTAGGTGACAGTCTTGGGGAAAAAACTTTCCTGGGTCCTCCGTCTCACAGAAGCCCATGGTGTGGGTTGGTGTGACAGCCACATAGTCATAAACATTAGGCTGCTGCTTTTTTCCTTCGGTTTATTTCTTTGCATATCTCCCTCTCATATCTAAGAAAAGAGAGGGGCTAGTTGAGGATTTGGGGATCCCTGTTGCCAGCATGACGATGGCAGTAAATGACGATGATGGTGATGATAACGGTGATGATTTCTAACGTTACTAATAGCTGCTTGCATATATTGAGCCCTTTGATGATAGGAACTAGGTGACACATTTTACATTCATTAACTCTTTTAATCTCTGTAACAGCCCTAAAGGATACACACTATTATTGCTGTTGTTGTTATTTTATGAAAGAAGGACTTAGGCACAGGTAGGTGGAAATCACTGAACTGATAATGGCGGAGCAAGAATATAACCCTATGTATGTCTGATTCCACAATGTGAGGCCTTACCACAATACTAGCCTATCTTACAATGTAGCTAACATCATGACATTCACTGAATAATTAAAATATTGATTCAGCATATCGAACGGAGAAAAGAAGAACCAACGCCCCTGACTTTAAGAGGGACATTTTAATGTGACGAGGGAGACACACGAACCATTAATAAAAACTGTACAGGAGAAAATGAAATAAATCCTACAGTAGAAGTACAGCATGTACTGTATATTCAGAGAAAAAGGCAAGTCCTGATTCCTTCTTGAGAGGGAGAACAGGGTAGATTTCCAAGGTAAGGGTCTTAAAGGACAAACACAACTTCAAAAGTCCAAGGCAGAAATGCCTAATACAATGTGCATGCACACACACTCACACACGCACGCACACCAACACCCCCACACACATATGCACACACACCCTGCTCCTTTGTCCTCCCATTATCCAAGCCAGACATCACCTCCATTCATACCCTAGTGTTCTTTCCCACGGAGCCCAGGTACCTTCGGAATCCTCCTCAACCTAGTCACACCACCAAAAGCCAGAGCTGTTGTGGGAGATTACAAATATTTATATGCTTGGTTTCAGGGGAGCAGGAGAAGAAAGGCCTGTGAGTCCCCACCCTTGGGGTCCAATGCACAGGCCCACTCCTGCCCTTCTGCTAAAACTTGACAAGTCTCTTCCCGTCTCTGGACCTCGTGGTCCTCATGGATAAAACAGAAGACTTGGCTGCAGTTCCCTGCAGTTCCCACATTCTCTGATGCTTCTCGGCAGCAGAATGATGAATAGGAGACAGAGCAAAGCCGAGCTGTGGACCAGACAGTCTTCTACCTGAGAAACTGACTAATGGCCCTTGTGCATTCGCCACTGGAACTGAAAATACTTTGAGGAGCGCACCCTCCAATGGAGACCCTTGCTGCATGAAGAAGAAAGTAGAAAACAAAACAGTGATTTGGTCTATTGTATGGACGAGAAAACCAAAACAACGTGAAAGAAAGAAAAGCCAAACTATGATTCAAAAATAGACAAAGGTGTTGGCTCTACAAGGATCTGGGGAGAGGGAAATGCAAATTGGGTGGAGGCAAATGCAAATGAATATGTAGTGCACTGAGTTAATTTGTTATGTTGTCTAGTATCCAACAGCGGCTAGTTAACCTCAGATGTTACCTAGAGGAGCTCGATAATATTCACTGCAGTAGTAATAATACAGATAGTGAAAGCTCTCACTTATTGAACATTTATGAAACAGTTGCACTGCTAAACATATGCATTAATTTCTTTATTCCCCACAGCAATCCCATGAAGAAGGTACTAGGATCTCATTTTATAGACGAAGATGCCAAGGTTCAAGGTCACACAGACATGGCAGATCTAGGAGTCAAAACCAGGTCAGTCTCAACTTCAACTTCATGATGTTGTAGCCATCCTGTCTTCAGAAAAGCAAATACAGACAAGCTGACTTCCTCTGTACACTGACTCTCCTGTGACGAGGAGAATTTTTCATCACGGCCCTTCTCCACTTATTCCAATTCTTTAAGATTCTACTCAAATACCGCCGCTTCTCTGAGAGCCTTTGTCGGAATCACTCTAACCCTCCACAGCTCCCAGGGCTCTTAGCTTTTACTTCCATTAGCACACTTAGCACTTGCTGCCTTGTGTTGGAGTTAATTGTGTCTGATCCTCCCTCCACTCTACACCCAAAGCAAGTTGTTTAGACTTTCATTATGGCACTTAGTGTCTTGCATTAATGCTAGTCACGCCTGGAGTTATCTTCCATCTTACACATGGAGCCCGTCCCTTAAGGACTGGGGCTGTGTCTTAGGGATCTTTCTGTGAGCCTGGCACTTAACACTGCTGTGGGAACAGATGCTTTCTAAGGAAGGCTGGTACATGCAGCTGGTTTCTCCGTTCTGTGTGATCTATCAACTGTGACACTCCCCTAGAGTACTTTTCCTTGAGCCTTTTCATGGTCAAGGTCATCGAGCAATGCCAGGCAGGGGTTGGGGACTCCTGTGTGGAATATCTCTTGGTAACTGAAGAGGTGGGGCAACTGCCCTTTTCTCACACCGCCCTGTGGTCCTCTCTCCTCCAATGGAGGCCTGTCTGTTTTCATGTCATCAGAGTTCACTTTAGGCAAAGGATGGCTTGTCCTGTTCTCTTACTCTGGAATTAGTGACTTTTTTCTTCCTGGGGAAAAAAGACTCTGATCCCTATGGAAAAAGAAGTATTTAGAGATCATTTTTCAAGGGGCAGAAGCTTCAAGGACCACCTGGGACACTTAGTTTCACGTGCCTATATTCAACCCTGGCTGGACATCTGCGTGGTTAAGAGCACCAGGTTTGATGGTTAACAAACTGGGTTCAACCCCCCTTTCTGTCCCTTGGGCGAATTAATTAGTAACTCTGAAACCTTTGTTTCCTTAGCTGTAAAATAATAGTACTCACCCAGTGGGGCTGCTCTGTGAATCAAATGCATTTAAAATGTGTTCTTAGCACAGTTCCTGGCTGTTGTGTCTGTTGCAGCAGTTGCTATTGTTGTGTTGATGTTTTTGTGTTTTATAAACCTATCATCTGGCCGCTAAGAAAGATAAAAGCAACATGCAGCTGAAAACTTTACCTGTGCAGTTAGTAAGGAATGCAAAATCGCATGTAGCTTCTAGCTGGGAGCCTAAGAATAGCTGTAGTGAAGTTTCTGCTTAAAAATAACTTGCACGTTTTTAGGCTTTCAGAATCGCAGGTACTTTAGAGAGCATCTTTATCAATTGTGCCATTTTATAGAAAACTGAAGCTCAGAGGGGTGAAATGACATCTGCAGGGTTAATTAGCCAAAAATCAGACAAGCTAGGGCTCAACCTCAGGTCTTCTGACCCCAGTCCAGTATATCTTCTACTGAGCATCCCTTGAGCTACTGCCCATTTTTTGGCTTTAACCATTGCGTACTCCTTCAGCTTTTTTTGGCTTTAACCATTGCGTTCCTTCAGCTTTTTTTGGCTTTAACCACTGCGTACTCCTTCAGCTTTCCTACCAGTCCCTATGGTAACCTGGGCATCACCTGCTTTGCTTGGTATTGAGATGACTGTAACACATCTGGCTGCACTGACACTGCTGAGATGAGTCTGTTTCTCTATGCAGACAAGTTCCACTCTACTTTAACTGTCCCTTAGCCTTCTACATGAGCCAATTCTGCTGAAACTAATGTGCCAGTGTCTCTCTTAGCACTGAGGGTTAAGGGTCTAGTCCTTCCCTTCACATGCTGCCATTGAACTTAAATGCTAATGAGACTTGCACTGGCATTCCTGAACTTCAGCAGTACAAAACACAAGGAAAATGGGCTCGCTTTGTTATTCTCCATACGGAGAGAGCAGAGTCAAGTCCTAGCATATCTGGGAGAGACGAGATGAAGGAGACCTTGGGTGGAAACTGTTGGGAAGATACCCTAACCCAGCCCATCAGGCTCCACTTTCCTCTATTATTTAAAATTATATAGGACTTTGTATCATTGAAAAATGTTTTTATACCTGCCATTTTGCTGAATCATCATCACAATCCAATGAGGCAAGTACTTATCACTGCTATTTCACAAATAAGAAACTGGAAGTTCATAGATGTGAAAGGACTTGCCCAAGGTCATAAAACTCATCTGTGTGGTCAGGTCTTCTTCACTCTTCACTCTACAGGTTCAGTGACTGTCCATATGTGAGGGTCAGTAGAGCTTGCAGACTGATACTGGACACGGGCACCAGACTACCTAGGTTTGAATCCTGGTACTTACCGCTTACTTGTGGTATGAGCCTACGCCTGTTACTTAGACAGTCTCTGCCTCAGTTTCTTCATACGCAGAATGGGAATAATCATAATCTCAATCTCAAAAGACTGAGGGGAGTAAATGAGCTATTATATGTAAAGTGCTTAGAACAATGGCTGGCACAAAATACATGCTGCCTAAATGTTGCTATAGAAACTGTACCGTGGTCCTGTTTGAATTCTCTCTGACAAGGCTCATCTGAAATGCTATGAAGTGCTATTCTGACTTTTTATAAATAGATGCAATCTCTGGCTCTTTTAGACCCTGTAATCATTTATACTTTTCTCACAGCACACAGTATGTTCTGCTGTGCACTGGGGATATCTGTAAACTTGTTTCTCTCATCCTAATCTCCCCTCACCTGTGAGTGCTGTGGTATCAGAAAGAGAGAGATAGAGAGATAGAGAGATAGACAGACAGACAGACAGACAGATAGATAGATAGATCTGATATAAGCATATCCTCTGCAGTGCCCAGTACAGTACTTGATGCCAAAGAGGAAGGCAGCTGGCAAATGCTGGTTACACTGAACTCCAGTGAACACAGAATCCCATTCCCAGTAAGTCTTGGAATGTTAAGTCTGGAAAGGCTCCTTAGAGGTCAGCCATCCTGCACTGATGGTGGCTAGCTGGGCTGCTGAGAAAGGGAAAGATGCTTGTTTAAAAGTCATACAACATGTTAGTAGCAGAAGTAGGAGTAGAAACCAGCTCTCCATACTACTGGCAGCCCTGGGCTCTGCCCAGAGCAATGGGCCATGTCTCTCCATGGAATGAAGGAGAAAACGGCCCATGGACCTGAAGAAAAGAGAGAAGGATGGGACAAATGACAGCACACGAGTAAGCTTCAGCACCAATATCACTCAAAGAATAGAGATGTATTAGGGGCATATATCCAGCAGCCTACCAGGGCTGAAGGGCATGAATAAATTGTGCAGCCAACAGGCAGTTTTTCTGAACTGACTTGCTATTTCTTTGCTGCACAAACGGATCAGGAACCCTGCAAAGAAGCTTCTGAGTCCTGAATGTATGAAATGCAAACTTTTAAATGAGTTTCTTCCTCTTTCCACTTAACATGTAATCTAAAGTGGATTCCTCAAACTTTGGGCTCTGGAACACTTTCTTCATGCTGGTATTTGTACATAGAAGACAATAAGATATGCAGGGTCTCTATACGTAGATAGATGCCGTTTCTTACAGTTCTCCATGTGATTATCTAACCTGGTGGGTGAGAGAAGGTCAACCCTGTGAGCCTATACTTACAGAGTCTCTTCTCCACAGATACTATCATGTTTTTTCCCCTTGGTGAGGTTTCAGATAATGTTTAAATTGTAAAGTGAATCAAAGACAATTCTGTGTTGGTTAGCATGACTTGACCAAAAAAATGTTTTGATTCCTGCTACTGTCAAATCTTGTCTTCCAAAGTAAGGTAGATAGTAAGTCTTAGGTGATAAGCTCCCCCATCATCTCTGATGTAAATGCCTTGGGGGAGGAAGGTCTGAGAGCAGCTAGTTTCTCATGGTGGAGGCTGGGGCTTTGGAGGAGCTGAATAAGCAGGCATAGCTCTGGGGTTGGGGGACTGCGGGAGGCCCACATCCTCACATCCTGCTTATTCAGATGGTGACACCCAAGGCTGCTCTTCACCACAAAGAGAGCCTCTGAAAATGGGCGTCCTTTGCTTACCAAGTACTGGTTAATGCGAGATGATCATGGTTCATAAAATGGCCTTCCTGGGAAGAAATGCCCAGATGGCAAACGGCTCTGACCTTGGGCTTTGGGGGTAGGTCATCATCTTTTCATCTGTCTATCCAGTACATCAACCATTTTTTTTAATCGTTAATGTTGAGGCTAAAAGGGCTTATAACAGTTAAATGTGAAGGCAGGACAGGAGAAGTGAAAAAAGACTTTGCAAAGGAAATTCACTCAGAAGTCATTTCTAAATCCTGACTGACTTGACGGCACCCATCTGTTTTGTTTTGATCATAAGGACCAGTTTGGTGGAGGTGGTGGTGATTATTATTTCAATCCATACATTAGTTTAGTACACTATGTAAACAATATTGATTAGCCTTCAAAGAGCTCATCCACCATCTTGCCGACATCATGAACCATGTGTAAAGCAAATTTGGCACTAACTTATTATCATCTTTTCCTTAAAAAGCCCCTTTCTCAATCTCTCTTATCTATATCAATTTCCAACCTACTCCACAGATGAGCCATCAGGTATACTGAATGCATACTTTTTTGGGTGACATTTCTAAATTTAAGTTTCTCCTGGGAATGGTGAGGCTCTCTTGACACATATGGATCCTGTTACTTGCAAACAATGCCATTGTCTATCATATCAAGACCTTCCATATTGATGGAAGGAACAGAGCTAAAAACGAAAACTGAACTGGCCTATACATGTTGAAGTTTGTAGATTCATAAGATTGATTGTTCTTTATTGTTGTTTGTTTTTCACTGTTACGCTTGACCAGTGTCTTCACTTTTTAAAGAAAACATTATTCCTTTCCCCACTGAAGACCCCATCAGCTCATAACATCCTGAGCTGTCACCTATGGCCATCTAGTAACATATAATAAGCCCCTGCTGATGCTGTTGAGCTCTAAGTTCCTTGAAGTCAGGAACAACCTTACCATGAATAAGAAACAGCTCTGCAGGTCTCTCCCTCTTGGTGCTAAGTCCTGCAGGCAGTGCTCTATGATGCACAGTCAGCAAATGTGTGACACATATGCTCTCCCGTGCTGCACCCAAGGCAGACATCACTAATTGATCCTGGCATTCTTTCCAGTTGAGCCCCATTAAGTCCTCAGAGCCCTCATCCTCAGCATTCCTGGAAGCCACTACCAATTTATCACAATTGACAGGCTTGATAAAAATCTATTTTCCGGCCTCGCCTTAATGGTTAAAAACACGGGCTTTGGAATTGGACCGACCTGAATTCAAATTCCAACACCACCACTTACTTGATATGCGACCTGGAATACAGTTGTCCAAGCACCCTACCTCTCAGTTTTCCCCACTCTAAAATAACCAATCCTCTCACCCTTCAGAAGTCTAAATGTAGGCATTTCCTCCTCTGAGAACCTCTATTTACATGAGACTGCAGGTGCTTCCCTCAGACCTCTGAAAAGACCCTGAACTTGCTCTTCATGGTCCTCACTGAAGCAATAATGGGCTCACTTCTAATTTTCCCTCATTGGTATGTGAGCACCTTGAGGGCAGTTATATTTTTGCAGCCCAGCAAAGGGTTTCGTGCAGTAAATAGCTAAAAATAAGTGGCACCATTAATACATAAAAATCACTTAAAACAGTGCTAAGCATATAAGAAATGCTCAAGAAACATGAATTATTTTCATATTTACTGCTGTGTTCTATAATTTTGAGGCTCAGAGAAGAAAGCTTACTGTGGAGCTAACTTTTACATATGTATGGTTTAATTTTGGATCGTTGTTATTCTCCAGCTGCCAAGGATGCCAAAGCTATTTGTACTTTCTGAATTTTGAGACAGTTGAATTCCTTGAAACAGCCGTAGTCTTATAAAAGCTACCCTGGGGCCATCTACCTAAGAGGTGTATTTAAGCATGTTTTGGGCCACACCTACCATGTTTGCTAACACTGGTGTTCCCCAGCCCAACCTTTGCAGACCCAGCCCTTCACAGACCCATACTAGGTACTCTTTCAGGTTATTGTACCCCCACTACCCTCTTTTGAATGCTCATCTTCAAAGTACTAGCCCAGGAGGTCTGTCCTGAAATAATCGCTGATGGCAGTGGTTCTCAACTTGAGCATGCCATGCACCAGAATTCCCCAGGGGGCCTCTTAAGTGCAGACTGCTGGGTCCACCCCCAGGATTCCTGATTCAGTGGTGTGGGGCTGGAGAGTTTGCATTTCTGACAGATTCTCATGATGCTGGGCCTGGACCACACTTTGAGAACCACTGACTAATGGAATGCAGGAGATAAATGAGGAACACTCTTGCTTGGGGAAAGAACAGTACATTCTATTTGTCAGCTTCCAGGCTGGTGATGATCTCCATCTGAATCCTGCACGCTGTATTTGCAACTAATTCTCATCAAAGTCAAGGAAATTTACACATAAGTATCAGTTGCAGGACCTTGATGCAGGATGAGAAAGCAGGGTTTCTAAATTTTGCTGATGGAACTTGCAATTTCCCCCTTCTCAGTTGACAACTAGTGAAATGACTTGATACTTTAATATCTCACAGTTAATACTATACTTTTGCAGGATACTTTATGTTTTCCCAGAGTGCTTTCATCTATATTATCACATTTGAGTCTCATAATAACCGCTTTAGGGAAGGCAGGCAGGAATTAGCATCTCGCTTTGAATGACAAGGCAGAATAAACTAGGACTCAGAATCCTCAATTCATTGCCAGGTCCCTTTCCAGGAGGGCACATAGTCTCTTATGCAAGTGTCAGTTCTGCCTTCGAGCTCCCTTCATGTACTAAACCTTAATTTATTTCAGATGGTTGCAGATGCTTTGGGCTAGAAGACATCATAGATCTATTAATCAGAAGTTTTAGGCATTTCGGGATACACATTCCATTGAGAGCCTCAGGAAAGCTTCGGACTCTTTTCTCAAACAATACAGATATGTAAATATATAATACAATTTAATAAGGTTTCAGGTTTACACAGACCTCTTAAAATCCAGGGCCACCATGCTTCATGACCGAGAAAATCACCATCCCCTGTGAATTGACCGTGGCCCTGTAAAGACCATCCACAATCCACAAACCATGGAGGAAGAGCAGAGGCCATGATTCACTGTTTTGGGTGTTTTTTTGTGTGTGATTTTTAACAGATGAGCAACTTAAATTTAGGAACTTAAGTGATTTGTTTCAGGTACCACAGTTGAATAAGGGCAGAAATGGAATGGGAACTAGGACTTCCAGAAGGAACATGGTACTGTGGAAGAGAGCAGGCCTCGGAGTCAGGGAACCTTTTAATTTCAGTAAATATGTCAAGTGCTGACACAAATTGTGGCACCCAGTAAGCATGGGTTACCTTGTTCTTGGGCATTTTCTTAACTCAAGTTCATGTGGAACAATTGAATAGGTTTTATACTTTCTCTCAGTACAAGTAGATAGCACCTGAGGTTTACCAGAGGCTGTATACACATGGGAACTTCAGATCATATAAATCTATAGGCAGTGCCTTACTTATGACTGTGCTTGAGTGACCTGATGTTCCTTTAAGGGCTTGCACCATTGTCCCATGTAGAATCTCAGGGATGGTTGTCCTCTAAGCACGCATGTAAAAAGAGAAAATGTTTCCCTAAATGGAAAGAAAACTTACACCACAGTAGGATCTAGTCTCCTTACATTTTTCAATGCTTATTTCAGCTTTTGCAAGATTTGATCTTCACACTGCAAAGGAACTACATTATACTTCCTAATCTATAGACGGTAATGATTTTTACCCAAATTATTCACCCTGCATTTGTAATTAATTCACATTTAAAGATAAGCAGAATTTATAGGTCACTTCGCTGCATACATTTCATTGTATATTAAACATTAAAAAAAAAAAACAAAACAAAACAGGATCTTTGTTTTAGTTTATTGTTGAACCCTAGAGTGCCAGAAGTGGAAGGAACCATAAGGGCTTTATCTAACCTCCTTCTATCACAAGCAAAAGGTATATTCGCTGGGATGGGGGACGTTGTCTTTAAGGTCAAGCAGTGAGGGTGTCAGCCATAGAGCCTACACTTGAACTTACAGTTCCTGACTCCAAATTTGGTGTTAGCATGTTTTCCTGACCTGCCTCAGATTTTAAGAGGCCACAAAGGCTGAGCGGTTGTGGTAGCATTTTCCCACTCTTAACTTATTCCTACTATCTTTCTTTTCCCCCCTAAACGGAATCTGTGGACAGTGGGATAACGATATACATTCCTTTTTCCATTTTAAATAAATGGCTGGTTCTGGTTCTACTTCCATTATGCTAACCCTCACCCACACCTTCCATATTATATGAGATGCAATCCATCTTTCTCCCTAGTACTATGTGCTGTATCACTGTCTAATTATCCTTCCTGTCTCTGAGCAGACATAGCACCCAGCTTCTAGGACTTCTTAAAGTTCCGTTTAGAGGAGGTCTTTCCTGTAGGAACAGTGCCCTAAATCAGCCTTTTGAAAGTGAGTAAGGTCTTCAAACTCCTTGGCTCTACATGACTGGCTTGGTGGAATAAAATAACCAAAGTGCTCAAATGACTTAAATACAAGGTTGAGTTTGCAGGTTCCTGATCTATCTCAGGACTCAACTCTTGTTTTGTCTAATGACCCACAGGTGCCATGGCCCCATCCCTGTGGAATCGGGGAAATATGCACCTTGAATGAGACACTTCCTTTCATTAAATAAGTGAACAGTAAAGATGGAAAACTGTTTAAACCAAACGGAATTTCTGACCATAATTTTATCAAGCTATTAAAACCTGCTCCTGGCCAAAGTGAGGTCATGGCTCTATGTTATCCAAGTCTGCACAGAGAGACAGCTGTATGAACTTTATGAGCTCATTATTCTGAAATGCCTCCAATATTAGCATTGTTAGGAAATGACATCATTGAGAAAGTAACAAACACATGTCTTTTGTAAGTGGCTAAATAATTTTAAATATTTTGAAGAGAAAAACCTCTTAATAGGTTCTATACATGCCCTTACTTTTGTAAAAATAGCTTAACTATATACAACTTTACTTTGGCCAACGTGATGGTGTCACAGGTGGTAAATACTTTATGAGCTAAGCACTGTACTTTACATATTTCTCTATTCTCCTTGATTTCCTGGAATGGAAGCTGGTGCATAGTAGGTATATGATATCCGGTTGCTGATTAATAATCATGAGCATTGGTGTAAATGATAACTCCTTTAAGAACTCCTAAGATGGCTGGGTGTTTTGTTTTTGTTTGTTTTGGTTCCCAGACAGCTTCACACTTGGTGAGTCTGTGGTCTCTATTGGTCCCTACCTCCATGTCAGCTGTCACTCCTCCCTTTGCCAGAAGCCATTGCTCAGTCCTCCAAACTACTCTCACCTGCTGTTTGTCCTATCTGACATCTGTTGTTAACAAGTTCAGTGACCAACTCTGTTAAATCACTCAACTCACATTTATACAGCTTTCCAGACAGCATGCCTGCAGGGTGCAAGAGGGATGTAATGCTTTCATCTGGCTCAGAAAACTTTTTATTCCGCGTTTATATACTTGAGGTTTTCCAAAATTTAAAGATTGTTTAAAGTCCCCAAACTGGTTAAATGGGATGTGTATAGGATAAAATGCAAACTACCCCCATGGGTTGTAATATTCTTAATTAGAAAGTTTAAACCCTAAATCCCACCTACCCAACCCTCCACTCTAATCTCACAGAGGTTTCTAGTCCACTTCCACTCTTGCCAAAGTGACAAAATTAAGCCAAATAGTTCATCTCTGGGGAGAAAACCAATACACAAGAAACCAAATAATCCTGTGTTACTCAAGTCGCTTTGGTTAGTCGTATAAATCTTGGCTCTTTTGATAATCATAATAGTATGTGGGCATTCTAGTTGAAGAAGCAGTTTGAGAAAAATCAGAGAGGCCAACAGCAGTGTGCAGGGGAGTTTTTCATTTGGGGGGGAGGCAAGTGGCAGGTGGGTAGTATAGGAGCACAGAGCATATCAGAAGGACTTAAGGCAAAAGATAGAAAGGAGGGAAACTCAAATAATAGGTGTAAAAAGATGGCTAAGCAATTTTAATCAGTCATAGAGACCCAATGTAGGTATAAGATGAGAGGAATGGCCTACTCTGAAGTACACTTTATTTCGCTTCTTCTGCAATATAAGGTCTTATGACCTGAAAGTAAGTGGCACAGTGAAAATCAAGGGCAAGGAGACCAATTAATGGATCATGTATGCCAGCACACACACTCTCCCCTAATCCCAGTGACAAGGACCAAATCACATCTTTTCACGTTTCTACTCGGGCAACCTTAGGAAAAGACTAGATGGCCAGACAGAGAGTCCAAACTGGTGTCATACTTCCAAATGAAAAAAATGACTAATGACATACTACTCTTCCTCCAAAAGAATAAGAGTCAGCAGCCCACATTCCCAGAGGAGAAAATGGCTGATTCATCCACTTCCTGAGGATAAAATGGCAACCACTGTACAGAGCCTTGCCTGTATGTTTAATGGAAAGAAACATACAAACTGGACTCAGACACACACTGAATTCTTCATTTTGACATTTAGCTTTTAAAAACAGGAATGGAGCATAATTTCATCAGCTCTCTTAATTTTTTGACCATTTGATTCCTTGGCTCAGAGGAATCTCTCAGCACTGAATATCTATAGCTTTTTTGTCAATGCCATTATCATCTTTATACCCATGGACAAGAACTTTTTTCATATCCCTGCTTTTACTCAGAAGTGTCCTTCTGCCTATAATGGCTTACTCTTCCAACTTTCCCCAATAATACTAGAAGACAAGTAGTGCAGTAACAGTGGTCATGACAAACATTTGAGTGCTTATAAAGAACTAGCGCTGGGCTGAGTTTCTAATGTATTACCTCATTTCAACTTTCCAACAATCCAATTTTTATCATATCAAAAGTATAGATGAGGGGCCGGCCAGGTGGCACGATGGTTAAGAACTGGCTTGGGATGCCAGAGGGCCCCGGTTCGGATCCCACATATGAGGGCCAGTGACACTGCCCTCTGCA
>NW_017731629.1:1561967-1649779 GCF_001890085.2 Hipposideros armiger
GCCAGTGAAGCAACGTCCTCCACAACTAGACTGAAGAACAAAAGGACAGCAGCTTGTCTGTTCCCCTTCCCCCAATTCCCCAGCACTGTTCCCATCCCCGCAATTCCCCAATAAAAATCTTTAAAAAAAAAGTATAGATGAGGAAGGTAAAGTTCAGAGGGAATAAATTAACTTGCCTAGGTTCACACAGCCAGTCCAAACATCCAGAGACAGGAATTTTAATAACCACATGGCCCTCCAACTGAACTTTTTTTTTAAAATTTACATGATATTTATATTTTTACTATAGTACTTCTCCACATATGGTTTGCAACCTGGAGGCTGGGGGAAGAAGGAACAGAGGGTTGTCTTAGGACCTGAAGCCCTCAGCCATGCCTAGTGGTACCTGGTGTGGCTTCACCAAGTGCCCCCTCAGAGAAGGTGAGAAATGTTCCATCCCTGATTCTGTCAGGAAGAAGTTCCGAGAGTCCTTGCATTTTCTTTTCCTTTTTGGGGGGTGTGGGGGGGGTGGGGAAGAGAGGAGAGAATTGGAATCTTCGAAAGATTCAATGCCAACTTCAGACTTGCATTTTAGCTTATAAGAGAGATTCCAAGAAGTCTTTTGCTTGTCCTATAGTAGAGTCTCCACTGAGGTCAAGGCCAAGAACTGCATTCTCAGTAGAAAGGAAGAACCCTTCACCAAGTTTAATAGTCTTCTTGGCTATGGAAAGGCCACCTCTTCTGTCCATTGCTGTCAAGTACCTAACATCAGCGTCTAAGTTTTCTTGTTTGGACTGCTTTATACCCTCGAGTACAAAGTCCATACACGTCTTTTTGGTCATTCCTATAGTATTTTCCCTTCTGGAAGTGCTGCTTGTTCAGAAGCTTCCTTGTCAACCTCCAGGGATTTGACACCATCATCTATGAATTTGTTCATGATATCTTTTGTGACCATTAGAATATCTGCAGGACTGGTAGCAAGCTGATGAATGAATTGAAACATCTGGAAACATTACTCTAAAGCTCTTTTCTTTCACCTTGTCAATTAGTCATCCCACCATGAATTTTAGGACCTGGCTTGTTGACCATTAATGTCATGGTATTAGAACTAATGGATCCATTCAAGTGGGCATGAAGGCCCATTTCAGGCAATTCTGAGTAAAAGGTTGTCTTCCATGGCTGTTGTTCTTCTGCCTCCCTCATGATTTAGTAGAATAAAACGGTCTTCCTCCAAGCACTTTCATTCTTGATATGAACACAGTGTATTTTGGTCAGTTAAGTGTTGTGGTCTTGAACTTCCTTCAGGTTGCTTTCTTTCCACACATTTTGATAAGATTATCTGCAGATGTATGTACTCCTGGGCTCAGTTTCCCCATGCATGTAGAGTCTGCAAGCTTTGGGCAAGGGCAGTATAGGGCACCAACGCTAGCAGGGTCCCAGCAGGAGTACCCTGACTGCCTGCTGGTATGTACATAACACCCTTGTCACGTTGCTACCTCTGGGACTGTGCATGGTATGCTACTCATCCACTGTGGCTGCTATGTCCACACCATGTGGCCTCCAACAGCTCAACCTTTTAAAAGTTCTTTGCCCTGAAGCTCCAATTAATGCTTAGTAATGTGTTCCTCCCTTTAGATTCTGCTGAATATTAGTTGTATCCATATGGTGATGATTTCTACATAAAATTTATTCGTTCTGTAAATATATATTAAATGCTATACTATATGCCAGGCACTGTGCTAGGATGAAATATCTGGAGGAACTAGTGGATGGGAAACATAAGTGATTAGAATGTGGGGTAAGAAGTATTATGATTAGGAGTCAGGAAGGTTTCCAAAAAGAGCATAAAGGAGGGCATAACTGGGTCATGTAGAGTTTGAGAAGCCTTCCAGGAGGAAGTGTCCCTGAGTCTGGAACTTAAACAACAGGATCGTGGCAGATAAAGCATACAAATGTCTCAGACCAAGCTAAACAGCATATGCTGACCTGGTGTGGGTGAGGAGCTTTACATGCATTGCTCCCTCTGTCCCTGCCACTACCCTCTAATACTGCAAACTGTTACAGTCCCAGCGTTCCTCTCACCCATAGGTGGTGACCTAGAGATAATGGGATGAATATACTTGGCATAGCTGGTTCCAGAGTCAAACAGACCTGAGTTCAAATCCTGGCTCCACCACTTCCTGGCTTTGTGACTTTGAAAAAGAAATTAGCATCTCTCAACCTCAGTTTCTATACCTAGAAATGAAGATTAGTAGTAGTGCCATCATTTTAAGGTTGTTGCAAGTATGAACGTGACCTAGTAATAGATAAAGGGACATAGCACAACACCTAGACAAAGTGAATCCCCAGTGATGGTGGCTTTTATTGATAGTGGTAGTTGTTACCAGAACCCTCTAGATTATGGCCTCTCCATGAAAAGGAATCTGACTCATGTTTCCTTGTGTTCCTCACTGTACTTGAACTACACAGACTTATTAGGTATTCAGTAAATACCTACTGATGGATTTGTTGATGTTGGTTTTCCATTAAATTCATTAAACAAATATTTATTGAGCACTTACCATGTGCCTGGCACTGTTCCATATGCTTTTTTTTAAATTTATTTTTTATTGTGAAATAAACATTTTTTTAAATTAGTTTCAGCTGTACAACACAGTGCAATAGTTATACTTTTTACCCCTCGAAGTGACAATCCCCCTCCCCAAATCCGCCGCCCTACTTCCCCCCCAATATCATACATATCTATTACGATTCCCTTGACTCCACTCCCACATTATACTCCACGTCCCGTGACTATATATATATATATATATATTCACTTATAGTTGACATACAATATTATACAACATCAGCTTCAGGTGTACAGTGCAGTGATCAAGCCTCCACCCCATCTATGATGCGGTCTCCCTAGCAAGACATGTGACCACCTGACACCCTACAAAATATTTACAACATTATTAATTATATTCCTCAAAGTGTCTTTCATATCCCTGTGGCAATATTGTAGTTACCGATTTATGCTGTCTAATCCCTTCCCTTTCTCCCTCATACCCACCCCCCCTCTAGCAACCATCAGTTGTTCCTCTATATCTCTGAGACTACTTCTGTTTACTTTGCTAGTTCATTCAGTTTTTTAGATTCCATATTCCACATGCTTTGAATACAACAGTGAACAAGGCACATTCTTGGAGCTTTCATCCTAGGATTCTGAACAGCAATCTTATAGGATGGATAGCTACTTATACTGTAGAGTCAGGTTTGGAAAATATCCTCCAAAGCATGAGAATTGCCTCAATTGTTGGTGATAGTTACTATACATCCACTTGATGTTTCTTGGCAGCCTGATTCCTTATCTTAAGACTTCTTCAGCCAATTCATTGTCCTTCCACCTGCCACTGGGTCCTGCCTGAATCTAACATGATTTTCACTTCACTTCACAATCTAGACCAGGGATTGGCAAACTTTTGAGACAGAAGAGCTGCCAGGGGTCAGCAAACTGTGGCTCATGAACCGCATGTGGCTCTTTGGGTACATACATGTGGCTCTTAAGTAAAATTAAAAATGAAAATAAAACTATCATAGTTTCACTTATAAAAACTTTAAAGGATATTATTCACATAATGGTGATTATGTAAAAATATATTTATGGCTCTCAAATAATTTTTAAATTGTTGTGAAGGACACTATTGGCTCTTCCAGGGGTTGGCAAACTTTTGAGACAGAAGGTATCCAAAGAGCTGAATGTGGCTCGCGAGCTGCAGTTTGCCGACCCCTGATCTAGACCATAGGGTCCTGCCCAAAGCCCTTAGCAACAACAGACCAATTTGTTAATCAGCTTCTCTTTCTCCTGCATTCTGCGGGTACCCAAGAGGCTCTCTGTGTGTATAGAAAGAGGACTGGCTTATCAATCAAGCAATTTTGGTTTAAACTCAGTTTTGCTATTAATCAATTTGGATATACTTTTCATTCATCCTTTCAATGATTATTAATGGATTGCTTAATAGAGGTACAGCATGGTCTGCTTGAGGGTTCAGGCGTTAGAGTCAGAATGCCTGGGTTGGAAACTAGCTCTGCTGCTTTCCAGTGGTATAATTGTCGGTGAGTAGCCTGACCACTCAGTTTCCTTATCTGCAAATTGGGGGTAATAATTGTACCTACCTCATAGGTTACTTACAAGTATCCAGTGAGTTAATATATATTAAAATCTTTCAATGGTATACCTCAAACTAGCACATTCTCAATAAATATTAGCCAATATGACTTTATTGTTAATGCTTGTTGTTATTTTCAAACTCCGGGCACTGTACATGACACTGAAGAAATAATGGGGAAAAAAAAGAAAAGGTCACAGTGTTTGTCCTTAGACATCTTGCTTTCTAATGGGTGAAGAGACATTAAACCACTAACCACTCAAATAAATGCTTAATTACAGATTGTGATGAGTGCCATGAAGAAAATGAGCAGGGTAGGGCAGTGATTTAGGGAGTACCATTCCAGCCGAGAGCTAAAGAATACATAGGTTGAGTGGTGAAGAAGGCTTTCCAGGAAGAGAGAAAAGCGTGTGTAAATGCCCTGAGGCAGAGACTGAAGGGCCTGTGTGCTTACAGTGTGGGGACTAGGATGGAGAGGCAGCTGACCCAGTGGGCGGGGCCCAAGCCATGCAGCGCTGGGTGGGGCAGAGGGAGCTTGAAAGTTTTCCTCAAAGTCAAGCCATTGAGGGCACATGGTTTCCTTTCTAGCACAGAGGTCTCCCAAAAGTAAAGGAGAGGAGTGTACAAACACTTCGCTCAAGCCCCTTTAACAGTGAAGAATATCCAATGCTATGACGGATAACCAAAACAAGTCACTTTCTGGGAAAAGTAGAAAGAAAGAAGTAGAGGGAAGGAGAGAAAGAAGGAGGGAGAAAGGGAGGCAAGAAAGAAGGAAAGAAGCAGCTGACTAAAACTTCAGTGGAGACGTGAAGGCTCGAAATGAAATGTGGAACATTCAATGCAGATACAGACTGGGTACCTATTAATTACATCTACGTGTGTAGGTGTGTTTGACATATGCATGTTTTTGTAGTTCACTGATTTGGCAGGCATCCAAACTGGGGGAGACTTTTCAAAGAAGACCGATAAGACTAATGGGCTGGAAATGTTGGGGAGGGGAAAATATAACACGTCAATCACTTTGGCTAAATGCGTGATTACTGGATGTGAAGAAGCATCTGGAATAGGTCCTGCCAGAAAGCTGGTGTTCAGGAATTGACATGCTTGCTGAGACGTGTGGTTCAGCGGCTCCCGAAAGGATGGAAATCAAACAGAATTGCATCAGGAAAGGAATGGCTGAGCAAGTACGCTCTGCAACAGAAATTTTTATTGGGAGAGGAAAAGAAAAAGGAGTGCAGTCCAGAAAGAAGAACTGACTCCAAAAATGCTAATTTGTCCCAGCCACCCGGAGCCCAGAGGAACCTGGGCACTTCTTTCTGTGATATTCAGATGCAGAGGTGAAAAGAGGCACGCAAACAAGGCAGTGAAAATCAAACATAAGTGTTTTTTAGGCTCAGAGATCTCCTTCCCAGCCGAGAAGGGCTGAAATTTAAGGATGTATGAAGGGAAAACGCACACTGGTCCAACTCCGCAAAGACTTTGTAATGCTAACACCGTCTCTGGCTCCCAGAGCTTGCTGTTGATAGGGGCGCTTTGGGTGGGTATCCTATGAATAGTGTAGCAAATGCTGGGAAAAAGACTGAGTTGAGTTACCTTGGTGGAATGGGAACTGAAAGAAGCCACTTATGCTTTATGAACAGTTATTTTCTGGTACGGAAATATCCATTAGCAATATGTCTCACTCTTTTAATGACTTCCGGGTTTGCCTTTGGGTCGATTACCATATGCTTCCTTTGAGTTAATAATAGCAGCTTCCAGTTAGTGGACATTTACCATATGTTTTAGGTACTTAAAAAACATTGTCTTATTGACTCTTCTACAGTGCATACCAGGAGGGATTCTAACGTTCCCATTTTACACGTGAGAAAACAAAGGCTCAGAGAGGTTAAGGAATGTGCAGGAGGCACGTGTTTCTGGAATGGATATGCAGATTTGATGACTCAGCCATGCTCCCCCTGCGCCCATATTTTCTTATGTGTAAAATAGGAATGGTTAATAATATCCTCCTCAAATTCTCATGTTCCCAAAACTCCCTCAGGAAGACTGCAAATTCTGCAAATTCACTAGGATTTTTGTTTTGTGTGCTTTTCTCACCCATTCTCAGCACTCCAGTGCATTTAAAGGTTTTTCTCTTATCAGAACTTGTTCTGGAATCATGCAGGCCCACATAGGTACAAATGGCAGATAACAGGACTCAACTTTTAAAAGTCATTCCTTGCTTTTCTGCATCTGGTAGTCCAGGGTTCACACTATCCCATTTCAGATCATTCCACCATCATTGAAAGGCAGATAAGGTCAGTATTCTCCCCAGTTTGCAGATAAGAAACTAAGGCACAGGTAGGGAGAGTGATGTGGCCAAGGTCATACACTGAGTTAAAAGCAGTCATGACTACAAGCTCCTGTCTCCTGGGTCTCGGTCTGGCCTGGTACCCTTTTCTGGAAAAGCACACAGTTTTCCTCAGTTGCAAGCTCAGGGGCCCAGCAGGAAGCATAAAAGAACATACAGGCAGGTGAATGAACACTTTTCCCCTGTCAGTATTCACTCAGCTTTAGCCAAACTTTGTCAAGTGAAAAGCAGGCCCAGATATTTCCATTTTTCTAAAGAGAAGCTGAGAATCTGTATTTTCATATGCAAACCCAATTAAAAAGCTACCCCTAACTTTTATTTTAAATCTCTGTGAGAGCCAACTATTACACATCTGTAAGCTGGAGTCACCATTGGGCAACCGGTTTTCCACATCTGCCTTATATTGAAGAATTGATGCTTTGATTATGGTTGCAGAGATATCGAGCTGAAAGCCCATTTCTTGGGAGATCCAAACCTCAGTCAATCAAACCTCAGAAAACAGTGAACATTTCGAGTTCCAAACAATCAGGGTCAGACAGAGGTGTTTCAAATGGCAGGAGATATTTCAAATGCTGAGAAGATTGTGCCTGTGGTGTGATAGTAAACTGGCTCTCCAGAAAAAAAAAGAAAGCAAAAAAAAAAGCAGCATTTTCCAGTTTCCATGGTGTGAATATTCCCACCATAACCAATAGCTACTGATGGTTTAACAAGTGTGCAAAATGTAGACTATTTGACAATTGGCTCCAGATATTTAACAACTGTACACCACAGTCCAGTGGCTTCAAATGGGTTGCATAGTCATAATCACCAGGAGTGTTTTTAAAAATTCAGCTTCCCAGGCTCCAATCCAGATCTACTAAATGCAAATCTCCGTGGGTGGAACCTAGAAATTTGTGTTTTTAAAAAGCTTTCTGAAATGAGCAGAAAGATTTGGAAATCCCCAATATAATTTTCATATCCAACTAAAAGAGAAATGGTCTTATGAAGATGGCCTGTTTAGAACAGAGATAAGAAACCCAGGGCTCTGAGAGGCACAAGATAAACATGTTAGATATTGTTAAATAATTACACTGATAAAACAAATTTAATTATAAGTAGTTTTAATTTGAGTTCCTCTGTGTGCCTGTCACTGTTCTAGGTACTTTACATGCACTGCTTTTAAAAATCCTCACAACAACCCTTTTAGGTGAGCATCACTGTTATTCCCATTTTGTAGATGGGGAAATGGCAACACAGAAAAATTGAACACTTGCCCAAGGTCAATATGCTAGTATAATACATAGGAGAATCTGGATTGGAATCTAGGCAGCCTGGCTCTGCAGACTACACTCTCAACCACAATTAGGGAAAGCATCTTCTCCCTGGAGATAGCTATTATTTTGCATAGAGCAGCTGTACTCAGAAACTTTTCATTAAATTAGACTGAGCAAAGGGCAGCTGTTCAAATTTTTTTTTAAAAAGACCATACACTTCTGTCTTTTGCAGGGTCTCAGGACGTCTTTGTAGGCTTCTTTTCTATTCCAGTGACCCTCTAACAAGGTCTATAGATTTCCTGATTGCTGACAGGGAGAGTCACATTTTCTACCTCCTTTTTTTTTGTGTGGCTTTGTTTTCACCTTACTTCGCACCCTGGAGGGCACTAACACTTCTTACACCACAGCTGCTCTGCAAGTGGACTCCACAGCCCGTGGGACATACACACCATCTGTTTCTATGTCATCCTGCCTTCCATCTTCCATTCAACACTGTCCTACTCTCACATTACGACTGAGACCACAACCAGCTCTCAGTGCAGATGTCCTGCCATGTAGGACAGTCTGTTAGCCTGTCCTGACAGGGCAGCTCTGGACCCCTTAGGCATTCCAGATATCCCAGGCACATGGAGAGTCAAATGATAACAATTCTATACAATCTCTAGGAGCTCTTCCCCAGAAAAATGATACACACAAACAAAGAAAACTAACCTTTGTGTTCCAAGTATATAAATCCAGATTTAGAGGACATAACTAGGGAGGTCAAATAGTACCTTGTTGGAATGTTTATCTTCTACTTTGTTTTAGAAAGATTTAAGGCAAGAGTCTCAATCCCAAAGGCCAACAGCAGCTGGACTAATGTAAGTACGAAGTGACCCAGCTGGACACTGTGGTGACTGGGAGAATGCATTGCTCAACTAAGGAGGGGAAACTACTGCCCACCTCCAGCCTATTGTGGATACATCCGTCAATTTTTCGAGAAGGCACAGGACTTCCACTTGTGTTAATGAGAGACTATTTAATTTGGACCAATGTTCCCAGGGAGAACTAGAAAAGCTGGATAAAATACTTAAAATTCTGCTTGAAGATGTAGAAAAGCTAACAAGAGAGTGAAGAATTACAGAGCCAGGATCTAGGGCTGGAGGAAAGCCAGACGAGCCTTGTGCTTAGAGCTACTTTTGCCCTGGAGACATTTACCAATTCTAGAGGAAGCAGCTAAACTAAAAAGAGGCAGGAGTAAGAAGCCAGGGATTAGAGTTTAGCTTTAACTCATCTCAGACTCTGAAACTAGCCTCAAATTATAATAGATTGCTAGTACAACAAGACAAATATAAATCCATTAGGGGAAAAACATAACATTACCCTAAGCCTCAAATTATTTCTACAAAAAATTCTGCAAATACAATGTCCAGCACACAATAAAAAATAACCAGTTATACCAGAAGACAAAACAACATAAATAAAAAGGAACAGAAAGGAAGATAAAATAGGGACAGGCTCATGCTCATAAGGGCTCAAGATATTAATTAGGCAGATATTTTAAAATCAACTATGCTTACTGTCTTCTGGAGAGTAAAATACAAGGTTGACAATTTCAGGAGAGTATTGAAAACCATGTAAAATAGTCAAGAGGAAATTTCAGGCTTGAAAAGTACAAAGACTAACATCAGGAATTTAATAGGCATAATGGCAGATTGGATGCAGCTTAAAAGAGAATTAATAAACTTCAAAATAGATCAAATGAAAATAGGATTAAAGCACAGGAAGAGGGAGGGATGGAAAATACAGAAAAGGATGTGGGAGTTAGTATGGATATGGTGCAAAACCCTATCACACACGTAAAAATGAAGGTCATAAGGAAGAAAGTGAGATGAGGATACAGAAATGATGTCTGAAAAGTCGATGGCAAGATGCTCTCCAAATCTGATAAAAGACATCAAGACACAAATGCAAGAAGGCCAATGTACCCAAAGCGTGTCAGATAAAAGAAATCCCACCTAGATACAACATGGTAAAATTGCTAGAACTAAAGACAAACTCTTAAACTTATCCAGAATGAGAGAGGGGTGGGAGACAGACTGCTGCCAAAGATCACAGCTGACTCTTCACAAGGAACACATGAATTACATCTGTAAGGTGCTGGGCGCAAATAACTGCAAATGTAGACTCTGTATAAAAAAACAAAACAACACTTTTTTTTTTCCAAGAGAGAATGTGAAATAAAGACATTTTCATACAAATAAAAGAAAAACTATTTGTCAACAAGAGACACACACTTATGGAAATACTAAAGGATACTATTCATAGAGAAGAAAAATTATTCCAGACAGAAACTCAGACATGCAGAATGGAATACAAAGGAATTCAATTATAAATAAATGGGTAAATATAAATAAACATGGATGGAATAAAGCAGCAACAGCAACAATAATATTATATTGTTGAGGTTAAAAATACAAAAATTATACAACAATAATGGTATGTACATGGGCAGGAAAATATATAAAGTTAAAATGTTCTAATGTCTTTGCACTGTAAGTGCCTGTCTACAATAACATTTGATAAGTCAAGAATAAATGTAATTTCTAGTGTAACCACTAAAAACATAGTTAAGGTTGTGTAATTTACAAATTAAATTAGACAGGAGTAAAAAGTGGAAAAAGCAAAAATTTAGTAAATCAGAAAAGTCAAGAAAAAAATAATGCAGTTAAACCCATGTTTAGAGGAATATATATGGCTTTAAAATGTATATATTAGAAAATAAAAAAGATATAAAAAATAATTAGCTAGGCTTCCATTTCAAGACGTTGAAAAAAAAACCCCCTGCACACTAAACATAAAGACAGAAGTATAAAAATTAATGAAATAAGAAATGTACAGCAGAAAAAAATCAACCAAGTCAAAACCAGCCCCTAAAGGATCTTAGAGAAAGTATGCAAATAAACAAGCACAAAACCCACCAATGTCAATAATATAAAAGATGACATGACTGCAAATGCTACTGGCATGAAATAGATAATTAGAGGACATCATGAACACATTTATGAGAAGATATTTGAAAATATAGATGAAATGGACAAATTCTTAACATAATATGAATTATCAGAACTGCCACAAGGAGAATAACAAAATTGACTAGCGTTGTAACTATTAAAGACATCTAAAGCTTTCCACAAAGAAAACTCCTGGCCCACACTAACTCGATTCTGAGTTCTAGAAAACCATTAAAGAACAAAAAAGACCCACCTTACACAAACTCTTCCAGGGAATCAGAAGAGGGAGTACTTTTACTCTAATTCTGAAGTCAGCATACTCCTGATACCAAATCGAACCATTATTTCTTATGATGATAAGAAAAGAAAATTACAGACACTTTATTTCACTATCAGGGTGAAAAAAAACCTTAAAATATTAGTAAAAAAGATACAGGAGATAATATCATAACCAAGTTGGCAAGGAAAAAATAATGTTTTCATTATTCAGAGGTGGCATGCTTGTAGTCATAGAAAACCCAAACACACCATAGAAAAATATTAGAATCACTAAGTGTAGATATAATAGCAAGGTCACTGGATATAAAATCAGTGAATGAAATAATTTCTGTTTCAATATGCCAGCAATAAACAACCATAACATAATATTTTTAAAATATTTTTAATAATGTCAAAAATCATTAAACACCTAGAAAATAAATCTAACAAAAGATGTGCAAGATTTCTGTACTGAAACTAAAAACCATTACTGAAAGAAGTATAAGAAGACCTAAATAATTGAAGCAATATATTATGCTCCTGGATTGAGGACTCAATATTTAAAGATATCAATTCTCCCAAAGTGATATGTTAACACTATCCCAGTTTAAATCCCTGTAGGGTTTTTTTGTTTTGTTTTGTTCTGTTTGTTTGTTTTTATAATTTGACATGCTAATTCTAACATTTATATGAAAGTGTTAAAGTCTACCAGCAGATGCAAAACAATTTGAAGGAGAATAAGGTGCAAAGACTTGCTGTCCAGATGTGAAGACTTAGATTAACCTGAGACACAAACAAATCAGTGAAACAGAAAATAAAGACCAGAAGCAGAACCACATATACTTGGTTACTTAATTAATGGCAAAGACTCCACTGAAGTTCAGTGGACAAAGGATGATCTTCTCAGTAAATGAGGCCATTAGTTAAGTATCTATATGGAAAAATTGATTCTAGATCCCTAAATTAATACACAAAAGTCAATTCCAGATGGATTGTTAATCTGAGTGGCAAAACATAAAGCCACCAGAAGGTTAGGAAAATATCTTCATACCTCAGGTAGGCAGTCTTTGGAAACAGGCTAAAAACTACCCATAAAGGAAAAGCCTGAAAAATTGGACTGCATTAAAATGAACAATTTCTATTCTGTAAATCAAGAGATACCATTAAGAAAGTGAAAAATGCAAGCTACAGAAAGAAAGAAGATATTTGCAACATACACATTTGACCGATGGCTCACATCTAGAACACCTATTAACAAGAAGAAAAGGACAACCCAGTAGGAAAATAAGCAAAAAACATGAACTATTATTACTTTAAAAAGCATATCAACATTTCAATAAACATGAAATGAAGCAAAACCTCGCGAATAATTAGGAGAAATACCAATAAAAATCACAGTGAGTTATCACTACACCCCCACCAGAAGGGCTAAAATTAAAATGAATGACAATACCAAGTGTTTGAGAGAATTTGGAGCAATGAGAATAGTCACATACTGATGGTGGGAGTGTAAATTGGTACAGACACTTTGGAAACTATTTGGCAGTATCTATTAAAACTCAACATTCTCATAGCACTCCTATATTTACATCCAACAGAAATACGTGCAAGTGTGTAACAAGAGACCTATACAGGAATACTTATAGACTCATAATTCAAAAGTTTAAATAGTCCACGTATCCATCAATAGTAGAATTATAGATGGATGAATTGTGCCATATTCATACACTAGAATCCTGTACAAAATTGAAGATGAATAAACTCAACCCATATCCAATAACATAGATGAATCCTGTAATGTAATATTGAGCAAAGGAAAACAGACATACACACAAAGTCATACAGGATGATTCCCTTTATATATATATTTTTAGAAGTAGGCAAAATTAAACTAACATTTAGGAGTGCTCGCTTAGGTGGTCGATCTAAAAAGAAAAACAAAATGTTATAAGAGTCAGACTGCCTTTGGTGGCCCAGTGTATAGCGCTGAAAAGGGGTAAGAGGAAGCTGGGGGCTGGTTACACCGTAGTTCTTAAACTGAGCGGCGGTTACTCGGGTGTTAACTTTGTCGTAAACCACTGAGCTACATAGTTTTGCTTTGAGTATGTATGTTAGACTGCACACTGTAAGAAAGTTAAAATGGGAGAGAAGCCAGAAACCTAGATTTTCAAATGAAATTCCTGGATTTTCAAATGTTAGCAATGGATTTTGAAAAATTTACATGACCAAGGGAAGCACTGGCCAAATAGTGAGTGTTCAAGGAATTCAGAACATTAAAACACGCTAGCCTTGGAAAGGTCCACTAGAGCGTCTGGGCTCATTCCTGTATCTTGGAATAACGGGAATTGCGGGCAGTGGGTACGAAGCACGGGGGTGAAATGAGAAGAGTGTCACTCTGCACGTGGCCACTAGGAAAAGATGATGGCTGCACCTTGGGCAAGTCACTGCATCTCTCTGAGGTTTGTTGTCCGTCAATGGGGAGTGTTAGAGTAGACATTGTTTTTTAAAAGGAATTTAAACTGTGTAATCCCTTCTTCCAGATAAATCTCAACTGCAGTGACAATATAAGACACAATAATGGAGGACATGGTTAAAGTCATGAATAGGAGGGGACAAATTTGTCCCATTGTTCCTTCTTCCCTCTTAGAGCAGCCCTAGAGGCAGCTCCTGGACCAATACCTGGCACATAGTAGGTTCTCAATGAACAAGTTGAAGAATACATTGTGAGTTCTATGTTACTATAGAGCACAATTTAAAACAATCTGGAGTAGGGCCCTCTAAGGTCCCTTCCAATTAAAAGTTCCAGTCAGTCATCTAAAGGACGTGCCTGAGATCACCTGTGAACAAGGTAGGGGCGGAGCTGGGTCGCTGTCCCATCTGGCATTCGAGGGTCGTAGGAGTCACCCTGTGGCCCCTTGGCCATGGGGTCATTTGCTTATGAGCTCTTCAGTTCAAGCCCCAGTCCTCCAGACTGGTATGGAGAGGCTGTTTCTGCTCTTCCACTCACAATTTTTAAAGCTCTGATTTGATTTTCACCTTTGCTTTAACATGTACCCAGATGACAGAAAACACACCTGAGAATAAATGGAACTCAATCCCAAGCCCTTCGTGTCCCCATGAAAGGTCAATAACCAAAGATGCCTTCACCTTTAGCAGTAGAATTTTGAAATAGCAGGGCTGTAGGATATATGAAAGTTATTTTATGTATGATATCATTGTGAAGAGTGGGGCTCTAGTGCACTCGTCTGAAAATAAGAAGTAAAAAACAAAAAGTGTGACCAGGCTTAGTTCAAATCTTAACTCGACCACTTACCAGCTATAGGATCTTCAGGAAGATCCCAAACACTTTGGGCTTCAGGTTTCTTGTTTGTAAAATGGAGATGGATATCATCCCTTACCTCATGGAGACTTAGAGGGGAATGTTATATAAAGTGTTAAATACAGAAGCTGGCGCCCAGGACATGCTCAGTGTTAGCTATTATCATCATTCTGACCGCTCAGCTGGTGAATGAATTCTCATGACAATATCCCTGCCCAACGGTCCTCTGCTTGAAAACTCCCAGCAATGGAGAACTCACTACATCAAGGGGAATCAGCTTTATCCTCACGCACCTGATCAACTCAGACTTCCACCTTCCTCATGAGACGAGGCAGCCCCGAGGGCCAAGGGGAGAATGTTCCAGGTGAGATCCGAGGGTGGGATGCCACACTGATACTCGGAGCTATAGTTAAACTCGAAATAATCAGAAGGCTTCACCTTCCAGGTCTGTCGGCTTGACAACCTCTGTGCAAACCTCACCTAAACCCAAATTCCTAGGCTGCCAGGCATAGGGACACTCTGCAGTGAATTTTTAGCAGCAAGGTTCCAAGGCGGCAGCCGTCCATCTGCTTGCTTTCTGGTTTCCCTCCAGCCCCTAGCCCGGCAGGGACCAGACAGGTCCTTCTTCTCTGTGGTCCCCTCAGGATGTTCGTTTTTCCGTCAGAGATTTGAGACCACATTTTATATAAATACAGGCCCGTTGGGTAAATGGTCTGAAATCCCCTATGCCTCCTTTGACCTCCCCTGGTGAAAAACCTGGTGGATACGTGACATTTCTTTTCTAAAGAAATTCTGGATGAAAGAGCATCTCCTTTTGCCTCCTGTGTGATAACCTGTCCCTACAATCTCTATATTTCATTATTAAACAGGAGGAGAGGGCGCACGCTATCGACCACCTGTGACCAGCCCTATGTGGCATTCAAGGCACTCAGTACCGTGTCTCAGTTCTCTCTGTGTGCGGGCTCTTTAGTCAAGCTAATAACCCTCCTCATTTCCCACGTGACTCCACATGCCTCAGGACTTTGCCTGTGCTATTTCTCAGGCATAGCACCTCCCTTTTATTCCCTTTCACTTACTGCCAAGTCCCACTTTCTCTGGGCCTTTAATCATCTATGACCTTGACCTTTCCTGACCACCCAGAATTGATCCCTACATGATAGATCCAGTCACTTCAGTTTCCTGAATTGGCAGTAACTCGCTGGCAGGCTTGCACCACTACACGATTTCATGAGTATTATCCATCTGCAAGATTATGGTCTTTTCCGAGACGTATTGTGATTTACACTTCTTTCATGCTTTCGCAAGTGCCTAACCTAGGAGGTACTTAGTACATTTTCTTTCTGGACAAAATAAACCAAGTAAATCAAGTAAAAGAAAGTGTTATGCTAGGATTAGCAATGGACTTCAAGTCAGCCAAAAAGGAAGAAAACTACATAAAATCAATAGCCCCACTCTGGTGAACCTTGATTAAACCTATGTTATTTAATGCTAATCACCATGGTTTGACCTTCACGTAATTCTGTTAACGTGTCATAGGACAGATAATCAGCTTTGTAGGCTTTTCAGCGGACCACATCATAAACTCAGGAGTATGAGAAATATTTACTAAAGGAAGGGAGGGGAGAAGCACTGCTGAGAAGGAAATACGGATCCAAGTGCAGCTCAGGGAGGCTGGTAAATACAGTAGATGATCAAGCTCAGTTCGCCGTGAAACCGCCCTAGGATCTCAGCTCCACCCTCAGCTCTGCAGCTCGGCATTCAAGGCTCTCCACAGTCTAAGCATCAACGGCTTTTCCAGTCTTATCTGTCATATTTTTAAAAATTTGCCCCTATATTTCTATAAATGGGCTGTTCAGTTTTCTCAAAATATATTTTTAGTTCCCTGCTGTTTTCTTGCTTATACATTTATCCTTTCTTCTAAGGTGTACTAAATTCAACCCATAATTTAAGCCCCAGCTGCCTCCTCTCTGAAACCATCTGAATCAAATGGGAGGTATCAGCTCCAACAGCCTGTTGTGTTCTATCCCTGAATTCTTCCTCCTCCAAGTAGTTTGACTTCACCTCTTTGACAAGACTTTGTATATTTAATCTCATGTACATATCTGTGATTGGTGATTTATATGCCAATCTCCATAGCCTCTTCTAGACTATGTTTAATGGCAGGAGGGGTTTTTTAGGTTGGTTGGTTGTTGGCTTGTTTGTTTTTTTATCTCGATATTTCCTGAGGTACTTAGAAGTAGCAAACTTCGCTCAATAATAGGTAATAATAGTGCTAACATTTTAAGAACACTTCTATGTGCTAGGCACCAGGCATGATCTAAATGAGTACTCATGCTGACCTTCTGCAGCGAGAACCCTATTGTTTTGTTTTCGGTTGAGGACAGTGAGGCTTAGAGACTTTAAGTAGCTTGTGTGAAGTCACATACCTGTGAAATGAAGGAGCCAGAATATACACTCTGGCAGTCTGACTACAGAGGCTGAGTTCTTGAAAAAGATTTGGTGGCTGCACCCCCCTCCCCAACCCCCACCAGCCCCCGCAGCAATCCTAGAGAGAAGGACAGACTCAAAAGTAGCAAAAGGGGGTTTAAGACAGGATTTGTGGCACAGACCTCCAGAGATCCTGACTCTTGAAAGTTTCAAAAACCAATCTGTATTCAGGCAGTCCCCAAACGTACTAAGTGTTAAACACACAAAAGAAAAGAGGGAATGTGAGTTCTAAGGACCAAATTTCTATTGACCAAAGTGTCCCTTCAAAACAGGGCTTAAGGCTGTGCTGAGTTGAAGTTTTCAAAACCATCCCTCTCCTGCAGAGTGAACCCTTCAAAGGACCTTAAAGGCGCTCTCCTGCTGGTGTTTGCTTGCTCTGTCTGCTCCCTTCCTAGCAGACAGCAGAGTGTGCAGAATGTCCCGGGAGGCCAGGGGCCAGCAGGGCCCAGAATGTCCCCTGTGTCAGGTGAGCAGAGACTCGTGTTCACCTCCAGCCCAGTCCACTAGCCTGAACGACAGCTGCATAGCGCCCACGTAGGCTTCCCCACATAAGACCAGGTTTAGACGCCACATGGGTTTTTTCATTGAATAGTTTGTTAAACTGGCAAAGCACAGTGATGCGGCATGCCGTTTTCCTGGGAGAGCAGGATAACAACGCTGTGGGATATACTTCTCAAAGGAAAGTGAATTTTAAAATGCTTTTCGTTTGACAACTTTTAGGTATGTTCAAACAGAATAGTTGCAAGCCTGTTGTACTCTGTGTGCTTAAAAGGCTACCCCCTCTCCCCTTTTCTCTGCCTAAATTATTCCCAGCCTCTCCTGGGGTGCCATGATGGTACAACCAAATTAATCGCTGAGGCCACTAGGTCTCACTCTCAAACTGTGAAAATAACACGGTTTGGCACTTCGTAAAGTGTTGACCTGTTTTTTTTGTTTGTTTGTTCATTTTGTTTTGTTTTTTAAATTGTTTTGTATGTGTTTATTTTCGTAATAAGATTACAGGTCCTTGAGGCAGCCTTACGCATCTATGACCTCTCATGGACTATGACACTGTCCATTTGGAAACGATTTAATATACATTTAAAATTAATCAATAATTTAGCCAAACAAGTATTTAGTGTTCAAATCCTATGTTTCTAGCACTTTGTGTCTAGCACTTTGCTAGGTCGTAAGGAGCTCATGAAGTATGACACAGAATATATTTATATTATCTAAATCATATCTTACTTTTAAATAGAGGTTTACAATTAAAAAAGCATTTCTCAACTTGAACAACAAAATCAATGAAGCAGCATTGGATTGTGATCCAAAGTATAAAATAAACATCCATAAATCCATATTGATATAAATAAATGATTGAATAGGTAAATAAGTGGGGCAGAACAGGCAAATCTCTCAGGCAGCATTCCACATAGTTTATGTCGCTACTTTGCCTTTAAAAAGAGGGAGCCTAACTCTTCACTCCTTAAAAGTAGGCTGGGCATAGTGACTTCTTTGCAGAGAGTTAGCCAAATAAGCATTAGAGAAAAAACTGGGTGTGGGGTATATGGGAACTCTCTGATCTATCTTCAAGACCTTTCTATAAATCCAAAATTACAATGAAAATGTTTATTTTTTAAAAAATGCAGTTTTACAACTGCATGCTTGTCTAGCGCATGTCATGTTGAACATACATGCTTGTCTTTGCTATCGTCACCAAACCCACAAAAATCACAGCAAAGGAATAAAATAGGTATGAACCTATGTAACAAAGAGAAACAGAAAACACAAGAGTAGGCAACAGAAGTTCAAACATTTGGAGAATGGAAAGTTGATCAATGAAGGGTCACTGACAGCAAGGTGAATAAAGCCAAAATGTAACTATCTGCAGAGGAAGTCGGTGGGGTCAATAAAAGGATAGCCAATCAGACCACTGATCACCAGAAAAGTTTAGAAATTTAAAGTACTGGATACTCTGAGGACTGAGGTATGGGATAGGAGTGAAAACTGGCCAAAAGACCCAGAACCAATCCTCCTCCCAGCTTATACAGCTAGGTGATCCCTCCTTTTCAGCCCAGCAGAAGGCTGGAGGCCGACAATGAAAATAAAGTGGAGGAACTCCAGATGGGCATTAGCGGTGTAGCTGAGGAGGAGGAGGCGCCCACCAACTGGCCATCTTTCTCCTCACATGCTGAATGTCCTATCAGCTTTTTTTTTTTTTTTAAGATTTATTTATTTATTTATTTATTTTTTATTGGGGAATTGGGGGGATGGGAACAGCGCTGGGGAATCGGGGAAGGGGGACAGACAAGTTGCTGTTGTTTTGTTCTTTAGTCTAGTTGTGGAGGACGTTGCTTCACTGGCCCAAGTTGGCACCATCATTGCGCTCTTCCCGGGCAGGCAGATCAGTCGCCGGCCTCTGGACGGTCGCTCACTGTGGCTACTGGCCACTCACGCTGGCTGCTGGCTACACACAGTAGTCCATGGCAGCCCACTGCAGCAGGGGCTGCAGCCTACGCCGTCGCCGGTGACCCACGGCAGCCCAGCTCCAGGTTGAGCTGTTGTTCAGCATCTTAGCTGTAGAGGGCAGTGTCACTGGCCCTCATATGTGGGATCCAAACCGGGGCCCTCTGGCATCCCAAGCCAGTTCTTAACCATCGCGCCACTCGGCCAGCCCTCCTATCAGCTTTTTAGCATTTATACAAACATAGTCAAGGGCCTTTAAATGTGTGTGTGTGTGTGTGTGTGTGTGTGTGTGTGTAGGGGTAGAAATTAAAATTAAGAAACAGAAAAAAATAAATCATAAGCACAATTTAGGCACATTAAAAAAAACTATACTCTTATTTGATAGATGAGAAACACAAATAGGATGCTATAACAAAGAAATAATAAAAAAGAAAACAAAAAAAAAACAGTTGGAAGTTAATACAATAGATAAATACCTTAGTTATTACAAACACTGAAATATAAAGTTGAAGATATCACCCTGAAAATAGCTTAAATCAAATAAGGAGAATCTTGTAAATGTAACCCTACTAAGAAATCAAAGTGAAGGAGAAAAGCCTCATGAACGAAAAGAAGTTCCAGACCATCACCCATCATCTACACTATTAGCGCTTGAGGGACAAAGAGAGGATGAGAACAGATTCCGGAGGGAGAGAAGAGACGCAAATCACATACAAAGGAGGCGTACTCAGAAGGACATGGCACTTCCATCACCCGCAACAGACAAGAGAAGATAATGGGGCAATATCTGCAAAATTTTGAGTGAAAATTATTTCCAAGCTTGCAACTCATCCCCATTCAGTGAAGCCCGAGGTAGAATAAAAACCATTTCAGATATGCAAGCTCTAAACATTTATCTCACATGAGCTCTTTCTTAGGAAGCTACCCAAATGAGAGTCAAGTCAGAATGAGGAAGAACGAGAAACAGAATACAGGACAGCCAACACTAGGGAGAAAGCTGAGATCTTTCCCAGGAAGAGAGCTCTCCTGCAGGTCCCCTGCCTGCACCAGACCAGGCAGAAGCAGAAAGGACGGGGCTCCACGAGGGACGGAGGTCTCCAGGGGAAACAATGCGATGCTGAGATCTCATATGTGTGATTGTTACTGAGATGAGCTCTGCGGTTTGCTCAGAAAGTTTGGGTCTGAATCAATGATAAAAGAGATAGGACAAAATGAAGAAAGCAAACAAAACAGCATAAACAAAGAAGGAAAGCAAAAAAGTGTCAAGAGTATACTATTTGGCTTAGTTGTAAAGGTAGTTAGTCATAACAGTGTAAACATTGAATATTAATTTCACAAAAATATGACGGGAAAATGGGAAGTGTGTGAGTGAGGATAAAGGGGTATGAACTCAATCCTCATCTGCCATAGTAGGGAATTCAACAAATAATACCCCAAATTGGAAAATCAGAAAAAGGCAGTATAAAAGATATGAAGGTAAAATAGAAGAAACAGCTAAAAGAGTTTAAAGTAATTCCCCCTGAGAGCTGGCATCCGATAGAAAGGAATGAAATAAGGGAATGCTGAATTCTGTTTGATTACTTGGAATGCCATTTGGTTTCATAAGTTGTATGCATGCATTATTTAGGGGGAAAAAGAAATTTAAAAACGTTCCAACTAATGACTGGAAGAGCAAATAATCATCTTTGTCCATTTTACTGAAGAGAAAACTTGAGGATGTAAGAGGTAAAGTGACACAGAGTCACAGAGACAGTGGCACAGCCAAAGCTAGACTTGGGTCTCCTGACTCGCAAACCAGTGCTCTGTCTACTCTGGATGGAGAAAGGGGAAGTAGTTGGATAATCTGTGCTGTTAGGCCCCGGGGCAGGGCTTTGATGGGATCTAGATTCATCTGCCAGTTTCAAGGACACTCTCTGACCTTGACCACCTTCTATAAGTTCTTAAAAACATGCTTAGACCAGTCTTGGGGAACAGCCTCTTGCTGTGAAAGAGCCAATTCGTAAAATCATCTTTCATCAGCCTTTTATGTCTCACTGCCACACTCCTCCCAGCCCCTTCGGAAGGCCACGAGCTTTGATAATGTAAGTGCTTTTCCTCTGAGTAGGAAAAACTAAGGTGGGGCAAAAGAATCAAGCCCTAGATGTTTGTGCCTTTTTCAATTAGTTTGCTTTCCTTTCCCTCACATAAAGGGGATCGCCCAACTTCTTTTTTTGCCCAGTGCAGTAAAGCAGGCTTTCCTAATGTGCTTTCTGTCTTGTGAGATTCATCCTGGCTTAGGCTGTTGCTTTCATGTTGTAATCACAAAAGATTGTGCTGCGTTCTTAGTTTGTATAATGCTTGATAATCTGGCCTACTTTCTGCCCTGTGTGGGCTTCTCTTTGCAGGTTCCTGCCTTTGTGGAGTCCTGGGCTCTTTAAATGCCTTCCTTGCTTCCTCAAATAATAGTATGCTCCTCAGACTCATCCGACTCCCTCCTAGATCATCATTCCTTCCTGTCTTCATTCATTCCAATGCATTTCTGTTGAATACTAGTGGTGGTGGTGGTGGTGGTGGTGGTGGTGGTGTGTGTGTGTGTGTGAGTGTTAGACTAGAAACTGGACTCTAAGAATTCAGCAAAGAATAAAACAGATACCACCTCTGTTTTCCTGGAGCTCACAGTGAAATAGAAAAAGCACACATAAGATAAATAATTATTGCATGTGTGTGACCTATGCTTGTCCAGGGGAATTTCGGGGTACCGTGAGAACCTGTAAAGGAGGATGCAACCTAACTGGGATTGTGGATGTTGGTCAGGACTGTTGCTTGGTACTCAATGGGATACCTCAAATACCTGCCATAGTACTGAGTGATGAATTAGTGCTCAACAAACATTGGCCATTTCTTTGATGACTATCCTTGGAATGGTATTGAAAAGGGAAAAGTGGTCTACCAGTTAAACTCATTATTATCATGCTTGAGGGGAAAACAATGAAAAAAATCAGGAAAAATTCCTGCTATAAAATTAGGCTTAAACTGTACTGTGAAAATTATGCGAACGATCCTGTGTAGACAAGAAAGATCTAGCTGACTTCTCTACATACCCCTTTGCCCTCTTCAAAACCATTCTGAAAAGCAATTTCAAATTGTGTATCTCTGTTCAATAGCTCCTGAAGAACTAAGACTGGGTCAGGATGTAACCAAATCTTTTGACACTGGGTACAACAGCTATAAAATAGCAACCCACGTTGGCAATGCTTGCAATTAACACAATACCCCATTGAAAGGCACAAAGCTTAGACCTTTCACACTCCCCCAAATACTCTTCTCAACTTTGAAAGGGTAAGAAAAAAATAGCAAAAACAAAAAAGGGTGTCCTTCTAACAAGTACTGTACACACCTTAAATGGGAACAAACATTTATAGACACAGGAAGCTGAAAATAAAATTTAGAAACTAGCAAATAGAGGTTTACTGCTATATAATAACTTAGTATGGATAATAGTATAGATAGATAATGGTTCTTGGTATAGATAACAGTTCTCAAGAGGTGAAATAAGGATGCTCTTTTTTTAAATTAGTTTTAGGTGTACAAAACAATGCAATAGTTATACTTTTCACCCCTCACAAAATGACCATCCCCTTTCTCCAATCAACCGCCCCCTCCCCTGATAGCATACATATCTATCACAATTCCATCGACTCCATGCCCCGCACTGTACTCCACATCCCGTAACCACATATATATCAAATATTAGTTGACATACAATATTATTCAACAGCAGCTTCAGATGTACAGTGCAGTGATCAAGCCTCTACCCCATCCATGAAGTGGTCTCCCTAACAAGACATGAATCCATCTGACCTCCTAAGAAATATTTACAGGATGCTCTTTTTGACAAAAGAAACATTTTCTACAAAATATGGATGTAATTTTCTAGAAACTATGGAGAATTTCTTTAAAAATTACCATTTCCACAGAGATTTTCCTTGGAAACTTGAAAAGTAGCCCAGTAGGGAGGGGCTCTTCAAAGCACTGATTCACAAACATGAACACACATCACACACACACACACACACACACACACACACAGAGTGCATAATACTTTGTTGGAGTTCATCAGTGACGCTTTAGGACTTTTTAGGTCTTTCTCAGTCTTGCCTTTTCCATTCAACCTTGAAAAGCTCCTTAGAACCTCAGTAGTTTATCCTTACCTGGAAGGCTGTGATTTCCATATTTGCGCTTCTCCACAATTTTGATCCCTTCCTTTATGTTTCGTGGACTTGATATAATAAAGCTTGGTCATATGTAACTTTTTCTGGGAGGCTTTTACTCTCACCTACTAATCTAGTTTTCCCGAAGTCATGTAATTTATGGACCCTTTATAGGAAACCGTTCCTCGGGACTCAAAATGTTGACAAATTATTTTTATTATAATGATCCTTAATAATGTATAAATATTAAAACAGGGATCAACTGTCTACTAATAGCTCTCTTAGAACTATAAAACCCACTAAAATTTACAAATGAGATACAAAACACAATTATGTGACCAATATGTTTTGAATGACCAGTATAATTATATGACCAAAATGTTTTGAATTACCAAGCATCCATATATCAGACTACTCAAATCTCTGAGAAACAGTTGCTAGGTAGCCAACTTCAGTCTGGGAAGCTGCTAATGTACTCTTCTATAATTCTATTTATGTCTAATGCCATAGATTCAGCATAGCAAATATGGGAACTAGTTTATTTGTTTTTTTAAAGTCAAAATTCTTCCAAATAGCTGTAATTAAAATGCAAGGTACCCATCAGAGGCTTTGAAAAGCACAAATTAATTCACATTTGAAGGTGTGTATGAACTCCGTTGGGCACCTCCACTAGAGTGAGTTGGAATTGATGCATCTCACAAAAATAGATGATTTTTCTCTTTTCTTCCTGGAGGGATTATATGTAATACTTTACATTTCTATACCGTCTTTCCCCCCTGGCAGTACAAAGTACTTCATATTAATGATATTAACATGCTCATGAGACTATACTGATGGTAGACAACATGTTCCTCAGCTTATAAATAAATAAACAAGCTCAAAGAGAGGGATAGAATTTCATTTCTAAGATACTTTGATTAGCTTCTCTTTTTTCCCCCCTCAGTTTTATAAAAATTGACACTCTTTTCTTTCATGTCTTCATTCTTTTATTTATTTATCTACCTAAGGAATGTGTATTAAGAACAATGTTCCATGCATTGTACTAGGTGTTATGATGGTAGTAAAGCCAACACCAGGCATGGTACCTGACCTTGAAGAGCTAATATTTAGAGGATGAAAAGCAAACATGCACACAAAATCTGAAAGATGATTTTTTAAAAAACAGTTCAACATAAAGAAAAGTATGTGAAAATCTGTCCTAGGAATTTTGATAAAGAATATATCCTAGAAGGCTGGTGGTTGTGGGAGGGTTGGGCCAGAGATTGTGGAGATTCAAGGAGACGTATTGCTCTGGGGATCAGAGTTATGCATTTTGGATGGGCGTAGAAGAAGCTGTTCTAGGCAAGAGAAATAGCACCTAACTTGGCTGGATGGCATTTGATGAGAACGAGAGACAATAAATAGACCATACGGTTTTTCAGGTTATTATTACATCAGTGCTTTGTTAATGCCATGGATTATACCCAAGGCTTTACATAGTTATCGCACTTAATCCTTAGACTTTGACCCAATTTTAAAAGAACAAAAATGCAGGCTCAGCAAGATTAAGTAATCTGGCCTGGGACACAAAGGTAGACCATGGAAGAAACAGGATTCACACTGGCTATTTCACTCTAAAGCCTCTGCTCTCAAACATCGTTATATGATTTCCTAACAGTGGAAGATGCCAGCTAAAAGGTTAGCTGGTGCTGGATTATAGAATTCCTCCATGCCGATGGGTTCAAGCTTTACACTGTAGGGAGGGAAAACTACTGATGATTTTTGGAATAGGGAAGTAACAGGAAAACAACAACAGGGCTTTAGAAAGAGAATTTTGGCAATGCATGCATAGGATGAGCCAGAAGGGGAGACAGAGGGAGCATAAAAATCGATTCCTTCAGTTCCTAGACATAGGGACTAACATCGCTTCCCAGTGTTCCAACCCAGCTTTTTCGTATTCCTCCAGCCTTATCTCATACCACGCTCCATCTTTGTTCTCTGTCCCCATCCAAACCCGCCTACCTTCACTGTGCTGGTAGGAGTTATGCTGCCTTCCACCAAAGAATATTTGTCCGTGTTGTTTCAATTGGCAGAAATAATGTTTTCTCTATTTGACACTTTAACTCTTTCTACTCATCCTTCAGATTTTGGTTTAAACATAACTTCACTTGAGAAGTCTATCCTGACATCCGTAACCTGTGTTAAATGCCCACTGGAGGCCCTCCCAGTGCCATGTCCCCTCTGCTTTGTAATGTCTGTCATAGGTATGATTATCCATTTATTCATGTAATTATTTAATGAACAGGTAATTGTCTCCACTAGAATATATGGTCCTTGAGGTCAGGAGTCATCTCTGCTTTTGCTCCTAGTGGCATTCCCAGAGCCTGCTGCACTGCCTTATCTCACGGCAGGCACTCAGCATTATTATAAGTGAGTGAATGAGTGGATAAATGAATACATATCCTGGACCAGGATGATGGCAGAGGAAGTGAAAGAAAGGTAAGATGCACAGTTGACAAAAGGACCCAATGACTGATTTGGGGTTAGGGAGAGTGGAAGCTGAGCCAGAGAATGCCAAGTTTTAGGCAGCTTCAATGGTTCTCTGCTTTTCAAGCCTGGCTTCTAGAAAACTCAACCGGCCTGGAACAGCACATGTTGCACTTCCTACCATCTCAGGTCAGTAGCCACCTGAAATTTTGATGTAAGAGGCAAAGAATCAGCAGCAGATTAGCCCCGAGCAAAACAAGCCCTTATTCAGAAAGCGTGTTAGGAGAACAGAGTGAGAAGTTAAGTCCCTGCGTGGAAGTGTTCCTTAAGTGGATTGTCAGATTTCCTGCGCCTTGAAACATCCAGTCGGCCCTCAAGCCATCCCAATAATGCTCCTGTGATTTTCTTTACATTTGAGGGAAGCCTAGTTCCTCTTCCTGATCCAAGGAGATTTCAGAGTGTCAATGGCCCCAGGTGGAAAGCAACTCAGCATGGTAGAAAAAGCACTCTGATGATATCCTCCAAGGCCCTGATCAAATATTACCTTTGTCACATGACCTTGCCTGACCACCATGGCACTGTCACTCTTCCAAAGGAGCACTGGGTCTGCCCTGACTCGCGCAGGTCCTGCAGGGTATGTGCACCTCTGTTATGGTCACGTTATTTCTTTTTGTTCAAGTGTCTGTTTCTTCTCAAGGCTATGAGCTCTTTGAGAGTAGGGACTTCATCAAATTCACATAGCTTGAGATTTAGAGCGGGGGCTCTGGAGACAAATTGCTTGGGTTCAAACCTTGGATCTCCCATGTACTGACTATAAGCTTGCGCAAGTTAGCTCTTCTCCTGCATTTTACTTTCCTTATTTGACAAATGATGACAATATAGTGCCTGATTACCTACTGAACAGAGTTATTGTGAGGGTTCTCATTCATTCATTCATTCATTCATTCATAATCCTTTCAGCAGTTATTTATTTAGTAGGTATCATATTCCCAGCCCTTTTCTAGGTGCTAGGAAAACAATCATAAACAAAATGGAAAAAGCTCCTCCTCTTTTGGAACTTACATTGCATGGGAGGACAAAAGCATTACAAGGAAACAAATAAATACTGTCATTTCACACAGAATTGCTGCAGAGCTGGCTTTTACTGGCTCACAAGAGTAGACCATGTGTATCTCTTCCCAGCTTTGCATTTGGCCACATCATTGATAGCTTGACTCACGGAATCAGCCACAGTGGAGATATTTACACTATGGAAATTGGCAAATGCTACCAACCAGTCACCTCTCACCTCTGCCTCACTATATGCAGATGGTAAGCATTTATCAGCACAGCACCGGGCAGAAGGCACTAAGGCAGGATGATTAAAAGATGGTGACGAGCGGAGTAACTTGTCAAGGCATCTCTGAAAAAGTGAAGTTTGTGCTGGAGCCTGAAATATGAGTATCCAGAAGTGACGAAGGAAAGAGTAATCTAGGCTGAGTGGGCAGCTGATTTAAAAGGCCTAAAGAGGCCCTAAGCCTGCTATAGATTCCAGGAACAATAACAATAAAAGCCATGAGGGCGGAGTCTAATGAAGGAGGGCGAGAACGAAATGAGGTAAGAGCAGTAGGTAGGTCAGAGCAAGGTCGCAGAGAGCCTTGTGGGCAAACAACCTGCATTTATTCCAAGAGCAGTCAGAAGCCTGTGGAGGGTTTTCAGCAGGAGGGACTGTTTAAAGGACTTAGCATGGATCCAGCACCTAGGATGTGATCAATAAACGGTTAATACCATTCCTGTTAATACATCTCGGTGTCCTTGGCAGCTCACACATTGTCGGACACCTAGGAGGTATCCAGTGTAGGTTCGTTGAATCATAAATAAATGTATGGTCACAAAAAAGCCCTTTTCCCTCTCTGAGCTTCAGTTGTCTCATCAGAAAAAAAGAATAATTTGTAAAAGATGGTCTCCCAGGTTCATTTTGTTTCCTGAGCTCTCTGTTGTGTTACCATAGACTGCAGACTGGTTTTACCAACCCAACCTGGCAGATGTTACCACAGTACTAACAGCCAGTATTCTCAAACAAATATGCAATAACACTTTGGAGCCATTTCATTCCAGAGCATGACATCTGTGCCCTGTACAGAGACATAAAACACAACAGGCTTTATATTTCTATTCTTATATTAAGGGAGGAGCTGGGTGGGGAGAGGCGGGGAGAAAGGAGAGAGAGAAAAAAATGCACTCATTAATGAGGCATGAATATTGATGTCTTCCCCAGGCCCCCTTAGAGCTCTATCATTTTGGCAACTGGCTGATTAATAATAGATTAAACACTTTAGATTTGCTTACTCTAGGATCCGTGACTTTAAATGCATCTGCTGTGAGGGAACTGGTTGAGCTGGGGATCAACATACCATGCAGAGTTCCAGCAAAAAAATACAGTGGGAGGGGCACAACAAATTGGGCATGACAAGTGATATTTCCACTGAGTAGCACCTCCAACAGTGTGCGAGGCTTAGGATAGCTATCCAGATGTTTTTCTCCCAAGAACCTACCCACATGACAACCTGAGTGAGAGGACCGTGTTAATACACACCATATGATGACCTGAGTAAGCAATAGGTGAGGAAGGCAGGAAGTCCCACAGCTCATCCAAATGCCAGTCAGTGACCTCAGGAACTTGGGTCAACGTGGGCCCAACCGGGAGGAAAGAGGATGCATGTCCCTAACTGCTGAGCTAGACCAGCTGCTCTAAAACCTTATCTGATGGGGTAGAGACAGCCGACAGGACCAAAAGATCCATTGGTGCCCTACTACTTACCACAGGAGAAGTAACTGGCCCCTGGGGGCAGACATGGGCAACTGGGCCAAGTTAAACGCTGGTCTTCATAGACCAGTGAGAATATGACCAGGTCTGGACACCAAAAGGCAGTGTAGCATATTGGAATGGATATTGGAAGAATCAAGGTACCTGGTTCCCTAGTCTGATACTATCACTGAGACCCTGCACTTGTCCTTCCCTTGACCTCAGTTTCCCTTCTGTTCAGTGAAGGGATAGGTAAGAGCAGTGTTTCTTAATGAGAATCACTGGTGGAGCTTTTAAAAAAATATATATCTCTATACTCTTTGTCATGGATTGAATTGTGTCCCCCCAAACATGTTCATATTCCAACCCCTGACACCTCAGAATGTGACCTTATTTGGAAACAGGGTCATCGCAGATGTAATGAGTGAGGATGAGGTCATAGTGGAGTAGGGTGGACCCTTAGTTCATTATGACTGGTGTTGTAAGAGAAGACACAGACACACAAAGGGAAAACGCTATGTGATGATGGAGACAGGGGATGACGGGCAGCAGCTGTAAGCCCACGGAGGGCAAGGATTAATGGCAACTACCAGAAGCTGGGAAGAGATTCTTTCTTATTTATGGGTTTTAGAAGGGGCACAGCCTACTGACACTTTGATTTCAGACTGCTAGCCTCCAGAACTGTGAGACAACAAAATTTTGTGGTTTTAAGCCACCCTGTTCTTAGTACTTAGTTACAGCAGCCCTAGGAAATGAATATACTTTGCCTAAACTTACCAAAGAAAAATGTCAGGGTAGGAGTCTGGAAGCACATAGTTATCAAAAGCTCCCCAGTAAAATCTGGTGCAAACATCATGGTTTATAAACACTGAATTAAGCGCTTCCCAACTCTGGAGTTCTTTGACTCACATGGAAATCTGACTCGAGCTTCTGGCACTGGAGATACATCCTGGAAACAGTGAACTTAGGAAAGAGACACTTTGGTGATAAGGAGGGGAGCCTTTTCTGTATTCCGTGGCAGAACAATGGTGTCATGCTGACAGAAGAAAAGAGAGCGAGCCTCTAGGTGGTTCTGAGTCCAACAGTCCATCTTCTCTCTAGGTTCATGTCACACCCCTCAAACCTAAACTACTTAAAAGGAAATGTTGATGGGAGCTCCCAATATGTTTAGCAGCCTTTGAGGAACTAATACAAGCTGTAAACCTTCCCACCAGACATATACCTACACTTGTACAGAGGCCCAGACACCCTGATCCCCATCTGTTGACTTCCCAGGGATCCTTAACCATCCCTGGATGTCATAACTTGACAAAGCCCCCACGTGGCCCTAAGGTGCTAAACTAAAACCTTCAGAGAGGAAAACAAGAAGGCAACAACGGCTTGCTCTTCTCTGGTCCTACCTTCTCCATCTGTAAAAGGAGGGGCTTCATTCATTCTTCTAACAAATGTTCACTGGGCATCTATTCTGGGCTAAGGCACCTTTGTTCTTACCTGTCAGGGATCTGGGAGAAAATGAGGAAGCGAGGAGCTCTACTCTCATAGCACTATGGTCTAGTGAGACCATAGGTAGATGAGTAAACAGGTGCCAGGAAGACAATCCGACAGGGCAATGTGGTGGGACAGACAGTGGGGTAGGCATGGAAGCCAAACAGGAAGGTCGGGGAAGTGCTGGTGGAAAAGGCTTCTGAGCCCAGCTGAGACCCAATGATGCCAAGGAGCCAACCATGAAACACATGGGGGAAGAGTGGTACAGGCAGGAAGAGCTTTAGGGGCACAGTCCCTAAAGCAGGAGAAAGCTTGGCATGTTTGGGGCACAGAAAGAAGGCCGGTGTGGCTGGGGCACGGTAAACCTGGGAGCTGTGTGGGAGGAGAGGTCAGAGAGGTCAACAGAGGTCAGATCTAGCTCACCACCCAGGTCACGGACGGCGTCTAGGTTTTATCTTAACCATAATGAGAAACCATGGGAGGATTTTTAAACAGCGGAATGAGGTGATCTGATGTACATTTTAGGAGGGAGGAGTGATGTTCTAATGTTTTCCAATGTGGACTTCCTAGAAGGAAATAGCCTGATGCCCTTTCGCCATTGCTGTCAACATGGACAGAATGTCAGTGTAACTAAACGTAATACTGTACTGCAGGGACACGCGATGATATTCTCACAGATGTGCAGTGGCGAAAAAGAAAGGGATACGGGGGAGCTGTCTGCATGGCAAACTTGAACTGAGCTGCTATCCAAGCTCCAGGGTTCCCTGTAAAATGCATTAGCTACCTTTGTTATTTCTAAAGGGTTATCTGTTGAAACATCTTTTGGCAAAACCTGTCATAAGATGTCTCTCCAAACTCACACTCATCTTTGCTGCTGCCTTATTAGAATGTTGACACATGCAACATCAAAGTCAGAGACGTCCCACTGAGCAGCAGAGCCCAGGTACCAGTAAGCCGCTCTGCACATAGATAGCAGCAGGAGCCCTGGCAGCAGGGAGTGGTTCTCACCTCCTCCATTCTCTCTCAGATTCCAAATTTCAGCTTCTAATGAGATGTCACAGCCTGAACTAGCTTCTCTGTGGCTGACCTTCCCTCCCCCCAGAAATTGGCACCAGAATGTAATATTAATGAGATGAGCGTCATGCATCTGAGTGGAAGATTACAAAATACAGAGTGTATTCTCATCCATTATCCTATTGAAACCTCATGTCCATTCCAGAAGGTGGGCTGGGTGGATATTTTTAGCCATTTCACCAACAGAGAAGCTTGGCCCCAGCGCAGGCACTTGACCAAGGTCAAAAGGCTCACACCTGGGCATCAGATTCCCGCCCCAGTACTCATGTACATCCCCCCCTGAACTTGGCTGCCTCTGAGCTAGCTCATTTTTTTTAGGCTCAATTTGGACAAGATCATGTGTAGAGCTTCCAATGTGTATAGGAGGTCAGTGAGACTAGTGTAGCATTCTCAAGATGGGTTCTATGGACCAGTAAGTACATCTGAGTTTGAGGACTGGCTGTGTGGGCTCAGGCCAGTGTGTAACCATCCTTCTGTCCCAGTTAACACATCTGAAAAATGTGGAAACTAATACAGCAGGCCCTTGAATAACATTGTTTCATTCAAAGTCATTTCATTACAACATTGATAAGATGCGCTAGGAACTTAACTCTTGTTTATATCAACTAGCCCATGGTGAAACTGGTTTCGTTACACGGTATTTTGCTGTAGTCCCAAGAACCTATTGACAATGTCAAATGAGGACTTACTGTAGTTTCTACTTTGCTCAATTGTTATGAGTGGTGAGATAAAACAACCTCCTTTATTACTAAATTAACACTTTCGATACGATAATGATGATGATGATGGTGGTGGTGGTGAAGATAGCAGCAAGTACTAGCATTTAACGCACACTTACTACGAGCCTACTCTTTACATGTGCTTCTCATATCTGGTTTCATAACACCTATAGCATGATGGGCCCTCAGCTTGGTTGCCCATTAACCTTTTTAACATTGGAGATAATGTTCCAGGGCAGACAAAAGAAAGTGCTGTGACTTTTTTAGTTACTGGAGGTGAAGGTAAGAGTATAGGGCAAGGATTTGGCTTCAGGAAAACTTTAGAGGATTTGTCTTTTTTTCCATATAGGGTGTCCATATCTGCACCCGTATTCCATGGGTCTAACTATAAGAGCCTTTTATATTACAAATAATTCAACGGTATAATCAAAATGGCCAAATATAATCCCATCCAGCCCACACATGGTAGAATCAAAGAATGCTAAAGTTGGAAGGAAATTGAAGATTCACCTTGTCCAAATCCCTGAGAGGAGAGCAGCAGAGACCTAGGGCAAATGCATGGCAGGCCCAAGGTCAGACCCAAGGTCACAGAGACCTCCTTTCCATCCAAAGGAGAAAACTCTCAATTAACTGAAGAGCCCTGTACCTAGTACCATTCCCACTCTGGTAAGGCTTCTAACTGAGGACTGCCTCGATTTCTTTTGTATCTTCTTCTTCCACTGCAGTCCCCAGCTACGTATGGGATTGAAAGGCAGCATGATAAGGGCTTTATGCCTGAGCAGGCAGTGCAAAGGCCACCTGCCCATGTGGGCTCCCGCTCATGGCCCTCAGTTTCCCTGTGTGCAAAATGGGGGCGGAGGGCTAGACTGCATAGATCAAATGCTTTATACAGTTTCACGATGTTTCAGTTCCTATTTCTTTAATCTGGAATTCACGATCCCAGGTTTCTTTCCCAAGGACCCCAGGGGAGCCGAGGGGTCTTGACACAGTGTGCTGGCACAGGATTCAGGAGCTCCGTGACCTGGCTCTACCTCCTCTTTCACTCACAGTATGACCTTGAGGTAAACCACTTAAGAGCTTCATGGCCATTTCCCCAATTAGAACACTCCCATTTGGCCTCTGTGCATGCATGAATGGGAGCTAAATTAAAACAGTAGATGGGAAAAAATACTTTGAGACTAGCAGCAAAGGGCTATATATATGCACGTGTGTATAGATATATCTATATGCATTGCTAATCATTTGTTATTCTTATTATCATCGTCAGTATCGTTCGTCACAACTCCTAGGTAATGGGGACTATGACTAATGAGGACAAGCGTCCACGTACTGTAGGAAGAGAGATGAAAAAGTGCCCAGTTCTAGGCAAAGCCTGGCATACCTAACTCTCGGTCCTGCCCATCATATTCTCTTTGGATATTTTTCTTTCCAAGGGTTAACTAGCACACTTGAGTCTGGTTAATTCCTGTGCCAAAAATGAGACTAAGTTGGTGCCATGGAATAAAGAAACCAAACCCAAACTAATAAATGAATCAAAATAAAAAGGACTTTTTATCGAGATGGGGTTTTCAAAATATTTCGTGGCTGGTTATCTTATCTGTTCCTGTGAAAGCAACAGGGCTTTGGGGAAATGATGAGTATTGAGATTGATAATGCCTTACATGTGCATGACACTTTTTAGTTTACAAAGCATGTTCATATTGTTATTGAACAATTCAATTCAATATTTATCAAGCACTACTTGGAGCAACATAGGATGATAACATTATCTGAAGCTCAAACAACCTCTTGAAAGGATACAGAATTAGGAGTTTATCCCCATTTTCAGGAAAGGAAAGGGAGACACAGAGATGAGTGACTCGGCCAAAGTCAAATTCCTAAAACAGAGATTAGATCCCATGCTAATTCTACTTATAGCCTTCCAGTGGCTTCTCATAAACTTAAAAAAAAATTTTTTTTTAATCCACTTTTTCCATGGCCTGTCAGGCTCTTCCTGATGTGCCTTGCTTAAAATCCTGCAGCTGCCTGGCTGCCCCTTAGTTCCTCACACTCTGTCACAAAGCGTTTTCCTACCTCATGGCCATTGCACGTTTTCCTACCTCTAGTCCCTCTGACTAGAATATTCTTCCCCACTTTTCTTTGTAGAACTATTACCTCCTCCGCCATTAAAACTGGGCTTACAAAAAAACAACAACAAACAAACAAACAGAAAACTGGGCTTACATATCACTGCCTCATAGGACGTCTTCACCAACCACGCTATTTAAACAATACTCTCACGTTATTTTCTCTTAGCATGTTGCTTTTTTCTTCAGAGCATTTATGTCTTACAATTATTTCATGCATTGAAACACTTATCTATTGTTGCTTTTTTTCTTTTTTGTCTGTCTTACCCCATTAGAACTAAGGTTCATGAAGTCAAATGCCTTCTTCCTCTTATTACTACTCTATTCCCAATGACTGGCAGAACTTGCAACAGAGTAGGAATTCAACATACAGTGAATGACTGACGTTTATAAACTTTGGACCTGGGGCTTGAACTCAGGTCTTCTGACGTCTTCGTTTTCTGGTCCTTCCCTTCATTTTACATACTCTCCCTGCAACCCAAGCATTCATACTTCTAACTGCATGCCTCGGGATGGGAATGAGCAAGGATTCTATTTTTCTCAAACGAGGGAGAAACTCCAACCACACTTTCTCACAGAGTGCGAAAGAGAATAGTGTTTTGTACAAATAACCTGGGTGGTTGAGGACCTTGCTTCAGGAAAAATTTACTAGCTTTCCTATATCCACAAAATTATAGCAGACAGATTTAATGCCCATCCCCAGGAGACAGGCTCCAGGGGAGCCCAGAGGTAAATGACTACAGGACGCGCCTGCTCTCTGCGCCCTGGGATCTCTGCTAAACTGAGATTATTGCTGAGGGAAGATGATAAAATAGGGCAGCGAATCAGAATAGCCATCAACTCATTCAATCCTCCCTCCCTTCCTCCTGTCTCCCTCCTTCCCTCCCTTCCTTCCTTCCATCCATCCAATATTTACTGAGAGCTTACTACGTGTCAATCAGTCAATCAGACAACCTGGCCAACTCTGAGTTACCTCTCTGAAGCTCAGGAAACCTAAATTGCTGCATGGGCTTGCTGTGAGGACTGAAGGTGGCAACATAAATGAAACCCTTTACAAACTGTAAAGTCCAAAACAAAACATAAAGAATGGATTATGATTATCAGTACAATTGAGCGAGTGGAGAGCAAGGGGTGAAGGGAATGTGACATAGTTAAAGACTAAGCCTGATCATTTGGGGGATTTTATCGATATAATCCTTACTTTTTTTAAAATAATTAATATATTTTAACAAAAATTTCAATACAAGGGAAGAATAGAAGTTTCTGTGATGTGACTTGTTTCACTAAATAATTCCCACTGCTCTCCAGAAGAAAAATTCAGGAAATTAAAATAGGAAACACTGTTGAATTGAGGTGTCCATGATTGGAATATTATTTAAAACAGAAGTAAAGAGCCCAAAGCATTAGAAGAATCAGAAATGCCTCTGGACATCTGCTCAGGCAATTGCCCCAGCTTTCTCACTCTCAGATTTTCTCATCTGCTTTCTCTGTATGGAAACTCAGTCTATTGCTTAAGGCTCAGCTGCTTCCTAATTCCTCCTAGGAAGCATTTCTTAATCTTTCTAGAATACTTGTATTTCTTTTTCTCTCTAAATTCTCACACTGGATATAAAGTAAACCCTAGAGAGTGATACTTAATTCCATGCCTTTTTCAATATTACTTTTTTTTTTCCATTTAGTTCAAGCTAATTTTGCTTAGCAGATAGTGTCATCATCATCTCTGTCTTAAAGATGGGAAAACTGAGGGTCACAGAATTTAAATGGAGTATCAAGGATAGCAGGTGGTAGAAGTAGGATTAGAAACTACATTTCAGATTCCTGGTCTAGTTCTCATGACAGCACAGCTCCCTGGATCAGAATTGATATGTGGGCTTGATTTGTATCGGGCATTGCAGCTGGGTCTCTGGTTGGACATAATTCTCTCCCAAGTGCTAGTGGTGTATATAATGACCTGCTGTGCACAAGGTCCCACAAAGCCTTCCAAATCCAACACTCCTTTGTCTAATCATCAGTCGAGGTCGGCTGTTGGCCCTCATGCCCAAGGAGAATCCTAAATCCATTTTGGACATTGTTCTGCAGAGAACTAGAAGACAGTGCCCCTACACCTCTCTTGGGGAATGTCAGGGAGTCATTCAGCCCAAGTTAGGAGAAGGGCCACAGGAAACATCATGATACTGAGTTCTAGTTCTGGTTCTAGTTCCAGTTTCAGTTCCAGTCCCAGTCCCAGTTCTAATTCTAGTTCTAGTTCTAGTTCCAGTCCCAGCTCTAGTTCCAGTTCCAGTTCTAGTTCCAGTCCCAGCTCTAGAGTTCTAGTTCCAGTCCCAGCTCTAATTCTAGTTCTAGTTCTAATTGCAGTTCCATCTCTAGTTTCAGTTCCAGTTCTAGTTCCAGTTCCAGTCCCAGCTCCAGTTCCAGTTCCAGTTCTAGTCCCAGCTTGGCCAACACTCATGGATGACTCTGGGAAAGCCCTGGGTCCTCTCTAGGCCTCACTTTCTTACTTGGAGCTAGGTGAGGTCTCTTCTGTGTTGATGTTTAGTAACCTTTCTCAGCCTTTAGGATTTCTCAGACTCTCAGTGGGTAAATTCCCAAAATCTGAAGTGCTGGATTGTGGGTCTACTGAATTCCCCACCCCTTGTAAGTCCTAAAAATCATAGGCAGCATTACTAAACAGACTGCGTGCAAGTTGTTATTTATTTCCTTACATAAGATTACTCCATTTGACTTCTGTTAGGAACAAGAAATCAGGCCACAAAGAGCTAAGCTAGAAGGGGAAGGAGAAGATGGTGGATTAGGTAAACGTTGTGCCTGCTGTCTCCCAGGATCACATGGGAATTACAAGTAAATGATAGAACAGTCATCCTCAAGAACCATCTGAAGTCTAGCTGAACAGAGCTCCTATAACTAAGGATTTAAAGAAGAGGCCACATTAAGACTGAACCAACCAACCAAACAAACAAACAAAAAAAGAGTTAAGTCAGTGGGCAACCAGTACTTAAGGCCTGGCTTAGGTTTTTATGGTCCTTTTGCCTGTCTCTGGGGTGGGGGATAGCTCACCAGGTAATTCAGGTATATTCTTCTTTTTTAAAACAGCTCTCTCTCTCTCTCTCTCTCTCTCTCTCTCTCTCTCTCTCTGTCTGTCTTCTCTCATCTCAACTTCTAAGGGAGCTCTATGTGCAGCACTACTGAGCTGAAGAAGATAACGCCCAAGAGACCATCCTGGGATTAAATAGAGTCTCCTTGTGATTTAGAAGCCTGAGATTGCCAGCTCTAAATCAACAGGACTTCTCTATTTAATCTGAATCACCGGGTTTTATGAGTGTGTTTCCCTTTCAGTTTATCAGTCAGGCATGCATGAGCTCCTGCTCTGTTTGTTATTGCTTCAGCATTGTACAGGTAGAAATAGCAGAGTCTGGCAATCCTGAAAGGAGCCCTAGGGATTGCCCAAGCCAAGCCCAAGGTTGCCCAGTTGGAAACCTGAGGCCAAGTACAGGAAGAGGCTTGTTTAAGGTCACCTAGCTAGAAGAATTAGAACCCAAGTTTTTCTCTCACTCCCGTCTTTATTATATTTCTCCTACTCCACCCCTCCTTTGCTTTGCCTCAAACCAAGGCTTTTGTTTAATCGTTTACCCTTTCTTTCCACCGTTCGATAGTCAGTCACACACTTCAGAGGTTCCTATCACAACAGCATACTGAAACTTGAATTAATCACAGATCGGTCATAAGACTCTTGCCTTCAGTTATTTCTCTGATTCGTTTTAAGGAGAAATAGGTAATCTCTTTCCCTTCTTCCCTCCCTTCTGTTTTTCACACACACCCAAGATGCTGAAATTAAGACTGCATTGTATTAAAATTAAAAAGAAGCCTACACTTAGCCTATTCTCTTGGGAAATGATATTGGTTGTTGAAAGAAAAAAAAACATTTATCTACTTCTCTGGACATGCAAATTCAATTACTGGCCTCTAAACATTTTTTTTTATAACATAGCAGGGTATTTATTATTTTTGTTATTACTAAGGATAACAATGGAAACAACCACAAGCTAGAATTATACAAGCCACAGTTTACCAAGGCTTCAACATAAACAGTCTTGCGCCCACCTGATAACATGAAGCAGATATGACAATAATACCCTTCCTGCTAATAGCTGAGGCTCAAAGAGATTAAACAGCTTTCCCAAAGTCATCAAGCTGCCGAAATAACAACTGTGAAACTCATATTGAAGCCTCCTGTTCCCAAACTCCAGTTTTTAATCACCACATCACCTCTCTGCACATCACATTCTGGGGAATGTTTTTATTATAAGGCAGCTTGGTATTTGGTGAGAACTCTGGCCCTAGAAGGAGAGGACCTGGGTGTTAAGTCCCTTCCCAGTTAGGTGGCCTCTTCTTTCTCTAATCAGCAAGCTCGTTCCTTGGAAGCTACTGTGACAGACTCACGGCAGGTCGGATTGGGACAGACCTTTAGTCTCCCTGGTTTCTTGCCTAGGGCTTCAGCACATGGGACACGCATCATCACAGTAATAATAATGCCCGTGTTATACCGTCTCGTGCATTACCTGTCCGTCTCTCCCCATACACCTGGAGTCCCTTGAGCGCACAGACTGTCTTAATTCGCTTTTACATGTCTGGTAGCTGTGACAGAGCCTGGCACTTCGAAGGTCTTCAAAGTATGTTTACTAAATGAAGAAAGATTAAAGTCCAAAACTCTCAGTTGACATGAGCGATGCTTCGCCTAAAATCTCACAGGGAGCTGATGGCAGAACTGGATCTAGATCCCGTGTCTCTAGATGCTTTTCTGTGTGTTTCCACATATGAAGAAGAAGATGGTGATGATCTCATTAAAACTAATAATGGTGGCAGCCAACACATATCAGGTGCTGGATAAACACTAGGAACTGTGCTAAATGCTTTCCTATTGGATCCACCAATTTTGCAGGAGAGTTCTATTTTTATTCCCATTTCCCAAATGGCAAAACTGATACACATATCATCATATGTGTGTGTGTGTGTGTGTGTGTGTGTGTGTGTGTGTGTGTGTGTGTGTAAATTAGAAAGATAAGTAAATTGCATTAGGTTAAAATTAGATTTCTTCTCACTTTGCAAATATCCTCCAGGCAGGCCCTCACCCCTAACATAAAAAATAAAATAAAAGTCAGGACTGGGACAGAGGCCAGAAAGGCCTCTTCCTGTATAAATAAGACACACGCATTCCTGGCATCCTTGATGACAGATGTCCTGGCCAAGGAAGCACGGATGAGGAGATGTGCTCATTAGCTGCTAACTTCAGACCTCTTAGGTCTCCTTTATTTGCGCTGTCACTCAAAGTGGCCTTATTTTTCCCAGCTCTCTTATGAGCATCTCCTGCTGATGTTTATTTGTTTATCCAAAAGGCCAGGCTCTCTGGGGTGGGCACATTAAGAAGACATTCCCTTTCATGAGGGCTCAAGAGAATGGCAGGGACACAATATCTCCCACATGCTTCACTCTTGCCATGCCAACACCACCATAGAAGGCTCTCTCTCAGCCTACAGCCAACCGAAACCCAAGTCAGCACAAAATGTTCCCTGCTGGATCCCAGCTGTGGAGAAGAATAAACAACTTCAAAGCCCTGTGCACCATCTCACCTCTGCCCTGTGACTGTCCCCTAACCTTTGCCTCCCACAATAACCCCTCCTTCCTTGAATCCAATCAGTGCCACGAAACCATGCCATCAGCTACAGCCATAGCCATTTCCAGTGAGTAGGGACTGTGGCGATGGCTGAGAGTAAGCATGGCGAACTCCGGCATGTGTGCCAGCCGCTCCCTGATTCTCCATCCACGACAGGCAGCTTTAATCATTTGTGGCACTCTTCCCAGCGCAGCTTGGATAGTGCCTCAGGAACTTCTCAAAACAAAACAAAACACTCTGGGCAGAAGAGAAAACTTATCTAAAAGGTAAAAGAACTTGTCCATTCAGGATCAAAGGCATAGGAAGTGCTAGAAAAGAAGCCCCCTGCTTTACAATTCCATACTCTTTCCACCACTATATCTTTCTTGATGGTGAACTCTTTTGGGGTCAATTCAATAGAATAAGCCCTAGCATCACTAGAAAATTTTCAGCTTCCTGAGAGTGGCGCCTGTGTCTTCTGTTAATCTCCTGGGTACTTGCTATGCTGAGCAGCACACATGCTGCTTAGTTGACAGAAGTGAGTCGACTCCTGACCCCAATGTATGAAGAAGACACTTAAAAATGTCAAAAAGGACTTATAAGAACCACCTTGGATTCAACAATCACGTATCACGCCACCCTTCTCTGGATGAACTACATTAGAGAACCACTAAGTCCCCTAAGATATTTCTAGGGGCCTTACTGGGCCCCATCCAAGGACAATCAATTATGAGAAGTCCAAAAGGCTCTTCTGTGAGTTAGTTTCTCACCTGTAATGTCAACCTCTCAAATTTTTCTAACAAAGTAGCCTAAAAGCAAAGAAGAACAATGACAGGGACGGCCTCCTGGGATCTGAGACATAACCCCAAGCAACCCACAGGAAGCAAGGTGAAATACGTTGAAATATGTTTTATCTTGAACATTCATGTGGGTTTGGGTTATATTCCAAAATAGCAATATTTATTTTAATTAGAAAAATGTTTTCTCCCAAATTTTTAAGTTAACCTGATGCTCTCAGGAGAAGTAACTACCATGTTTATCCCAAGGCTTCATACACTCCTTAGCCCAGAGGTCAGCAAAAATGGCCCATTGAACAAATCCAGCCCACCATCTGTTTTTGTATGGCCTGTTAGTGAGCTAAGAATGATTTTAATAATATAAAGTGGTTGAAAAAAAATAAAAAGAATATTTAGTGGCACAGAAATTACATGAAACTCAAATTTGAAGTTTCTAAAAATGATGTTTCATTGGACCATATTTATTTATATACTGTCTATGGCTACTTCCATAATACAACAGTTGTGATAGAAACAAAGCCTAAAATACTATCTGGCCCTTTACAGAAGAAAAATTCCCACCTCTGCCTTGCTCTGTCTTTGGCCACCCCATGACCATATGTCCCCATTACGGGGGAATGCACAATGTAAATGAGTGATCTCAACTTGGGGCACTTTTGCCCTCCAGGGAACATTTGGCAATGTCTGGAGACCTTTCTGGTTGTCACAAATGGGGAGAGGAGTTTGCTGCTGTCATCTTACAGCCAGGGATGCTACTCAGCATCCTTCAGTGGTCAGTACAGCCCCACAGCAAAGACTTATCCAATCCAGAGTGCTGAGGATGAGAAACCCTAGTATAACCCTCCTAGTGTACAGCCTGGTTCCCCACTGCATCCTGCATTACTTTCCTCATCTCAATTTAATACAAATGGACTCTTGATATTAGTAAATCAGAAGGAATTATTCATTCAGGCCTGAGACAAGAACACTCCATAAATATTTATAAAGGATGAGGAGAACTTCTCATTTTATTTGACTAGTCATTATTAATAAATATCTAATAATAATAATAATAATAATAATAATATGTTTTTATGAAACATTTATGTGCCAGGTATTGGGTCAAGTATTTTATACTCATCCTCTCATTTAGTTATAATTTCAGCCTTGTGAAGTATGCAACATTATGACCTCCATTGTACAGATGAAGAAATTAAGGCTCAGAAAAGTTAAGTTGCCTAGGTCACAAAGCTATCAAATGATAGAGCAGTGATTTGAACCTAAGCAGTCTAACACCAGAAATTGAGTTGTTGGCCATCATACCATGAACTTTCTAGAATACCCATGGACTCTTCATTTCCCTTCTTTGATGTGAGCAAAATAATTTAATTTGTCCTGCATCCCCAGCATGACCCACAAGAAAACAATTGCCTCCCCTAAAGCCTAGCCTTCAAGGCACTGTCCTCAGCACAGGATGTCCTTTGCTATGAAACTGCTTTGCAAATTTAAATGCATTGAACCATTTAGAAGCTAGTGGGTCAGCAAAACTCTGGTAACTGCATGATCCACATTCTAGAGGCTTCTTAGAGGAAATACCCAAGCCTGTTGACTCACTGAGCTGTTAGAGCCAATTAATATCTAAACAGGTTTCTTATGTCTCTGCCAGATATAATCAGAGCTGAACAACCATTGTTAAAGGCGTAATGCTGAAGAGAAAGTAGACAGGTGTTTGAAGCAATGAATCTCAAAGCCAGAGGATACTTCTCCCAATTTTGGCAAACATGGCTGAGAACACAAATGGCAAATATATTTCTTTACATGGATCAGTGTGGATTGTCTGATAGGCTAAGAATGTGAACTCCAGAAGGCTATTTGGGTTCAAATCCCAACTTTGCCTATTTTTAATAGCCGGTAAGGCTGCACTGAGCCTATTCACTGAATATTAGCCCTGGGTTCATAAAGTCTGAACTTATTCCCAGCTCTGGGACAAACTCAGCATTTGTGATTTTTGGATACATCAGACCACTTTTCTGGGCCTCTGTTTTTCCCAGTTGATGATACTTTCCCTTTGTGTCTCTTTAGGTCTATGAGGTTCAAAGGAGCATATATATAGTTGGTTAGTGGTAATGTCTACTTATGGGAATCTTTACAGTCCAATGCCCATGAATAGGAAAACTAAACCATATGCAAAAAGCCGATAACATACTGAACCATGTGACCAGCAGACACTATTGCCAACAGCCTCAAGAAGGAAGCACTAAGCAAACACAAAAATGTAACAAAATGCAGAATAAGGGTTCATGTTATCAGCAATTTATATCCGGGCTGTCCCAGCATGGGGCAATCCAGCTGGGGCTGTGGCCTGATAGCTGCTGAGAAGGAGCTGGCCTCCAAGGCCACAGCAGGGAGGTAGGAAGGGATACCTGTTCTTCTGACACCCAGAGCTGGTTCCACAGAACACAGCGGCTCTTGAAATAAAGATTCTCAGTTTTGATTTGGCCTGTAATTCTGGACTGAGTCCATTGCCTACTGCCTGGATGCTGAACTGCCTACCCATGGCTGGTTTTATAAACAATGCTGTTTACATAATCGCTGAACTGTAGCAAAGACCCTTAGAGGAAGTAGTAGGAGTAAAGCACTTGCAAATCTGGGCATTACTCCATAACTTCATTAGATTTGGAAACAAAATGTTTTCTAATTACCTTCTATGTGCTTAGTGCTCTGTCACATGCTGGAGATGAGAGAAGAGATAAAGACGTGTCCCATGTCCTCCATGAGCTTACAGTCTAGCTGTGAGATGCATGCTTTTCCCTGAAATTATGCTGCAGTGAAACACCGGTAGGGGCAACAAGTGCCGTAGGACCTCTGAAACAAGGGAGGCAACAGTGACCTGGGTAGATCTGACATTCATGATGAAAATGAGATTCTAGCAGCGCCTTGAAGGCAGTGAAAAAGGAGGTAAAGAGAATTTCAGAGTTTGAACAAAGGCATGGACATAAAAACATACGTTCAACCGGTTCTCTGGGTAAAATATTTTGGGGCTTGAATGTAAATACCTTCAAAGCCAGAGTTGGGATACAAATTTTACCTTGAACGCAAGAAAAAGCCAGAAAAGTTTTGAGAGTCAGAGAGCTTTAGGCAAATGGAAGGCAATAAAGGGGTGGAAGGATAAGTTTGATAGAGCTGCAACAGTCCAGGTACAGAGTAGTGACGGCCAAGACAATGGTGGTGGCTACACGCATGGAAAGGAAAGATGAGTGTCATGATGAAGGAAAACCCCATAGGATGTCATGAGCGAAGACTCACTGGAAGCCAAGGAAAGAAAGGAATCAAGACGATGTTATAATCAGAGCTTAATGATGATAACATCAATAGTCTTTTGACTCAGTAAAAGCCCATCAAAAACCATCTGAATCACTCAACTGCTTCTGATGATATTTTGATAAACTAGATCGCTGCTTCTCAGGCTTTCACGTTATACAAATTACTTGTTAACATACATATTTCAGTTCAGTGAGTTTGAGGTGGGGCCTGAGATTCTGCATTTCTAACAAGTTCCCAGGCGATGCTGAGGATGCTGGTCTGTGAACCATACTTTAATTAGCAAGAGGCTGGAGTTTCTTGTCTTTGAGTTTTATGCCAAATGTCAGCAATTATTCTGGACTTTTTAAATAAGATGGATTGGGAAAGGTCAGTTGTATTCGTGGTCGACAGCAATCTTCATATCAGTTAATGTGTAAGGACTGCTTCGTCTCCCTTGTTTAATGGGAGGGCTGCTAAGCTAGGAGTCAGGAGACTTGGGTGTTAGTTTTAGCTCATTGCTATCTGTGGGTCCTTGAGCAAGAAGAGATGGAACAAGTTCAGTTCTTATATTTGAGAGCACCTACTAAATACTGAGTATCTGTGTCCTCCCAAAAGTCACATCTTAAAGCCTGTCTCCAATGTGATGATATTTGGAGGTGATGACTTTGGGAGATGATTAGGTTATGAGAGTGGCGTTTTCATAAATGGGATTAGCACCCTTATAAAAGAGACCCCAGAGTGCTCCCTTACCCCTTTCACCAGATGAGGACACAGTAAGAGCACAGCCACCTATGAACCAGGAAGCAGGCCATTATCAGACATCACAACTGCTGGTGCCTTGATCTGGGACTTCCTAGGCTCCAGGACTTCAAGAAATAAATGTTTGTTGTTTAAGCCACTCAGCCTATGATATTTTTGTTATAGCAACCTGAATGGACTAAGACATAAAACAGAGAAGTATTGCTGTAACATATATCTAAAAATGTGGCTTTGGAAGTAGGTAATGAATAGAGGCTGGAACAGATTTGAGGTACATGCTAGAAAAAGTCTACACTGCTGAGAATTGACCCTTAAAGGTGATTCTAGTGAGAACTTGGAAAGAAAAGAGGAGAGCTCTAGGTCTTCTTAGAGAAAACTTAAGTCACCCTGAACACTATGTTGGTAGAAGTATGGACAGTAAAGTCCATTCTGATATGATCTAGACAGAAATGAAGAAACGAGGGACCTGTCCTTAGATACCAAAGGAAAAGTGATCCTTGTTATAAAGTGGCAAAGAACTTGGCTAAATCGGGTATATGTTCTAGTGTTTTATGAAAGATGACACTTTCTAGCAATAAAATTGGGTATTTAGCTGAAGCAATTTCTAAGCAAAGTGTTGAAGGTGAGGCTTGGCTCCTTTTGAGTGCTTATAGTAAAATATGAGAGGAGAAAAATGACTTAGGAGAGGGAATTGTTAGTAAAAAAGAAACTAGACCGTAAAGATTTGGAAAGTTCTCAGCCAATCAATCCATATTGCCCAAAATGAGAATTTAAGGGTGTGGCCAAAGATCAGTGTGATTAGGAGATTAGTATGTATCAGTCATCTCTATAGAAGCCAGGAGTGTTCTCCGAGATAACGGAAGAATGACACTGAAGGGGATTCAGAAATCATCAGGGCTGTCACTCCCACCCAGGCCCAGAGTGAAAGGGCCTTGGGGCCGGCAGAACGCTTTCAAAGGGTGGGACCTCCTGTCCAGTTCAGTGGGCCAGGATGTTCCCCACCCTCACTGTCCCCCACCCTCATCCCCAGTATATCAGAGTTGGGGCCCCTGCTGAGAACAATGACATGGCTGCCTCCACCTAGATTTCAAAGCACAGGGCTCCCTGGCATAGAGCCCACCATGGAAGAGCTGTAGACATGGAACCCCAGCCTAGAGGAGCCACAGGCATGGGACCCCGGCAGCCATCTGCTGCAGGGCCATCTCAACGAGCCGTGGGGGTGATGTTGCCAGCCCAGTGGGCCTGCAAGGCAGAGCATTGAGACAAAGAGGATTGTTCTGCAGCCTTAAGGTTTAATGTTTGTCCCATTAGGTTTGGGACTTACCTGGGACCTGTCACTCCTTTCATCTATTTAATTTCTCAGTTTTGGAATGGGAGTGTCTATCCTGTGTCAGTCCTACCATTGTAGTTTATAAATGCAGGATTGGGAGGTTTTCACATTCTCAAAGTCCTGATCCAGAAAAAAAGGGAGCAAAAATTATAACATTGGATTCATCGGCTTATTGTTAGAATTAAGTGAGAGTATGATTGTAAAAATGCTTGGGTAAAGGGAGCGCGCAGGTAATGTTAGTTTGGTCGTAATGGTGAACCTGGAATAAAGGGGGCTGTTAGTTGGGTAATTTATTATTGAACTACAACTTCCTTATACATTCATTTTTATACAATACACAACATGGCAAGGAGGGGCGGTTGTAATTTTGTAGCTGTTGATTCTTTGAAGCAGTGTTAGACAAACATGGCCGCCTTTGGTCTCCTTTACTCCCATTTTTCTCTCACTTTTTTTCCGTCTTGACCATCTACTTTCTGTTGTTGATATAACTTTAGTGATACATCATAATGTCATGATCTCGGCCTTAATTTTGGCCATGCTAAGCCATGAAGCAGTCACCATGTTGTGAGGAAGCCCAGGCCGTGTGTAAGCATTCCAGCTGACAGCTCCAGCAAAACCCACATGACGATGAATGAGCTTTCAGATGATTTCAGCCTCCAGTTTCCAAGTCTCCCAGTGGAGATGTCAGACATCGTGAAGCTGAGATAAGCCATCTCCACTCTGTTCCATCTGAATCCCTGACCCACAGAACTATAAACGATAAATAAGCCTTGTTGTCATCAGCCACTAGGTTTTGGGGTAATTTGTTATGCAGCAACAGGTGACTAATATACAAAGTCTGTCTGGTTTCAAACCACATGTCCTTAATCACTATGAAGTGTTGACCAAAACCAAAAACAATTCAGAATTGGGTTCCTCATAACTGGAAAAAGATGCACTGTCTGAAGACCCAGGGTCAGGTCCACATGACTGTATATTTATCCTAGCAAACAGATGCCACTGTGATGACAGCTTTTAGGGCAGTCTCTCAAAAATTCAGTTGCCATGATGCAGGCACTTTGAACCTAATCACCTTGGAATCACTGGCAAAGCTGAGACTCTAGACCCAGCCAAGATGAGGACCCTAAACTATGCAGCAGTAAAACCTTGATCTTGGCATGCCCTTCAACAAACAGTCATGATTTACATAACATACACAAAATAGCTCCTCAGTTTAATTGATCAAAATCCAACAGCATAAGGTTCTATCTGTAAAAGCACTGTACAAAGATACAAATCTTATTAGTTAGCATTTAGTGTCCTCAACAATGCTATTTATAATAAATATATTTATATCTGGGTTTTTTTTTTTGTTCCTGAATGCCAAGACACTAATGGAAAGAGACCAATTTGAGATAAAAGAATCTTTTTACAATCCAGGCTCTTTGTTCCCCCTGAAGGAGAGAGAAAGGACAGAAATGGGGGTGTAAGGGGGTGACAATGACTATCTTTGATGTCATGCTCCTTCTTTAAGATGGACTGACTACACATCCCAAAGGAAAGAGAATTTTTTTGACCTGCTCCACAGCCAATGTTATACATATTTGATGGAAAGAACAGGCTGGCAGTGGGAGGTGGAAGTAGCCGAGAACACTGTGGTTAGAGGTTTGTGTTATTTCATTTTTTTCCCCTAAACTACTCAAAGCCTCTGAGGCATAGACTAACCTGACTTCCTCTTTCTACCTTCCATCCTTCATCCTCCTTGCTGTAAAGAAAAGAAAGCTTTGTAAGGAGAGATAGTAATAATAAAAAAAAAAATCACAGCTGCCTCAGAATGCTTGGAGAACAAAACAATTGGTACCTTTCATATCTCTGAAGGCTAAGCTCCATTATCTCACATCAGAATCTGAGCGTGGGGCTGGAAAGTCAGCTCTCAGAGGGCACAAAGCCAGCACTCCCTCTGTGTCTGACTTAAAAGGGAAAAGGCAAAGCTCCTCTTTTGAGAAGAAAAAGAAAACGTTGAGAAAGCAAACAGGATTCCAAGTCATTAAATTGTGCATACTTGGAAAGCACCCTTTTGAGGAAGGGTAAAATGGAAAATGGGGAAATGTGAAAATAACGAAACTGGGAGAGATGAAAAACTCTGTGTTCAAGTCCCAGTCAAACGTGTTACTGACCATGAGATCCTATCTCCAGAGTCAGATGGAGATTCACTCATTCACATTCATTCACTCACTCCTTTACTGTTGAGTATGCACAAATCAAGCATCATGTACAATCCTGACTTTCAGTAAGCTCACAAGTGAAAATATTTCCATTTCATCACAGAGTTGTTCTGAGAATCTAATGGACTTTAAAGACTTGCATGAACTTCCAATTAACACAGCAAGGTAAGGGGCTGTTATTAAAGTACTATGCCTGGCTGTAAATGCATCTTGCAAGACCCTTTAAATCCTGGGCATTTCCCAAGGCTGACTCAAGTCACAGCTTCTCCTTTCCCATCCAAAGCCAAAGCAAGTCTTGCTCACTGGACACAGCATTGTATTGGGTCAGGCTTTTCATGAACTGGTCCTTCCAAAGTCTAGGATTCTGTAACTCCCTCACATGCACCCAGACATAGCGGAGATAGGTGGCTTGCCAAATCTTTCTGGGTCAGAGCTCTGCTCTGTCACTCTCTTGCTCATAAACATTCAGTGTTTCCTCTCTCCTTACAAAACCAAGCCTATACTCAATCAGGTTCTCAAAACTCTCACCCCAACACATCCGTTCACCTTCATCGTCATTTATGTACACCTCAGTCAGCCACATGGTCTGTTCACCATTCCTAGTTATTCCTAGTGTTCTCTTATCTCTTTGCTTTCACTCATGCTGCTTCTACTATTGGAATGACCTTTTGACCTCACATCTCCATGTATACATTCTCTTTTCAAGGTCAAGTTCAAATTTTGATGAAACTTTCACCTATCCTCACACTGACTTTGACTGTCCTCTTGGTGAAAGTGATTGCCCCCTCCTTTGAGCCACCATAGTGGTTTAAATATACCCCTCTCTTAGCAAACAGTAAAGATGATGATGATGATGGTGGTGGTGGTAAGAATAGCTGCTAGCATACACTGAGACATACAATGTGCCAGTCGTTATGATAAATAAATACTTTACATTAATTCTTCAATTCTTACAAACACTGTAAGCCAAGGTAATGGTTTATCCCACTTCACAGAGGAAATCGAGGCCTAATGAGGTTAAGCAATGAACTTGATGTACCACATAGCAACTGGCTGTTACATGGATGGGATTTGGCATTGCAGACACTTGAGTTTGAGTCCAGGTTCTACAAGTTAGCAGCTTCACGACCTTCGCTTGACATACTGTAAGCCTCAGTTTCCTTATCTGTAAAATATGGATAGTGTTAAGTTTGTTGTAATGATTATATAAGATGATGGATGTAAAACTCAAAGCAAGAGGCTGGGTACAGAGAAGATACCAGAGAGACGGCAGCTGTCATGACCCCCAACTGAAAAAGGGCTAGGATCTGATGTCTTAGTGGACTCCAGATCGCTCCCTGCATGTTTAATAAATGCCAACCGAATAAATTAAAGCCATTGGAAGAATCATTTACTCTTCCATGGCTGTTGTGAAGTCATGTGTCATGGAGAAACCTACATAATTAAGGAGAAAGAAGCCGCATAACTATAGGAAGCAAACAAACAAACAAAATCCTTGTTCCTTGGCCTTGAACCTATCCTTGACTTGCGGAAGAAGGAGCAGCCTGAAACTTGGCCTTGCTACTCTGTCCTCTCCACACATGCAGGCCTGTATTGCTCTGCTGCTCTGGCTTAATTACTTTCCAGGGGGCTTCTTCAGAACTCCACTGAGTGGGACATGATTGCCTAGTTAAATGTTGGGGAGCCTCAAAACCAAAGGCTCACAGCTTATGCCCACAGTCTCTCTGGCACCTTCCAAATCACTGGTTTGGGGGACAGTCATTGGAGGCCACTGCAGAAGAGGTAAGGAGAGAGTGGGACCTGGGGAGGGGCAAAGACCAAGCCATATAAAGCCTTATAGGTCTTGTGCATTTAAAGCCTTGTGTCTTGATCCCAAGGACTTTAGAAAGCCACTCAAGCTTATAAGCAAGAGAAGTGATTTGCCTATGTCCAGTGAGCTTTGGGTAGCAAAACCAGGACTGCGCATCTGGTCCCCCTGTTCTAGTTTGACACACCTTGATAAACATACTTCCTGGCATGCCTCTTCCCAGGTACAGACAATAATGAAGAAAAATGAGAGCCACTGGATAGAAACCTTCATGTATTGTACTTGCGCCTCTGCAGGAAGCAGAGCAAACCTGAATGATGGGTCTGTGGAGGGTCTGAGATTAGCATCTAAGCCAAAGCTCCAAAGGGGTGGGAGGCCAGGGAGGAAGCTCGCATATGTTGCCTGGGAAAATGCAGACAGGAGAAGTGGAGCTTAGCCATCAAACCCATTACCAGTGGACAGGCTTGCTGAGGTCTTGGAATGGAAAAGAGGGCTGGAGGTGCCATGTAGAGAAAGACTGGACTATGATGGGGCAGCACCTCAACCCTAACCCAATGCCTATTTTACTAAGCCAGGCTGCCTCTCAATTTTTAATAACTCACTTGAGAAGTTAGGCCATTGAGCTTAAGGAACTCAACACAGATATAAGGAAACAAGAAGACCAGTGATTTTTAGCCTTTGTAAGCGCTGGGTATTTGGGGAATCTGGAAAGAGCTATGAACCATCTCCTGGGAGGAGATGAATATATCAATATAGATCTATCTATCTATCTATCTATCTATCTATCTATCTATCTATCTATCCATCTATAGATAGATTGATTCAATAATTCTTTAGTTCTTGATGGACCTGCTCTCCACAATATTTACCCAATAGAAATTAAGAAATATATGTAACAAAACCTATAGGTGAATCTAACAGCTTCACTCATAAATGCTCCAAATTGAATACAATCTAAATGCCCATCAGCTGGAGTGGGTAAACACATTTTGGTACATCCATACAATGGAACATTTGCTCAGCAAGAAAATGAAAATGAAACAAACTGCTACTACATACACCAACACGAATGAATCTCAGAAGCATCATGCTAAGTAAAAGAAGTCAGGCAGTAAAGACTATGTCCTGCATAAATTTTGGAAACATTTTGGAAAAGGCAAAATTATAGGAAGAGAAAACATATCACTGGTTACAGGGGCTGGAATTCAGGGAGGGAATTGTGCATAAGAAAACTTTTTTGGATAATTAAGATATTCTATATCTCGATTATAGTGGTAGTTACATGAGTGTATACATTTGTCAAACATTCATAGAACTATATACCTAATAGGGGTGACTTTTACTGCATGTAAATTATACTGAAATACATCTAATTTTAAAGATATTCTGCGTAGGGTTACAGAGTGTACATGGATCAATCTTCAGGCCCCGAGTAAACAACCCCTGCTGTAGAACCTAGAGCCAAACAAGTTTTGAATTAGAAAGGCCCCTACTGCTTCTAGACCACACCTACTTATTTCAAAGATAGAAAAGTTGAACATGAAGAAAATACAATGCTCTCTCTAAGGGCACATTCCTTGTTAGTGATGCTCATTCTTGCAACTGATATTCATTGCACACTTACTGTGTTCTAGACACTATAGCTAGGTATCCCAGCTAAGAAAAATGAGACTTATTACCTTGAGGATATGGGATTCTAACTCAGGTCATTGACTCTGTAGGTTATTTCCAATAGACTAGAAGGGCTCCAGGAAATATTTAGTTCCAGGATCTTGATGGAGCACTGGACTGGACCTACATGTGGATTGAGCGAGCTGCAGGAAAGAGTGAACTTTTGAGCCACCAACTGACCTCTGAGCCCCTCCTTTCTTGGCCACAACTAGATGGGAAAATTGTTGAATTCCTAAAAGGACCAACTTCTGCTCCCACATTGTGTTAAGGTCAAGAACATCTCCAGAAGCATGGTCTAGTGCCACAATTAAATGCCTTCCCAAATGGTGGCTCTAACAAGGAGTTGCATACCAATAGGGCAGTGGGGAAGAGCAGCGTGCTTCAGGGTCAGACGGACCTGGATTCAAACCCTGGCCCTGTACTACCCCTGCGTCACCATGTCCAAGTCACTACATAGGTTTCAAGCGTGAGGTTCTTCATGTAAAATGAGAAAAGCAATGATACCTATGCCTTTCAGGGTCGGTGTGAGGGCTTAACAGGGTAATGCATGTTCTCGACACATTATCATCCCTTAATTAATGGCAGTGGCTCCTGCTCTAAATCTAAATGCCGTCATCATCAATATCATCATTCTAGTTTCTATATTCCCTTTCAGTATTGTAGGAAAGATGCTTCGTGATCAAAAATTCCAGGTTGTAACTTAGTCACCAAATGGCAATTTCAGCCTCTTTCCCTTTGGATCAAATCGCTGACATTCAGCAGGGGAAGAATTATGGAGTTGGTGAATGTACACCTGAGCCTCCTTTAGCAGTCTGTCAGATTGGCTCAAACTCCAGCCTAGACAGGCCAACTCAGATGCACAGAAGCCTCCAGTTAAGCCTCCGCACCCAGAGACCAAACAATGGCTTCCTGCCCTGGGCTCCCTTGTGTCCAGCTGCCTCTCGGGGCCTCCCTGGCCCACATCACAGCAGTGAGTTTCAATGGAGGGGTACAGGAAGGGGGAGCCTGCCTGCTAGGGGGAGGGGCTATATAACAATATGTCATAGTATTCCTCCAGTGCAGGAGCAAAAAACATATTTGATATTAAAACATTATAAATTATTAATCATTTATATATACCGATTGTTTCATGGTATACATTTCCAAAACAATGTGCCTCCATTTTTTCTCCATTGGTAGGGATGCGTAGAAAATGGGATTTTCTCTCTGTATTTATTGATATTCAATGAGGGACATCTTTCAAAGGTATATCTGAATCTAGCGGGGGACAAGATGGTGCGAGGCATTCCTGACAATCCAAAGGGGTGATTATTAATTATTATTATTATTATTTTTTAATTGCAAAATTCTGCTACAGTGAGACTTCAAAATCTAAAGATTGAGAGAACTTCTTACCCATTTCACACCCTCCTGTAATAAACACATTAGAACAACCTCTGGGCTGCTCTGTGCTAAGAAAATGGCCACCTCACTGATAACTGGAGTTCTAAGCTGCATGCCTTGGTAGCAAAAGGGATCATGCAAGATCCATCTCTCATAACTTAACAAGTAAGGAGCCTCCTTCTGAACTCAGTGGAAGCCTGACACAGGCCTACTTTCAACAGCTTCCTCGGCTGAAGCATTTGCTTTGGAAGAAAATAGCCATTATACTGGCAGATAGGGAAGAAAGACCATTTATGTACCTACCATATTTCTCTACATCTGGCCCGCCACCTGCATCAAAATCACTTGGATGAAGTTTACTTCAAAATGCCGATTCCTGGCTCCCCAAACTAGATCTACCTACTCAGAATCTCTGGGAGTGGGGCCTGAAAATATACATGAACTGAAACCTCAAGTTCTGGCACACGTTGTCCCTTGATTATACTTTGAGAAACATGGATCTAGAAGAACGAAATCCACCACTTTTTAGCTCAGAGAAATGGCCAGCTTGCAAGAAATCTTTTGGCCCCAGGAAATGTCCCAGCTTCAACTCTCTGATTTCAGACTTCAAATTAAACTGTTGAGAGCATTGCCTGCTCTGTTCATTCATACAACTAGGCAATTAGACTTGGCTAACTGCTTCATTTTCACCTGAAAAAAAGGCTGCCACATGACTTAAGATTTAATCAAACAAAAAACCTCTCAGGGCTTTAGACCACTTACAAAGGCAGATGGAACTCTTTTTCTCAGTGTATTCACTCTTCTATAATATTTCATAGTTGTGTGATCTTGAGCAGTAACCCAGAGGGATGGGTAAAGGTCTGTTTTCTGATCTCCACCCCACCCACCACCACAAAAGATGGGAATCACTTGGATGAAATAATGTTCTGTTGGCTGAAGACCTACCCTATCTCTTTTAGTCAAGAAAGCATAATGAATGTACAATAGTTGAATGAGGGAAAATACCCACTTTGTTATAGAAATATCTTTGACACCACTATCATTTATGTTTTTTAAAAGAAAATTATTTTACCCATTCCCCACCCCCCTTATCTTTGGTAACCATCAGCTTGTTCTTTATACCTATGGGTCCGTTTCTATTTTGTTTTGTTTATTCTTTTGTTTTGTTCTAGATTCTACATGTAAGTGAGATCATATGGTATTTGTCTTTCTCTGTCTTACTTACTTAACTTAGTATAATGCCCTCTAGACCCATTCATGCTGTTACAAATGGCAAGATTCCATTCTTTTTTATGGCTGAGTAATATTCCATTGTGTGTAGCTATATCTATATATAAGCTTCTTATCTATATCTATATATCTATATCTACCTATCTATTTATCTATCTATCTCTCTCTCTCTCTCTCTCTCTCTCTCTCTCTCTCTCTCTNTATATATATATATATATATATATATATATATATATATATATATATAGCACCTAGGTTGCTTCCATATCTTGACTAGTGTAAGTAATGCTGCAATGAACATAGGGGTGCGTATATCTTTTTTGAATTAGTGTTTTTGTGTTCTTTGGCTAAATACCCAGACGTGGAATTGCTGGGTCATATGGTAGCTCTATTTTTATTTTTATTGTTTGACAAATATTCATGCTGTTTTCCATAGTGTCTTCATCAATTTATAATCCCACCAGTAGTATATGAGGATTCTCTTTTCTCTGTATCTTGGCCAGCACTTGTTATTTGTTGATTTTGTTTTTATGATAGGCATTCTGATAAGTGTGAGGTGATATATATCATTGTGGTTTTAATTTGCATTTCCCTGATGATTAGTGATGTTGAACATCTTTTCATATATCCATTAGCCATCTATATACCCTCTTTGAAGAAATTTCTATTCATGTCTGCAGCTTGTTTTTTAATTAAGTTTTTTTGGTGTTAAGTTGCATGAGTTTCTTATATATTTTGGATATTAGCCCCTTATCAGATGTATTATGAATATTTATCCCATTCAGTAGGTTGTGTTTTCATTTTGTTGATGCTTTCCTTCACTGTGCAAAAAATTTTTTGGTTGACATAGTTCCATTTGTTTATTTTTTCTTTTGCTGCCCTTGCCTGAGGAGTCAGATCCAAAAAGATATTGCTAAGACCGATATCAGAGTTTACTGCCTGTTTTCTACTAGGACTTTTATGGTTCCAGGTCCTACATTTAAGTCTTTAATCAATTTTGAGTTTATTTTTTATATATGGTATAAGAAACTGGTCTAATTTCAGTTTTTAAGAATTATTAAAGAAAGAATAAATTCTTCTTAAGCTTATTTTATTATAAGTAAAGCATTATCTTGGCACCCCTTTAACCAATGAATGAGACCAGACTAGAGGATTTCTAAGAGTTTGCTATGCCAAATGTGCTCCTGGGACCTGCAGCCTTGGCCTGTAAGTAAGGTTGGATCTCAGGCGCCACAGAGACCTGCTGAATTAGACTCTGCATTTGTAATAAGATTCCCAGATGATTTGTATGCACAATAAAGTTTGAGAAAGACCCCTCTGTGTTACTGGTTCTCAAATGTGTCTATACATTGGAATTATCCAGAGAATTAAGAAAAAGTACTGATGGCAGGGCACTACCCCAGAGATTCTTGCTTAATTGGCACTGGATACAGCCTGGGTATAGGAATTTGTAGAAACTACTAGGTGATTCTATGTGCAGCAACCTTTGCTCTAAGGGACCTCTCTAGCTCTCAAACTCTGTCTGTGAACGTGTCAAGAAGAGCTAAAATAGCCACTAAATCAAATGCCTTCAGGAACCAAGACAGTAATGTAAATGAGTGACACAAGCCAGCATGGACAGTGGCAACCTGCAGAGTGTAGACCCTGCAAAGGGGGTGGCCAGCACGCAGCCCTTCAGTGTCAGCTTCAACAGGGGAGTTCAGTGCTGCCAAAGCTTCTGATAGTCTTCATTTAAGAAGCTGGAAATCCAGTTTTTTTGTTTTTGTTTTTTTTTAATAATTCTGGCTCACAAACTCAATTTTCTTTAAAAAAAATCATGCTATATAGACTGAATAGGGTGCATCAAACATGGGTCTGGGACGTCTGACAGAGAGAAAACAGATCTAAGTGTAGAAAGAATCTAAGCCTCACCCCAGAAAACACAGGCAGACAGTTCCAAAGGGTGATTCATTCTGAAAAGAGCATATGACTGCTTACTGGAGGGTGAAGATGAGGTGGGCTCTCTTTACTCTGTTGCCTAAAGGAATTAGGACAACTGCAGTTCTTCCAGTTTCAAAGAGGGAACAGGCATTTTTAAATGCGTCATGATCATGGAAAGGCGACACTCTTGGCAGGACTGGAGCCAGGCCCTGGGAAACATTGCTCCCCACAGAAGTTCAAAGAACAGAGTTTGTGCAAAGGATACTGTGAAGCATGAAAGCATAGAATCCAAGAAGGAGGATGAGGTTCAGGAAGGGGACAGGCTGTGAGAGCTTGTTGATTGGCTGTCATCGTCATGAGACAAGAGCCTACTGTAGCAATGGGGACATGAATAATGCAAAGACTCCACTCCTGGGAGAAGGAGCTTTCTGAAGGTGATTTAGAGTTCTGTTGGCTGAAATAGTTCATTTCAGAAGATGCAGGAGACATCTGGCTCTATTTACATAGATATCTGTTCTCTTACGCTAATTGAAATCCCATACAACCTGGGGCCTTCAAGACTACTGGGATATGTGGTCCAAGGGGTAGAGAGAGGGAGAGAGGCCATATTAAGGATGCAGTGTGTATCAAAGGTTAAGAGAAAAGGAAAGAAAAAGTCCTTTAGGCCTGTTAGTAAGGGGGGGAAAAGAAAAACTGGAAAAAGACTTGATCTTATTCCAATGAATAATATCATTCTAGCTCATTCTACTAAATTTGTTATGCCTCTCTAATGAGAGTAGAAGCTATATGAGGACAAATCGAATCAGCACATTCTTTAAGTATATATGACCGAGTAAGGCTAATATAGTGTAGGGACAACTAGAACAAATATCATGTCTTCTACCTGTGCATATCTCTATTGAATCTATTAAAAAGGTAGAAATAGAATAAAATGTAACAAACACTTGCATTACTCTTGAACCAATTGTGAATCATAGCTTAGAAAAACTACAGTGGCCTAAAGCAGTGGTTTTCGAAGTGCAATCGTCAGAGCAGCCTCATCAACATCACTTGGGAGCTTGTTAGGAGTGTAAATCCTTGGGTCCCACCCCAGACCTACTGAATCAGAACCTGTGGGGATGGGGTCCAGCAATCTGTGCTTTCATGAGCCTTCCAGATGACTCTGTGGCAGAGCCTATATTATCTCAGTTAATTTTCACAACAACCTATGGAGGTAGGCATGTAGAATTTACAGTCCTTATTTTAGAGCTACGGGTGGAGCAGGTGATATCATATGTCCAAGGTCAGATGGCTCATAGCAAAACAAAGACACCAGGATTTTACTACTTTTATCTGGAAGGCAAAATTTAAATTTTCTAGCAGGAGTTGATTTGGGTTCAATTGTGAGTACATATGCTTTTTTTTTTTTCTCCACCTTAACAACTGTGTTACCCCATTGGAAGGAGCTCAAAAAATAACTGTAATAATTCATCCATGCAGCTGTGCCCTTTACTTTCTTATCTGAGTGGTTCTACTCTTACCCTGCCTTAAAAAAAATTCTTTTGCATCTTTGGAAGCCCACCCTAATGGCAGCTTCCATTGTCAAGCCTCCCGCCACTCACCCCTGGTAAGGATGCACAACTCAGCTCCAATTATACAGCTCTCCTTGCTCTTCCATTACAGCTGTGTTTACATGTCTTCTCCCCACAGTGGGCTGTTAATGCTTCGGGAGCAATGACTGTATCTTACCATCTCTTATATATACCTATTACTTGTCATAGAATAATCCTCTGGAGCTGGAAAGGAACAAAGAAAATAAAACAGATGCCAACTCCTGTAATTACTGAGTGTCATCTATGCCATGGGTCCTAGGCCAAGCTTTCTACACACCTTATTTTGTCTTACCACTCAGTACAACCTTGTAAGGTACATATTTTTTGTCTTTATTTTAAAGCCTAGAAAATAGAGACTCATAAGAAGTGAAAGAAATGATCCAATTTCATGTAGCTAGTAAGTGGTAGAACTGGAATTCTCGATGACTCTACCATAAGACTTCTTTACTTCTTATTAATGTCTGGAAAACCAAAGCCTCAGCAAACAACAGAATTTTCTTAGTCACACAGAGAGGGACTGAGGCTGGGTCTGGAATGTAGACCTCAGGTCACTACCCACCACCGTGGCATCTCCTCTGAGCTTCACAGCAGAGGAAGAAAAACATATTTTTGGAATTTCTGGATCAATTAGAGAGTCACCTCCATTCTACAAATGGTGGCCTGGTAAATTTTTTTGAACAGGGAGCTGAATTCATTTGTCTTTCCAAAGATTTCAGAGGCCATGATCTAGCCGGTTTGGCCCACATTTTGGATGCTGTTGCCCCTGAGTTCTTTAGAGCTCTTCTTTCTGATCTCAGCCTTCCAGCAAACCCACTTTGCCCCTGCTCTTTCTCAAGTGTACGGGACTTTTCTTCCAGGCCCCTATCTGGTTCTGTTGCTATTTCTGGGCAGGCATTAGGTTTTTCAGGGTTTAAATTGATGGCTTCCTTTCCTTTTCCTGATGAAAATTCAGTGATGATTGCTAACCTCAGAGACCTCACTTTTGCTGTTGGAGGTGGCAGGGAAGTCTCAAGGACTCACAGGTAATATTGTGTGGAGCTCAATTTCAAACCTGAAAATATACTCAGTGAGTCTGATCACATACATCAAAGCGCTGGTCATACCTGTCACTGAGCAGTGATGGGAACGGGGGTCTTTTATGTGGATTGCTTCACTTATCCATCCAGCTGTGGAATGGCAAACTCTTTTTCTGGTTAACTGAATGCTAACCCTTTAAGTTCTTCACAGTTTGTTACCTAAACATTCCACTTTTGAGCCTTGGTCAGTTGTAGGCTGTTTACTCAAGTACGTTGTTTTTAAAATTACATGCATATCTTAAATACCTAGCAATAAGATTCTATTAGACACACTGTGGTATATTACATCAAGGAGTTCTATGCTGCCATTTAATTACAAGTGTAGATATCAATTTATGGGCATGAAAGATGCTAGTAATAAAGTGAACACTGAAGAGTAAAATATTTTACATAGACCATGATCTGTCTTATACAATCATAAAAAAAACAATATATGGATAGTAAGTCTAAAAGGATATATACCAACATATTAACAGGGTTAGCTCAGTTGTGCCTTTTCTTACTATATTTTATAGTTTTCCACAATAAACATGCATCACTCATGTAATTCAAAATAATACTATTTGTGTTACAATTACATATAAACCTGTACACATAACCAACCAGCAATCAGTCAAACCATCAGTCCTAAACTTAGAGTGTTGTATAAAAGTTAACTGAGGAGGTTACTGTATCTGGAGAAAAGAAATGTGGATTTTTAGTCCCAAATCTGCTCCTAACTATTGTGGTGCCTTCCATCAGAGACCCTTGATCTCTGGGTCTCAGTTTACTTCAAAGTAAGATGGAGATAGCATCATTCACTTTGTAGGTTGCTGTGAAGGCTCAATAATGAGGTTCCATTTAAGGACTGTGTTTCAGACTCAAGAAAGCTTAAAAAAAAATACACATTGCTGAGTCCCACCTGAAGCCATCCCAGCACAATCGGGGGCTCTCAAGAAAGTGCTAAGCCAGTTCTCACGGGTTGATTGTCACGATGGCTCCCTCCTGGACACACGGACTAGTGTAGTGTGACATTCGCGTAGAATGAACTTCATTTATTGAAAATCATTACACTCAGTGCAGGAGGAGAAGCAACACATTTGCCATTGACTGGGGTCCTGCCATGGTTACCACACTGCTCAAGGAGAAGAAACACTTCAAGAAAGTAATATATATTCTGACAAAAATGAAAAAGCAAAACTAAACAGAAAACCCAAAGCACTTTGTTTACCAAAGGAAAAGGTCACAGTAGACTGAGGCTTGGAGGATACGTAAAATCCAAGAAGTTTACATTTTCAAGGGGCCTTAGTGGTCCACTGTGTCTGACCTCCACGTAACATAGCATGCTCTCCACACTTCACCCTTGGCCTCCTCCGCTTCCGCGTCTCTCGGGTGCGGGGGCCCATTCCTCCCCTTACAGCCCATCCACTCTGTGGATGGTGCTGCGATAACATCTTTTCAGCTTTTACCCTCAGTCCTTCCCAAGGTCTGAGCCCTGCCACATTTCAACTATAATCAAGTATACTCCTCGGGAAGTGGAGTACAGCATAGGGAATAATCATTGGAATTGTAACAGCTACATACGATGTCAGAGGGGTAGTACATTGGGGGAGGGGGGTTATTCACTTTGTGAGGGGTGTAAATGTCTGACTATTACATTGTTTTGTACACCCGAAACTAATAACAACAACAACAACAACAACAACAACAACACTTTGGTAAATCTCTTTCAATACATGTCAATCATGTGAGCATCTGACGTTCTACAAAGTCACCCTCACACACCAATGGCCATGTTAAATGCCTGAGGCTTTTGTGCCATTGAAATGCATTTCCAGTGACAAGAGTCTCAGTAAATGATTCCATTCTTCAGAACACCTGTGGGAAAGGGCTCGTCCACCTTCGCTCTCTTATAAAATGGGACGGATTTCAGGACAGTGATGAGGACACCGTTGCTGGTAGTTGGGGTCATCGTGCATTTATTTAAACAGGGGTTGGCAGGCTTTGGTGGGCAGGCAAAACCTGGCTGCCTGTCTTTGTAAATCAAGTTTACTTGGAAGACAGATATGCCCATACATTCATGTATCGTTATGGCTGCTGTCACTTTCCAGCAGCAGAGCTGAAAAAGTTTGGCGACCACTACATAGCAAGTTTAGCATGTAGGTAGCTCCCGTGTTGCTGTAATGGTGAACTGACCCAGGGCTTGAAAAACTAGGTCAAGCCTCATGTTCTCTCTCTGGCATACTCTCCTTTGCAAATGGCCTCTGAAATGGATAGATGGCTGTGGTCTGCAGCAGAATGCAAGTTCTGTATCCGAGACTTCCACACCATCTGAAAGGCACCAAAAGTTCACCCCAATCCTGAAGAGCACCCAGCTTGCCTATAATTTGTCTTATTTAATTAACCCAGGCATCATTCTGCATTGAACACACCCTCCACCACTTAAACTAAACTTTTTATTTTCTCTGCAGCCCCTGGCGAAACCTAGTTATACTGAACTACCATAACGATCATCCTTCCCCAGTTTCACAACCTTTAAATATCTGTCAGTGTGTCTGAGGATGTCTGGACCTCTCATCCATTTCCCAGATGAATGCCCTTCCAACAGGGCTTCTGCCATGAATCTGTACCTTTCGCCGTTACCATCAGGGTCTGCTGAGGTGAAGCAGGGGTGGGTTCAGTCTCCTCAGAGGTCATGACGCCTGCCTTAAACATAAGAGAACTAAGGATTTGGGGCTGAGAGCCACATTATATTAATGGATCATTACAGAAGAGGAAGCTTAAGGTCAGAAATATCAAAAGGCTCCCCCCAGTCACAGAACCAGGGTCTAGTTGACTTGAACTCCAGCCTTCAGGCTCCCAGCCTGGTGCTCTATTCTACATATTACCCCTTTACTCTTTGGAGTCTAAGGAGAAGTCATGTTTTTCAGATCAACTCTCTCATTTCCTCTGCCTTTATCATAATACTGGCCATGTTGCCACCAACATCCTTGCCAGAGCTCTTGGTATGTCGCCCCATCTAACTAGCTATTCTCCCCTGTGCGCTTTCCCCTGACTTTGAAACCTTCCGGAGATCCTGCCTTCGGTTTATCTAAATTAAATCTCTTCCCCGGGCTATTCACCTATTCCCTTAAGCACTACAGTCCGGTAGGTAATTTCTTTCATCATGTTGGCAATCCTACGTAATTTGGCATCATCCATAAACCTGAACAATGTACAGCTAGCTTCATCTGAGATCATTATAGATTTTAATAAACAGTGTTGATCTCATTACAGACCCACGTGGAGCTGGGCTGCACTAATCCTTTTCCTGTTAATGTGGCGAGAGCCCCGACTTTACCTCCGTCTTTCCCAGCTGGGGGGAGTGAGAGGCCATGAGCCCAGGTGACCTGTCTAGTGTCATCTCACCCAGGGATAGCTGAGTGGTGAGGGGAAGCTCCTACCCTTCAGCCCACTGCCTGTTGCCAGGGGAACCGTGCATCAGGACCAGTGCTAGGGAGGCTACCAAGGAAAACACTGCATGTGGCTCTCCATTATTCTATCGGCAGCAGACCTTGGGGTCTTGCATTCAATTCCTTCCCATCGTTCATATCACAATGACCTCCTAGTTTCTGAGTTTTTCTAATTTTACTTTTAATTCATCTTGTGGGATATGAGACCCTCTTCCCCAGACTCTGCATGTGTCCCTGACTCACCTCCTTCAGGCCTTGCTCAAATGTTACCTTAACAGAGGCCTGCCCTGACCCCCCTATTTAAAAGAATGGCAGCCCCCACTCACATACTCCTTAGCCCACTCCACGCTTTATTCCCCCCATAGCACCAGTCACAAGACTGAGCTCCAGAGGGCAGGCACTTGGATTAATAATTAATTCACCAATTAATTAATTAATCTTTATTGAGATATAATTGACGTATATTTTGTAAGTTTAAGGGGCACGACGTGTTGATTTGATACCTTTATGTATTGCAATATGGTTACCACCGTAGCGTCAGCTAACGCTTCTGTTAGGTCACATAATTACCATTTCTTTCTTGTGGAGGGAATAATTAAGATCTAGTCTCTTAGCAACTCTGAAGTTTATAATACAGTATTGCTGGCAGGGCCCTCACTTTAGTCTGTGTTGCTCTCTGTATTCCCAGTGCCCCGAGCCAAATATTTGGTGAATGAATGAATGAGTAATTACGGAGTCGCTGCTGCTGATTTGGTCTTTAGACACAGAGAGGACATGAGGATTTTCCAGACAGCTTTGACTTTATCTCATATGATTTTCCTAAAAGCTAGGATCATCACCTCCATTTTCAGAAAAGGCATCTTTTGATCAGAAAAAAGGTCAGTTCTTTCTCCCCTTCCTCCTTCTCTCCCTTCCTTTTATTCCTTCCCCATTCAACGAACCGAGAGTTGAGTGTTTTACACGCACATGGTAACGTCACCCAGCCTGTGTCAAGTTCTGACTTTGTCTTAATTTCATAAATGGAAACTCTCAGGCAAATTACTCAACTTTGGAAACCTCAGTTCATTCATCTGAAAGACAAAGGGTGCCAGTAGTATCTGCAAGATCTCAAGAGGGTGAAATTAGATATATGCAAGTACTTAGTACAGTGCCTGGCATACAGCAAGCTCTCAATAAGTGTTAGCTGCTGCTTTTGTTATACTTAATATTCTCACCACCACCGTCACCACCACCCTCACGGCATCACCACATGCCCACATCACCATCATCACCATTATAACACCACTGCCACCACCATTACAATGTCACCACCATCACCATTAACCATTGCTGTCATCACCACCACCATGTCATTCATTGTCAGCGTCGTCACCACCATGACATCACCATACTGCTACTATTGCCTCCGCCCATTTGGCATTGGGTTAGGCACTGTGGCTACAAAGTAAAAACCGAGATAAATGGCAGCAGATTTATTAGCTAGGATCTATACTATGTTTTCTTTTTCAATTACAGTTGACATTCAATATTAGTTTATATTAGTTTCAGGTGTACAGCATGGTGGTTAAACATGTATATAATTTACAAAGTAATCCCCCTGATTAGTCTAGGACCCAGCTGGCACTCTACATAGTTATTACAATATTGTGGACTATATTCTCCATACTGGTACTTTACATTCCCGTGACTATTTTGTAACTGCCAATTTGTGCTATGTACTAATCCCTTCACCTTTTTCACCCAGCCCCTCGACCCCACTCCCATCTGACAACCATCAGTTTGTTCTCTGTATCTATGAGTCTGTTTCTGTTTTGTTGTTTATTTTGTTCTTTAAGTTCGACATATAAGTAGGTCATATAGTATTTGTCTTTCTCTGTCTGGCTTATTTTACTTAGCATAATACCCTCTAGGTCCATCTATGTTGCTGCAAATGGTAAGATTTCATTCTTTTTTATGGCCGAGTAATATTCCATTGTATATACATACCACATTTTCTTTATCCAATCATCTACCAATGGGCACTTAGGTTGCTTCCATATCTTGGCTAATAACACTGCAATGAACATAGGGGTACATATATATTTCCGAATTAGTGTTTTGGATTTCTTTGGATAAGTACCCAGAAGTGGAATTGCTGGATCATAAGATAGTTGTATTTTTAATTTTTTGAGGAACCACCATACTGTTTTCCATAGTGGCTGCACCACTTTGCAATCCCATCAACAGTGCACGAGGGTTCCCTTTTCTCCATAACCTCACCAGCATTTGTTGTTTATTGATTTATTGATGATAGCTCTTGTTACAGGTGTAAGATGATATCTCATTGTGGTTTTAATTTGTATTTCTCTGATGATTACTGATGTTGGGCATCTTTTCATATGTCTGTTGACCATCTGTATGTCCTCTTTAAAGAAGTGTCTGTTCAGGTCCTCTGCCCATTTTTTAATTGGATTGTTTTTTCATAATGAGTTATATGAATTCTTTATGAATTTTGGATATTAACCCCTTATCAGATATATCATTGGCGAACATCTTCTCCCATTCAGTGAACTGTCTTCTCATTTTGTTGATGGTTTTCTTTGCTGTGCAAAAAACTTTTTAGTTTGATGTAGTCCCATTTGTTTATTTTTTCTTTTGTTTCCCTTACACAAGGAGATATATCAGAAAAAAAATATTTACTAAGAACAGTGTCAGAGAGTTTAATGCCTATGTTTTCTTCTAGGAGTTTTATGGTTTCAGGTCTTACATTTAAGCTTTAATCCATTTCAAGTTTATTCCTGTATATGGTATAAGAAGCTGGTCTAGTTTCATTTTTTTGCATGTACCTATCCAGTTTTCCCAACACCATTTTTTAAATAGACTGTCTTTACCTCACTGTATATTCTTGCCTCCTTTATCATAGACCGATTGACCATAAAAGAGTGGGTTTGTTTCTGGGCTTTCTATTCTGTTCCATTGATCTGTGTGTCTGTTTTTACACCACTAACATGCTATTTTGATTACTATAGCCTTGTAGTATAGTTTGATGTCAGATAGCATGATACCTCCCACTTTGTTCTTCTTTCTCAAGATTGCCATGACTATTCAGGGTTTTTTGTGGTTCCATATAAATTTTAGGTTTATTTGTTTTAGTTCTGTGAATAATGTCATTGCTCTTTTGATGGGAATGGCACTGAATCTATAAATTGCTTTGGGTAGTATGGGCATTTTAATGATGTTAATTCTTCCTATCCATGGGCATGGTATATGCTTCCATTTATTTGTATCTTTTTCAGTTTCTTCAATATCTTATAATTTTCTGAGTACAGGTCTTTTACCTCCTAAATTTATTCCTAGGTTTTTTGGGGTTTTTTGATGCAATGGTAAATAGGATTTTTTTAAAAAAATTCTCTTTCTGATAGTTTGTTATTGGTGTATAAAAATGCAACCAATTTTTGAATATCAATTTTATATGCTGCTACTCTATTGAATTAATTTATCAGTTTTAATAGGGTTGTTTGTTTTTTTTTGGTGGAATCTTTACGGTTCTCTATATATAGTATTATGTCATCTGCAAATAATGTCAATTTTACAAAGTTGGATACCTTTTATTTCTTTTTCTTATCTGATTGCTGTGATACACACACACACACACACACACACACACACACACACACACACATATATATATATATATATACATATACATATACCTTGGTTTGCAAGCATAATTCATTCTGGAAACAGAATACTCATATTGCAAGGCATTGCTTATTTACCACATTAAAATGTATTAGAAATGTTTGCTCGTCTTGCAGAACACTCGCAAACCAAGTTACTTGCAATCCAAGGTTTTACTGTGTGTGTGTGTGTGTGTGTGTGTGTGTGTATATATACATACATATTTTCATTTTTAATCCTTACAGCAACCCTGTGAAATAAGTGTTATTTCATAGAAGACAGCAGAACTATGAATTGCAAGCATGTCTGCTTGACTATAATGTCCTTGATCTTAATCACTATGCTGTACTCACATAATTTAGCGAGAGAGGGAGGTATTTATATAACTATTATGTTATCATGTGATGACTGAATAAAACAGAAAGGTGTTATGTAAGCACACAAGAGGGCCACCTGACCAGGCTGGAGGATATGGGAGTGGCTAAGGAAGGCTTCGTAGCAGAAATGTCATGAGATGAATCTAGGAAAATGAAATGGAGGTAATATTCAATTCCAAGCAGCCTCAATCCAAAGAGGATGACTGACAGACAATAATTCAAGGACAGAACCAGGACTAGGTTTCATGAGGAAGGGTTTCATTGGGATTATCTATGCTAGGATTAAGGTATTTTAGTAGTACAAGTTTCAGGTTAGGGAGACAATCACAATCATAAACAATCCAGGGAAATCCAGGAGAATGATAGGGAGGGAGGCCATATTGCTACACATTCATGTACTTATAAGATGTGGCACCTGATTGCCTTAGGGGAATGGAACATGGCTTTTAAATTGATGGGTAGAAACCTAATTTGAAGAGAGAAATAGGAACATGCTGTGCTCATGCAAGAGTCACACACAAAAAAAGGGTTGGCGGGTGGATGTGGGGTGGGATTCACAGTCTGAGAGTTCAAGTGGAATAAATTCCGAGTCTCCTGGATTTCTGGAAGCCTCCTCCAGGGATTTCTAGCACTGAGCTGCATGAATGTCCTGTGAGCTGACCGAGAGCCACATTCTGACATTGTGGGGTGAAACTACAGGCAAGGCCAGGCCTGGAGGAGGCAGAGGGCGGGGTGAGGGGGTGAACTATTAGTTGCTGGGGAAGCAGACATATTTAAAAACTATGTCCCTTGACAATTTTCCCTACTCATCTCATGGTCTTTGCATCACACTCTTTCCCTAACATCAGCGGTTCTCAACCTTCCTAATGCCGCGACCCCTTAATACAGTTCCTCATGCTGTGGTGACCCCAACCATAAAATGATTTTCGTTGCTACTCTATAACTGTAATTTTGCTCCTGTTATGAATCGTAATGTAAATATCTTTTTGTTTTCTGATGGGCTTAGGCAACCCCTGTGAAAGGGTCATTCGACCCCCAAAGGGGTCGCGACCCACAGGTTGAGAACCGCTGCGCCTACATCTTTTTATCATAGTCACACTCTATCACCTTCAAATGTCATGGGATATACACTTTAAATGAGTGAGCTTTGTGGTATGTAAATTACATATCAATACAACTGTTTAAAAATGCCACGGGAATGGGGCCTCTTCTGGATAATGTGCTCAAGGAAGCACAATTTCCCCCTCCTTTCCACCTTTCCTGAATGTTTTAGGAGAACCCGCTGGCTGCCTCCTTCCTTTCCCGTCAACACTTACCCATCATTGTCAAGCCCACCCCATCGGTTCCCTCCTCCTACATCCAGGGTCCTGTCCTTGCCATCCCTCATCACATCGGGTGATGATGAAAACAGATCAATGCTGCAGGCCTCCCAGAGCCTGACCCAGCTGCTCCTTGCCAGTCACCGTTGCTTTTCTCCTCTGTGCTTCTCTCTTCCCTGGCAACATTTTGTACTTTCTCTTTCATCAAATCACAGGGCTGGTGAGAGCCCAAGATGCTAACTGAGACTGGTGAAAGAAGCCTCAGTTTGTCAGCGATTATTAAAGACACAAAATAAACCAACAAAACAGCCTCTCAGTCTATGATTTTGATCCCCCTGCAGATAAAAAGGCAGGAAGTATGGCTGGTTCATAGCACCAGCACCTCCATCCTCACCTCTAACCCAGGACTCCACCAGCCGAATGTGCATTTGGTTGCAGCATTTATCTATTTTGAAGCCACTGGAGTCCCTGGTTCTAACACCAAGGTCCCCAAGCTATTATGAAGTCCCTTTCAGACATGATTATGGAGGTAGACTGCCACGGACCTAAAACACAATGCAATTTATTTCTGTGAATCGCCTTTCACACTAAAGACATCATAGACAATGCCTCCGCCACAGCACAGGGAGGAGCCCAAGTGATGAGAAACAGAGAGCAGGAGACACATAATAGTATGGCTGGGAGACTGTGGAGGTGGGGAGGGAGAGGGAGCCCCAGGGGCATGTGGAGAATGAAGAATGCTTTCTCCAGCAGGGCTCCGCGGGCCCTTCACTAGCCAGGTCTGCAGGGGAGACATCATTAGTTTTCCGCTGGGCCTTGATGTGCAGGGGCTGGTCTCTAGGCTGCTCCAGAGCTGGGCTTTGCTCTGCAAAGCTTGTTTATGCTCCTTTGATGTGTCAGAAGCCAGGCATGCAGAGTGGAGCAGACATTATCTTTTTTCCTCACGCAGGTTATAATCTACTCTCACCCACTGTATGGGGTGGAAAGGGGATAGCAGGTATCATTGGAATGTTTGGAGATTATCTGGTTCCCAAGTCATCCCATTGCTTTTATATTGCCAGGTTTCCTTGCCCACCCATCAGACCTCTGGAACCTTTCTCTCCGAAATGGGTAGCATTGCTATTGTCATTTTATGGTTGAGGAAACTGAGGCCGAGAGAGAATAATGAACTCATCCCAGGTCTGTTAGCTCAACTTGGATTAAAACCCAGACAATCTGATCTCAGGACCCTTGAGGTTTAACAGTGTGGCCTGACTCAATGAAGGCACTGGCCATAGCAAGGAGAAGAGAGAATCGACTGGAAATATTAAAGAGGAAGAAAAGGAAGCCTGCAGCTTTTTTTCTGCAGCCTCAAGTTAATTTAGAGGTTAGCAGGGGTGGGTGGAAGGATGGAATGAAGCAAAAGGTTTCCAAAAGGGATATGAGCATAAAAGTGAAGGTTTTTCTTTAACATCATCTTAGTTGACATTTCTGATCAGCCTGAAGGATTCCAACAGTCATTGCTGAAGAAACAGAGTGCAAATTAATGGGCTCTATTCAACAGACGCTGCCGGGGTGTCTATTGTACGACAAGCAGTGCACTGAGATGCCTGGGCTGGGAGGAGAGGTGAGGAGCAGGAGGAGAGAGGAAGAAGACCCATGATGAGCATGATAAGGTCCTTTTCCCCAAAGGAGCTGTTAGTCTAAGGGGGGAGACAGCAATGCATACAGACAGTGCTCATGTAGGGCAGAATAATGAGGAATAAAATGGGGGAAGACTGATTCTTGTGGGAATGGGGGTAGAGGGTTCAGGAAAGCTTATTGATGGGCCTAGATTTAAACTTGGCCCTGAGAAATGATTAAATGATAAGGTGGTATGGTAACAGATGATTACTAGGCTTAGTTCAGTGACACACTGTAAGATATATAAATGTCAAATCAGTATATTATATACCTGAAACAATATAACACTGTACACCAACTATACTTAACTAAAAATAAAGTCTTACGTGGAGAGAGGGAAGGGTGAACAAGAAGAGAACAGAAAGATTTTGCTGGCAAGCTGAGTAGCTAATCTGAGCTGCAGAAGCAGGAGAGTAAAGAAGGGATGTCTGGCAATGGTTTAGGACATGGGTGTGAGTTTGTGGAAGGGCTCAGGAGGCATGGGGAAGGACACATGTGGTGGGACAGGGTCAGAGTTTGATGAACCTTGAATGTCACACCTTGACTATCACAGGTAAAGCCTGGACTTCACCATGAGTAGTGGAACAAGGGATGGCATAGCAGATCTGTTTTAAGATGATGATTCTGACATTAGAAATGGGGAACGTTTTCTTGGCATGCACAGCCTAGAGGCAGAGGCCAGTTAGGAATGCTTGTCAGTACCGCCAGCTGTGGCCATTGGGAGGGTGACAGAGCCCAACGTGGTGACAGATCAAAGACATGGATAAGGAGAAAAGAAGGGTCAGAGATTTTTAGTCTTTTCCTGTGTGACTCAGTGGACACCAGCACCATCACTGAGATAGGGAGTACAAAAGGAGGGACAGAGAAGGTGGAGATGTAAACTATGACCATGGATTTGGACATGAACAACCAATAACCAGCTGGCAATTACCGATACGTATTTAATATTGGAATGAATGCTTTATAGGTAGCACTAACATGAGACCAAGAAATAAAAGCTGCTTATATTCACATTGCTCATCTTCCAAACACATATTCTGAAACAAGTCAAATCAGTTATGTTCTTGTCTACCACCTACTTGTTTAGTTGGCAGGAGAATGATTCTCACAAATCAAAAGTGATAGGTTTCAATCCACCATATGTGCCAGTTAACTTGCTCTATTCAATAGATACAGGCCACACCTTTAACCACCTCAGATCATCTCTCCACTGGGCTAAAAGACCATACCAATTCTTAGATGTACAGTTAAATGAACAGTGGTGGTAGATGGTAGCATTACTCTATACACGTGTCCAACACTCTAAATTTATAGATTATTGTCACATATACTTGCATGATGCTAACAACCCATTAAAAATGACCTATGCCTCTTTAGAATATAAAATCCATTTGTCACCTTCCAGCTCATGGAGATTTTGATACATCCCACGAAGATGGATATATGGACCAAGTGGATAAATTTCTCAGTTCATATAGAATTTACCATCAAAGACTTCTTAAAATTTCACTCCCAAGTATTTTTTAAAAACAATAAATGCAATCATTTTCTAATTGTACAACCATCTTATAATGTTGAGTAGGCTTTTTCAAATATGCCCCTTTTTATGAAGACATTGTCATATGTCCCACAGAGATCAGACATTTATCTGACCCCTTGTTTAAGGCTAGCTGGTACATTAGGATGGGGAGTTATAATCCTGTTTCTTAGATGCCCCGGAGGGTACATGGCCCAGGGTCACACAGCTGGCAGTGACGATCCTGAGGCTGGCAGCAAGACCATTTCATCTCAGTCAAGTGCTTACTCCACAAGCTGTCATTGTCCTTCCATCAGCGGCCAACAATACATTGCCATCTGCATATTTACCAGTTACATTTCCCGGCGAGAAATCCTTATTCTTCCCATTACTGAAGGCCTTTATGAAAATAAACTGAACATGCAAGATTTTTCAAGTTGCTCTTCTCAAGGTTTACTGAAACATTTACTACTTTAGATGGCCATCGTACTCTCTTCACACATTTTTTTCCAGCTTGAACGTCTAAGGATTTGTCTTCCGCATAGTATCTGACAATGGATCCAGGCTATTTCACAGCTCCTCCCCAGAGAAGCACTGATCAGAAGCCAGCCTTTCCGCTAAACCTTTGCTTGGCATCAAATACTGAAGTCAAGTAAACTGACTCTTCCCCAAGACAGGCTGGCCTGCTATTAACACCCGTTGAACCTTAAGCTTCAGAGTAGAAACTAGGAGCAGAAGCACATAGAGAAAAGGAGTGCGTCCCTTCTCTTCTCTCAACTTCCTTTAGAACTAAGTCAGGTTAAGTGACTTTGCCAAGGAAAGTAGCAGGGTAGCCCCCAAACTTTCAGAGGACTTCCTGTCACAAGTCAAGTGTAGAGACACATTGGCCTGGGGGCCGTGGGTCTCCTTGGTCAGTCACCACACTCTGGAATTGGACAGACCTTGATTCCATCCTGACCTCTGCATGTTTTTTTAGATGGGTGACCTTAGGCAAGTTATTCCACTCTGAGCCTCAAACGAGCTCCCATTTCTAAATGGGTATTATCATGAGAACATGGATCTCAGAGGGCTGTCATGAGCATTAAGTGAGATTATGCACGAGATGTGTTTAGAAGAGTACCTAGCACTCATAGGGCAGCTGCTCTGATCATTGCAACCTTCTAGATCATTGCAACCTACTTCTGCCTTCCTGCCTCTCTGTCTTTCACATGCAGTTTTTCTGCTTAGAATAGCCTTTCCCATCCCTATTGCCAAGAGTAGAAATTCCACCACCTTTCAAGGATCATCTCAGATGCTTCCTCTCCCACACAGTCTTTCTTGGCCCCACCGCACCACCCCCAAACTGATGAGCATCTTGCTCCTTTGAGGGCACTGATTGGTAGTATTCTGATTTTCTCATCTCGTGTACTTTTTATCTGAGTCAGCATTTCAGCTCCTTAAGGGATAGTAGGTGCCACTGCCTTACACTATTTATTCTTTCCCATAGACCTCTGAACTTCTCTATCACACACATCACACCTTATAGTGATTTACTATCTGTCTTCCCAACAGGGACCTGAGTTGCATCCCTAGAACTTAGCAAATGGCAGGCATCCAATGGACATTGGTTGAATGAATGAATCAGTGAGTGACTGACTGACTGAATGAATGAATGAATCTGTCAATCCTCTTTATACCTCTTATAGTTCCCAACATATAGTGGGTCTTCCATATTTGTCTAAAGACAAATTCAGTATGTATTAAATGGGAGGATTCACAAACTCAAATGCCTTTGGGGATCATGTGGGTAGCCAGCAGGAATGGACAGGCCTGGGAATTACACAGTAGGAAAAACCAAGAACAGCAGCTAACTGTAAGAGGAGTACTTCCCTATTCTAAAATAAATCACATGCAAATTTTTTTAAAGACGTTGCTTGTCAAGAAAAACATGTCCGTCAGCCATATTGCTCCTGCCATCTTTTCTGAGACCTTTGTATTATGCGTCAAATAGAGTTGTGTTTATTTGTCCATAGATGGGGAGCCTGTGTTTGGGGGTCTCTTCCATTTCTTTTGGGCCTTGTCTCACCTTTATGAAAGCCCCTTTCCTGGCACCCATGAGAATCTCCAACTATATTCTTGCTCAAAACTTACTTTTGTGTAAATTCTTAGATGGACAACAAGTTGTAACTTTTTCACATCTGTGTATAAATGGCCAGTATATAATTCTTACACTAGTCCTTTCTGGGTAACTTATCATTTAAAAGTACCGATCTGTTCAACCACATGGAGGAGTAGTTACAGGAATTGTAGCCTGGAGAACAGGGCAATGTAATTACCAGAGGCAATCTTAGAGATTAGGGAGACGTGATGGTGTGTAACTCCCCAATCACATCACCTACCATCTCCCCATTCTCCAAATGAATTCTCATTTTATGTAGTGAGAACAGATGAGGACTAAGTGACCTCCAAGACTGAGAATCATGAAGGAATCCGGTCAATGCAGCTAACAGCAGGCTTCACAGGGGAGGTTATTAAAGGCGAGGGTAGAGCAAGGAATGTTGGAAATGGATTCATTTTCTACAATTAGGCTTCCATTTGGAGGCTGGCATTTTTTTCTTCGTTGGGAGGCAGCCCCTCCAATTCTGTCCTGAGCTAACAGAGAGGCTGTGGGTCCAGCATGTGTGAAGGGGCACTCTGCATTCAGAAGCAGCACCATGTGAGAGAAGGACCCCCAAGCCTGCGGCCCACAGAGTAGTACAGACCTGGCAGGAGACATGGGCCAGCAAAAGACCAGGCAGATCCTCCCCACGCCCCCACAGGAGGTGCCTGCAGGATACTTAGCCCAATGGTTCCTGGCAAAGAACTAGGAAGAAGCATCAGGGTCAGACACCCAGCTCTACAATTACCTGTGTGTGGACCAGTTCTTCCCCTTTCATCTGCATTAAATACAAGGCTGGGGAAGGGTGGGAGGTTGAATTTGATCAGCTCTAAGGGCTTTTTCAGCTCTTACAACTCAATGTTTTCCTAGCTAGGTTGTCCCTTCTGGGTATAAGTAACAGGGGATAAAGGATGTCAGGACTTCAGAGATACCCATGGGAAGCCTGGAACTTCACTTCAATTCTGTGTGCATCTGGTCCTTAACAGGCACTACCTTGAATATTTTAATTTTTCAACTACAATTGCATAATGATCTTCTATTTTCTTCTGACAGTTAAACTTTGCCTCTTCTCCTGGTTCCCACCTATCCCTCCCCAACACACACACACACACACACACACACACACACACACACACACACAGTGTCAATTCCTGCCTCCATGCTAACCCCTGTAACCCCATTTTGGAATCACACACTTCTAGCCAGATCTTATTCTTCCTGCAAACACTTGGAACTTCTCCTGACTGCCCTAGCATAACTCAGTCTCCTGCTCCTCTGAATTCTTATCAGACGCATACAGTTCAGATATCCCACACCTTGCAGCCTAGTCTGAGTTTTCACACTGTTCCGTGTTCAAACTACCACAACCTCTGTGGCTCTCTAGGACCTGGCCCCTCTTTGCCTCAGTGACTGTGTCACATGCCAGTCTCCCCTTCATTTTGCTGTGTGTTTCAGCCACTTGGGCCTTCTTTCTATGCTCCAAATGCTCCATGCCTATTCCTGCCTCAAAGCCGTGCGCTTGCTACCCTCTGCCCCCAAGTCTTGGCATGATTTATAACTTCTCTTCATAGAGCCCTCAACTCAAATGTGACTGCCCTACTCCCTGACCGGCCTTCCTAAATAGCTAATTCTCCTCTCCCGTCACACTCTAGCCCATTCCTTTTAGTGTTTTTCTCCTAGCACTTAATCACTGTCTGAGTTTTCTTATTCATGGGTTTATCTATAATTCATCTTTCTCCCCACTCATCCCCCAGGAGGCTGTAAGCATCAAGGGAGCACAGGGATGCCTTGGTCACCTTTCTACTCCTCATTTCTAGAACAGTCCTCAGCATGCTGTGAGTGATAAACATTTTTTAAATAAATGAATGAATTGCCTGCAACCACTCACATATTTATGATTTATATGCCTAGCTAGAGTGTAGCTTTCTCAAGAGCAGGGCTTTCATTTACATTTAGGTGGGAGTCAAATAAATATGAATCGTGTCAAATGAGAAAACTTGCCAACTGACTAGTCTAGGACTATGTCAAGGCTAAATCATTCAAGAAATCACAAATGGGCCAAGGAAGAGACATGTTAAGCTAAACAGACTAGTGACATCGGCAGAAAATGTGCCAGATGAAGAATCAGAGGTTAGGGGTTAGCCAGTTGCTTTACAGGCTTCAGTTTCTTGACTTGTACAATGGACACAGTAATAACTGCAGTGAGAGTTAATAGGTTAATGAGTGGGGAAGCCCTCCCCAAGTTGCTATAATATAAGGTACAGTGAGTGCTTACAAGTTCATTGATCATCTGTCTTGTGGGCAAACAGATGGGTGAGTGTGCCTGGTTGGGCTGGCACGTTAAGGCCCATCCTGCTGGATGGGGCGGGTGGAAGAGGACCTGCCCCACTGTCAGCCTGCCACCTGAGGACTTCCAAATCAAAGTCAAACGTGGTCAAATGTTCTGGAAATCCAACAGAGTTCCTTGCTCCCCTACTGAAGGCGGGCAGATGGCTGGGCCGTGGAGCACTGGACAGAAAGCCAGAAAAACGGCAGAGGACTCCTGTTCCTCCCTGGCTTCAGGCCTAACCATAAGTAGAGACGTAACAGCACTGGGCGCATCACCTTGGAAGGAATTCCTGGGACACCAGCCTCTCCTGGCTGGCAGTGAGGACACCTGCGGGAACTTACTCAGACAGGGAGAGAGCTGGCTAGAGTCTTGGGAGAGGGAGCAAAGCCTCCGAGGTTTCATTTCCACTGGGCACCTCAGTTCTCAGGAATAACAGAATGTCTCTCATTTTACAAATGGAGAAACTGAGTCGAGGGGGGAAAAGTGAACTTGATACAGTCATGCACCTAGATTGAGAATGAGGCCCTGGGCTTGAATTCTGCTCTTTGGACCCTCAGCTTTAACATTATTTTTACCACCACACGCTCTCTCTCTGCTTCACATGATGAACTTCCTACTTTGGTTGCTTTAGCCAGCCGCCTTACCAGAGTTTTACTGTCATGAGTAGAACCAAGCAAGAGTACATACGTCTTGAATTAATAATGGTTTAGGTACAACACTCACAGACTGTAAGCCTCTCAAAGCCCTAGATCATGCATCCTTTTGTGATATGAAGCCATACATCCCAGAGGTTAAGAGAAAAGACTCAGATTTTCAGACCATCCTGGATTCAAATCTCAGTCCTGCTGGTGAAGACTTAACGTTCATTTGGGCAAATCACTTAACATCTGAACATTAGCTATGGAATACTATCACTAGCTTTATATCAACTACATGAAGCAAAGCATGACATCTCAATAAATGCTATAAGTTTCAATAAGTACTTATTAAAAAATGAATCACCCATCCTACCCTCTTGGCTATCTTTCTGATTTGTCACTCTCCTGTCTTTCTTATCATTATGTCGGTAGGTCTAGTCAATTCTGCCTGGCTCTGTGGATGGAATCTTCCATGAGGCAAAAGGAACATATTTCTTCCATCAGCATCTCTCTTTATTTTCACTGCACATCCAGGTGAGTCAATTCTATATTATGCCAACATGTCAGATGTGCTGTCCAATCTAAGGCGAAAATAAATACGGGAACGCTGAAGCTATTCTGTCTTCTCTTCAGACCAGGAAAGCAAGAGTTTGGCCAATGGACTTTTATCCCCCCAGAGGCCCTATTCCTGTCTCCTTATTAACACTGAAGCCAGAGGTGTTGACTTAAGAACCTCACTGGGGCAGGGGAGTCGGGGAAGGGCTCCCTAAAGAAGTGGTGCTGAAGCAGAGAGTGAGGGGTAAAGAGGAGTGAACACAGTGAAGAGAGGGCCTGGGGAGAGTTCTGGAAGGGCAGACCACCGTGTTCAGGCGCTGAGGTGGGAGGGGCTTGGCAGAGCTGAGGGAGGAGAGGGGGGAAGGCCATCATGTAAAGTGAGCTAGGTGGGCAGGGACCACAATCCACTGGGACATGTGGGCGTGTTTGAAGGTTGGACACTTACAATCAGAGGGCTCTGGGGAGGGGCAATGATAGGATCTGGGGCTTTAGAGAGTAAAGGTTCCTTTTTCCCTCACATTTACAAATTTAAAGAAAGTAGAATTCAGAAAAGGGAGGAAGGGTATTTCTCAAGGTCAAGTTTAGTAAGTGGCAGCAAAATATGTGAACTGGATCTCCCATCTCCAAGTCTAAGCTCCTCTTGACATCCCATATGGCCTTCCTGTGCTCTGAGCTTCTTTGAAGAGGTAAAGGCCTTGATTTGCCCAGGCCAGGCAAGCTCTAATGACTAGGTGTTGGAGCCCATTTCCTGAGACAACTCATATCGGCTGCCGATTAGGACCCACTTGGCCTCACAGGGGGATGCAAATATACCGGACTGCATCCAAGGCCTCCGCGGATGACAGTCTACCAGGCTAAATCATTTCATGGTGGTCAGAGGTCGGCCTTTAGCATGGTTCCCAGGTTCTGTTTCCCATAGTTAGCTGGGGAAAGACCAAGGGCTCCTGGTACGCCACCCTTGCCAGATGGGACTTGAGGCAGAAAGGGGTGGATAAACAGATCTCAGCAATGGCTTAGAGTGAAAGCAGTTTCTCTCAGAGAGAGGCAGGTTACCCAACTTCTCCTGGGAGAGGCATTCCTTCAGGGTGGGCACTGCTGGCTTCTGCCCGAATAGCTCCTCCATCAGCAGAGGAGGGGAAGAGGCACACCCCGGCCCCCACTAACTCCTCCTCTCACAAGCCAGAAGGGTCTGGAATCCTGCCGGGCAAGTCTTCACATCCCTGAGAGCCTGCTAGGACCTCACTCTAAGTCCCAAAGCCACAAATGCACCATGCACACTTCCTTGGGAGATTCTGTCCCTGGTCACCCTTCCCTCACCCCCTGTACCTCAGCATGGGCTTACCAGACCCATTATTCCAACAGCATGTTTAAGGGGGGGGGGAGTGTTCCACCCTCACAGCCCCATGCCTCCTGGCCTTTCTCAGGCACACTAGAGAGCAGGGCCACTTTCCAAAGCTGCCTCCTTCACAGGGTGATTCTGGCTATCCAACCAAGTTTGGGAAAGCATTTTGAAAAGAACAAAGACTGATCCAAATGGAAAACATCATTAAAAAAAAAACATTTTGTTCATCAAACCCAGACCCCTTTCCCGCGCCTCCGTGCTTGTGGAAATCTTGTATACTGTTGGATTCCTAAGCTCTCTGGGAAGGCTTCCCTGAGGAGCAAGCACCCTTAAGAACGGCTCCTCCTTTCAACTCCAGAAGTACATTTCTGGTCCAAGTCATGGCACCATCTGAAAAAGGAGTGATACCACCTGCCTCACAGGCCATTCAGAAATAACAGATGTAAAGAACCTGGGCCATGACTTGCGCTTAAGTTGGCACTCAGATAATCGGTGCCCACATCGCCTGTTCTCTAGAATTGCTATTTTGTGGAGTGCATTCTGTCTTTTTAGCTCCATCTCGGCAGGGCCTTCTTCTCGGGCCTCTGTAAACGCCTGGTGGAGAACAACAGGCTGTAAACCCAAGACACACTAGCAGGAAAGACAGGCTTTGCCGGGCAACCCCGCCAATGCCTTCACTTCAGATGGCTGCAAACTGGTCTCTAGAACCAAAAATGGCCAGAGAAACATCCTGTTTGTCCAATCTATGGACAGCAAGAGGACACGAGCCATCTGTCCTCAGAGAAGATGGTTAGGGGCTTGTGGTCTGGCTGCCAAGACAAAGCAATAGGAAAGAAAGCCTTAATTGACTTCCCCTGCCAAGGCCTCATCTCACAACTTCATCTCATTTTATGACCCTCAGTGAAGGTCACGTCCCCACTTACCACCTGGAGAACCGTGAGAGGGACTAGAAGGAACCGAGTTTAAAATGTCCTGGGCATCAGAGCTATGCAGGCCCAGCTGGAGGTCAGAGTGAAGGGAGTTCATTTATCATTTGGAAACAGCAAGTAGCACTTTGCAAGGAAAGAGCCCTGCGCCCCAGGCTCAGCTTTGCCACTGATCTGTTGCACGATCACCGGCAAGTCATTTTCCTACTCTGGCCCTATTTTTGCCCAGATAATGGATGAAGGGGTTGGATAAAATCGAAGATGACATAAAGTTGGGTGTATTTTGTTCAGCTGGCAAAATGTTTCAAAAAATGTGAATTGCTTGCCAACATTAAACTGTTGAATACTTTCAATAAAAATTCAGGTTTTCGACTTCCCTTGAAAAATCAGAAGGTTAGGCATTCCCCCTTGGCCACAGGGGGCTGGAGGCCAGTAGTGGCTGGGCCCCTCGATCCCCATTTAGTTGGGACGTGTGTTCCCCGGTTCCCATGGTACCCATGGTGCTCTCTCCATCTCCCCAACATTGAGGCTGTCACGAATCATTATTCTTGTTTTGATGACATTCTCTGGGTTCACCTAGTCACATTACCAGCCCATTTGGATCTGGGACCCCTGACGTGAGGACCTTGGTTAAGCTGCCTGGTGTTTCCTGTTCTGGAAATAGACTGTAGCGTCAGTGCCTGCAATTAGGTGTCAGCGCTCCATCCTCACTAGCGGTGCGACTTTGAGCTGCCACCTTCCTCTCAGCTAGCCAATGCGGAGGAAATAGTCCCCACCACACGAGGACATGGTGAGGGCTAAGTCAGACAAGTTTTAAGAACACTCAGCCTAGGATCTGGAAGATTCTAGTCCGGGTTTAGAAAACATTAATCATGGCTGTTAGTAACGTCATCAAAATGTTAAACATTACAACACTAACTGTGCCAGTCTAGGCTGGTCAGGACCAAGGTGTGTCCAATGACACCAGCCCCAGGATGCAATGTTCCTCTTTGGAAGATCTCACAGAATGTTGTCTGAGGTGACTTTATGGATCCCTTGCAGCTCCAGAGTCCTATGACCTTCAGCAGGGGTCACAAGGCAAGTGCAGAGAGGGGCCAGGCAAGCGGCATGACTGGGTGAGTACGCTGGGCTGGGAAGCCCGTGCATTCTTTGCAAGACATTCCCATTTAGTTTTAAAGCACTGAGCTGCTCCAAAGTAATACCGCTGTAAGCCAGCGTAAGCTCTCAGGCTGGCCACTGGAACTGAAAATGGATCTTGTAGGATGGAGAAGGCTACAGATGGATTGGGGTGGGGTGGGGTTGTCTTGAAAACATTACAAGGAAGAGACGGGACTGGGGCAAGGTCAGGAAGGGTGGGGAGCTTTGTATGAACTGATGTCTGTCTGGATGCATTCATTTTCATGCCAAAAGTCCATTTTCCAATCTTTAAATCCCTTCACCTCCTCTCAAGAAACTCGTGTCTCAGCTTCCAGAGAGCCATGGCCTCATTTAAAATGTTGCGAAAGAAGGTGATGGAGGCATCAGGTTCCTAAGCTGGTGAATTTGTATTGTTATTTCTTCATTGGCATGGTTTAACCTTTGCTCCTGGCAGCTAACATATTGCTCAAATAAAGTGAAGAGAAGGGAGTAGGGCAGGGAACCTCAACGAGATCTTTTGGGAATGATTTTTCTGGAGGAAATACATGCTTTTAGTCATTCTTCCCACCACATTCTATTAGATTCAGTACTACAAGTCTACCGTATGTAATTACCTAATACATGTGAAGGGACTGCAAGGGCTGTAAGAGAATGATGCCCCCCCCCTCACCTGCCCCACAATAAAGCTCAGGATAGAAATAAAAAGCCAAGGTGCATAATATCAAAGTATGGATTTAATCAGCTTCTGTAGAGAGGATTTCCAAGTGTGGGTTTCTAATCTGGACCTTGCCACTCACTATGTGACTCCAGGCACCCAGTCCGTAACCTACCAGAGTGTCAGTCTCCAGGACTGAGAAGCATGGATAATAATAGGACTTCAATACAGTGTCATTAGGAACACTAAATGAGAGCATATACTTCAAGTGCCTGGCATACATAGACCGGTCGGTGCATGGGGCTATTACTACTACTGTGATTGCAACTGCTACTCCTACCTCTAGCCAATCATTTTCTGCTAACGATTTTCCATCTTCTGCTTACACACCTCTAGGAAAAGGGACTTCAGTACCTGTCAAGGCAGTCAATCCTTTTGCGGAATATAAATTTTTTCCCCCTTGGGTATAAGTGAAATGTGTCTCTGTAGTCTGTAACATCTTCCTCACCTACACCTTAAAGTCATCAAGCTGGGCTGAGATTCTGCTCTGTGTCCAGAACTGTGAAAGGTTTGGTTGGAGAGATGCACAAACAGTAAGACACGGTCCTAGCACTGGAGAGGCTCAGAGTCAGATGTTACAGGCATTATGCATACACAGGCAGCAGCTTGCCTTGGTGGGCTGGGCCCCAGAGGATTCCTCAAAGAGGAGGTACCCAGGCAGGCCCTGTATGATTTGTCTCCTGATGACCCAGCTCTTGGGGCCTCCTTTCTATTTCTTGGACTTTCCCACCTTGGGCCCACCTAAGAACATTTGCACTTGAAATTCCCTTTGCCTAGAACATTCTTCCCCAGTATCATCTCAGAGCTGATTCTTGCTTACCGCGTGCATCCCAGCTGTAATATCCCATCCTCTGCCAGGCCCTCTCTGAGCATCAAAATGAAAGGATCTCTCGTTGCCCAGCCCAGCAACTATCACATCACCTAGTTTTATGTGCTTCTTGCCCCTTATTATGATCTGAAATTATCTCCATTATTTATCTGTTGACTTCTGTGCCTTTCCCCAGTCCAAATAAGAGCAGGGATTCTGTCCATCTCATCACCATGGCATCCTTGCCTCCTGGCACAGTACCTGGCACATCATGGGAACTCAATACATATTTGCTGAGTATTTCTTGAAAGGTCTGAGAGATTAGATGAAGCCCCTTCCAAGCCCAGACGTGTCCTCCAGTCTCCATCTCCCATGCACAGAGTCCTTCCTGCCCAGGAGGATTGCTCCTCACCAGAAACGTGCCCCTCAGGGACACAGTGAAACAGAGCACCCTGTCTGAATGCAAACACCACCCAGACCCCACCACTGAGCAAATTGTTTTTGATTCCATACGGCACCTGGAAGCCAAATAGATTGTAACAGCACAGCGGAAACTGTCCGCTGCCTGGTAATGAATTAGTTGTTAGCAGAGGTAGTGACACTCACAATCCCATTTGCGATCTGCAGGGCTCACAGCTGCTTCTCATTTTCATAATGCAAGGGAGGAGAAAGAAAAAAAAAAGATGAACCCATGCAGAGCGAGGCATCAAAATGGAGGCAGCCAAGGCCATGAGGCCTTAAACTCCTTGGGATCCATTTAAAGCTTGGAGAGCAAGTTGTGGCATGGCAAGAAAAAAAAGAAAAGGAATAAAAAAACATCATCTTCCACTCATAGAGTTATTGAAACTTCACACACACACACACACACACACACACACACACACACAAATTAACATTTACTGCAGAGCAGTGTGTCCTAGTGGTTAAATGCAGGTGAGTCAGACATGGCTGGGTTCTAATCTCGATTCTACCAGTATCAGCTGTGTGACCTTCGACAAGCTACTTAATCTCTCTGTGCCTGAGTTTCTTCATCTGTCCGGTGGGTGTAATGACAGTCACCGCTTCCCAGGGCTGCTGTATGAATGTTGACACAACACAGAAGACAATCCACAGAGCCGAGTGGACCACAAGTGCTTGTGCCATTTGTTGCTGTGACAATTATATCAGCAGCAGCAGCAGCAGCATTTGGGCTTCGCAACATCCCAGTGAGGTGGGCGGAGCAGAGGTTACTATTCTGTTTCAAAAATGAGGGAACTAGAAACTGAGGCCCAGAAAGGGGAAGTGAGTTGTCCAAGGTAGCCTAGCAGAGGGCCTGAGCGGAGCTTGTCTCAGCATGAATTCCAGAAAGCTGCTCTTTTCACACGAATATCACCTCCAAGCAAAGCAGACGGTGTGGGAGTTTGCTCTCTGCCCAGCGCCTCAGGCCAGGCTCAAGTGACAGACAATCCCTCAGAGCTGGTGAACATCACTAAGTGCTTCTTTGGGTCCCCAAGTCAGCCAGCCTGCACGTGTCTCCTCCCCTACAGCGTGCTGCTCCGACTTTTAGGGTCAGTGTCATTTTGAGTTCTTCCTCATCTGTTTGGCAAAAGCAGGTTTTAGAGAGTTTCTGATGCTCGTCATGAATACATTGATGTGACAAGGTCAGCGAACGCTTCCCCAAGGCTGTCATAGTTTGAAGTTCCAGCTTTCCCTTTGAGAATGCAGTAGGGGAAGCAAGACTGGGCAGCTTGGCTGAGGAAGCTCATGAGCAGACAGGGGCCCCTTCCTGGAGGTCGGGCCTCAGAGTTAAGGTGAGTCCTGGACCAAAGATCTAAACCTCGGTCCCATATGGATGAGCCCAGGATCTGAGGTCCACTGATGGCTCTGCTGGGGAGGATAATGAATGGTTAGCGTAAGTCCTGCCCTCATGGCCCCTCTGGGAGAACTGGCACTCTGGAAAGATGTTCCCCAAGGGGACAGCCCTGTCAGACAACACCAGGCAGTAACTCACCCCCTGGAATGCAGGCACAGATGCTTCTTATTGTACAGCAGAAATGACTGGAATAAAGATGACTCAGTCGAAAGAAAAAATGATTCTCATAACACAGAACAGGCAAACGTGACCCTAATGAGAAAATCTGCCGTGACTGTTGCTGTTGGCCGACGGTAGACCACACTCCCTTGTTCCAGGCAGGGCACCGCTAAGGAAGTTCTTGAGGTGGGGGAGACTCATTCATGCTTTACACATATTCTCTGAGGACCAACCTACCCGAGGTCACGTAGCCATTAAGTGGAGGAGAGATGATTCAAGCCTGGTTGAAGCCTTGGGATGGATGGCAGTGAACTGAGGGACTGGGCCAGGGGCAAGTGAGGTGAGACCTGCAGATGAATGGGCAGTGGGGTGTGCGGTAGAAGGAGGTAGACAGGGGATGCCTTATTTTCTGGATAGATGTGGTGTCTTTACTATGATAGGAGATACTGGATGAGGGCCAGCTTTGGAGAATGACCAGAAAAACTGCAGCCAACAGTCAAGAACCTTGGGAGTGAACTGTTGCTGAAAAGAGAGGGAAATATTTAGCCCAGTGGTTCCCCAGAAGTGGTGCCTGGACCAGCAGCCGCAGCAGCAGCAGCAGCAGCGGCATTTGGAAATTGTTAGAAATGCAAATTCCTGCCCCAGCCCAGAACTGTTCATTCAGAAACTCTGAAATTGGATCCAGCACAGCTGTGTGTTTAGCAAGCCCCCCCAGGCAGGTCTGAGGCACATGAGGGTTTGAGAAGCCCAGTTTAGTCCCCTGAGCCTGTACCCCAGAAGTCAGGGTTAGGACAACGGGGCTGTAGAGGTTCAGAGGCAGGGGAGGAAGAAGGCACCAGGCTAAAGTTGGAAGAGCCTCTGTGTCACAGGCTCACTATTTAGACACTCGGGGGGACAGGACAGGAAGTAAAGGAAGAAAAGGCGCCATCTCGAGCCCCACCAGTGCTCGTCTCTCTCCTAGCCCCTTCCCCACATTGGTCCACTTAAGCACTCCAACAGCCCTGGCGGGTAGGATGACTATTCTCCCTCTCTGCAGATGAGAAAACTGAGGCTCTTGAAGTTTAGTGTGGAGTCAGGAAGCTAAGAAGTAGCTGAGCCCAAAGGGGTTGTTAGCTCTGCCTGAGTTCAGAGCAGCTGATCCTTCTCCTTCGCTGCACTGTGCGTCCACTCACCCTCTCTATGTTTCAGTGTGATCCCAGGCAAATGAGATCTGTGTACAAATTCAGAAAGCATGGGCAAGGTCCTTTTAACATGCCAAACACATCCAAGTTACATGCACATAAACTTATGCGCGATACATAACCCACGATAGTAACATTCCAGCTGAGGTGACTTTGCAGAGTTCCCTTGCCTTGGGTTTCATAGACCAAAAAAAAAAAAAAAATGTCAAGATATGTTAGGGACTGACATAGGAAACATTTTTGATATTTTTATGTAAGGGTGTTTTAAAATAAAATATCCTGCAATCAACCACCATCACATTTCAAAATAGAAAAGGCACTTGAACAAGAGAAAAGAAAAAGCACATAATCTCAGAATAAAGGGGTCCCATAAAAATGTACATTTTGCTTCACTATATTGGCTTCATTTTTCTGATTTTCTGCAGTCACAAAAATATTTCTCCGAATCATAATGTAGTGATTCCTAAATATGTTTCCACAGGCTGGGGCCATATAGAAGTTTTCCTAATCCTGACGTCCATTTGGGGAAGCATCTACAGACACATTACAGAACAACTAAGCAGCCAGCTTACTGACTCTGTCCACCACAGGGCAGGAATGATTACCCCCAGGGCACAAATAAAGAAACAGAGACCCGCTAGCGAGCTTAGGAGTCAAGGCTCAGACCCAAGCCTATTGGGTTGAACCCACTGACCTTTTTAGCATGTTACAGTCCTTTTCTTTAACTTCCACAGGACTGGCTTTGTTGTAAAGCGTTGAGTGACTGTTGCTAAGTGGCTAATAGGAAAGTTGGCTTTCATCCTGGCCACGATCACAGCTAACAAAGTTTCATCAATCAAAGTGCCAGTCGTGTACCTAAAGAGACTCTTCAATTTACTGAGCTGAATACATTCCAACCAGACCAGGAAAGGTTGGAGGGGGCGGTATGATCTGGAGAAGTCCAAGCCTGGCTCCTACCGTTCGTTAGCTGGAGAGACGGTTGTGGTTTGGAGTCAGTTACGGGAACAACCACTAATGCTTGATTTATCAAGTGTCATCGACAGCTTTGCACATTACCATATAGAACCTGTTTCAGGCTTGAGGAGAGGAGGAATTGGAATCACCCGTATCCTCCAAGCCTTGCCTTCTCACTGAGGAGAAGCCAGCTGGAGTTGATTGTTAATAAGGAGCAGTCTGAATAGCCCACCTAAATTCCACATGATGAAATATCAGAAGGGACCAGTGCCCAGCATTTGGCCAATGAAAAGAACTAGCTTCAGAGCTATTAGCATTTTGGACCAGACAATTCTTTGTCCTGTACATTAGAGGATGTTGAGCAGCATCCATTGCTTCTACCTAGATGCCAGTAGTCCCCTGCTCCCAACTTGTGACAATCAAAAATGTCTTCAGGCATTGCCATGTGTCCCCTGGGGTCGGGAAGGGGGCAAAATCACCCCCAGTTGAGAACTACTGCATTAAACTGAAAAGAAAGAGGTAAAGGTAAATCATTTTGGCAATTGAGAGAGTTGGCTTTTTTGTGTGTGCGTGGAAGCATTGTGTACACTTCTAATAAACTGCTAAGCTCTGGAATTCAATAGGTGATTTCTGTCCCATGGGCTGGACCTCTGTTAAGTAAATAGTCGAATCCTTGAGAGATCCTAAGCTGACATTGCTAAGACTGAATGTGTCTGCTCACTATTTATCCAAGAACAGCTCTGCCAAAAGACAGCAAATATTTCCCCTGGACTTCTATCAACTATCAGATGCGTTTAATGGGTGATCTTTGACTCTGAGCACAATGCTTTCCTCCAGAGAGCCCTAGGGTGTTGCCATCACAGATCCACTTGGTTTACAATTAGGAAACTGTATTTTTCAATCCATCAACAAAGGTTGTTTGGCCACCAATATACAGATCCCTGAACTACATGCTAAACAGAAGGCACTGGATACAAAGATAAAATCAAGTATTTTCAGAGAAGCCTACTGTAGAAGATTAGCACCATCTTCACGTCAAACCTAGTGCCATTTAGAGAAACACACACTGTACCACTATATAAGTGGACATAGAAGATTCCAATTCTAATGAACTTATTTTTAGAAGCACTCTAGTCTAGAATGAAATGAATGAGCTATGCAGGGAGGCTGGTCCAGGGGGACAGTCCGTCCTAGACGGGCTGCCTTACAGAACCTACCTTGCAGGAAGGACCCATATCAGCCACGAAGGGGACGCCCGGCACACGGTTGCTCAGAGCAGAATCTGTAGGCCCCAACGGCACTGTCATTTAGGAAGCTTGGTAGATTGCTGGTTTTCGGACTCGGTGTCAGGAATTCTGATTCAGTAAGTCTAGAGTCTAAGAATCAGCGTTTTTAATAACCTTCTTTCTTCTTCTACATACTTAAGTTGGAGAACCACAGCCTAAGACTTCTTTTCCAAAGAGCGCTTACTTTTCCAGAGAGCTCCCTGTCTTTGGGAAACTTAGGGATTTTTTGGAGAAAACTAGCGTGTGGTGAGAGCTGCTGATGCTTAATAATCATTCATTCATTCAACAAATTGCCTTCAAACTGCCTATTATACTCATATGCTGGGTACTGTTCCGAGTCCTAGGGAATCAGCAACTATGAGAATAGTCATCTATTCTATGCCAGGCGCTATACCTTTGTTTTGCTTCTCACCTCATGACATCCTTCTGAGGTTGGTGGAATCACTTCCATGTCACCAGGCAAAAGCAGGGGGCTCAGGGAAGTAGCTGACCTGCACAGGGTCTCAAGGTCAGTAAATTTAGATCAACACCTGTCTGCTGACCTCCTCTGTGTTCCTTCCACAACAGCAACAACATGAGCATAAAAAGATGAGAGAAAAAAATGTTCAAAGCTGTCTGAGTTCAGTGCCGAATTGAGCGATCCAGTTCCTGAAGACTGAGGCTGTTCTGCGTGGGATGAATCACTGCAGGCTCTGGGGGATGAGGCTGATTGGAGGGAGTGGGAATTGCATCAGGAAGGACATAGGAAGTCAGAAAGGGAAGAAGCACTTGGGGAGGGGAAATCATAAGACGAGGAACGGTGTATATCAAGGCATGAGTAGGAATGCGTGAAACTAATTTTGGGATCCATGAATAGGTCCAGCTAGAGCAGAGCCGAGCAGTAGGAGAGAAAGTGCCCAGGTAGGTTGGAACTGGATTATGGAATGCCCTCTAATATTATGCTTGGGCATCTAAACTTCACCCCATAAGACAATGGGGAATCACTGGAAGATGACAGACAGAGAGAGAGAGAGAGAGAGAGAGAGAGAGAGAGAGAGAGAGAGAGAGAGAGAG
>NW_017731629.1:1649829-1670562 GCF_001890085.2 Hipposideros armiger
TATTTGGAGAATAAAATAGATCAGTTTTTGCAGGATGGATCATTGGGAGAGAGGGATCAGGATTGAGAGAATCAGGTTGAAGGTATTTATATGGGAGAGTTACTACAGGCAAGCCATTATGATGAGAATTAATACCTAACATTTAAGGAACTTTTACCATGTTCTAGGCCCTGTTCTTAGTAATTTACATGGAGTAATTAATTTGATCCATGCAAGTTCCCTCTAAGATAACATTAGGGCTGTTCACAAGTCCCCAGCTGTCCTTCCAGTCATGTGGTATGACTGCACTTCCCCGGCCCCTTTTGAAGATCAGCCTGGCCTGGCGACCTGCTTAGTCCAATGCACTGTGAGTGGAAGTGATGCCTGTTACCTCTGGGATGAAGCCTTGAGAGGCGGTGTGTGTTTTGGCACATCTATTTCCCTGCCACAGTGATCATGGAAACGTTTTGAAGGAGCCTCTCTGAACCTGGGTCCCTGAGTGAATACGAGGAGCAATAGGCCCTGCCTTCCTGGGATGGACTTTTATTTAACATGGGCAAGAAAGAACCTCATGTTATATTAGCCCGTTGCGAAGTGGGAGTCATTGCTACAGCAATATAACCTGGCCTGGCCTGACGGATAGAAACCCTTACTGATTGAGAATGTGGTCTCTGTAGTCAGGCCTCCTGAGTTCAAAACCCCCATGCCATTTACCACATTTGGTAAATCACAACCTCCCTAAAACTCATTTACTTCATCTTCCAAATGGGAATAGCCCAAGTGGCTACCTCGCAGGGGCATCATAAAAATAACAACTTTACACACTATACTAGAGGCAGTTTTCTAAACCTTTCAGTGTGTGATCCGATGTAGTCCTCCCAAGGACCGTTTTGCAAATGAGGAAACTGAGGCACAGGCAGGACTGTGGCGCTTGTCCAAGCTCACACAGCTAGTGACTAATAGGGCCAGGATTCAAACCCAAAGTGGTTTAATTCCAGATCCTTACGCTTATCCACTGGCAATGAAAGGAAAGCACTTATCTCCCAGCACATAGTAATGACAGAATCATTTTTCCCCATTAGACACGATAAGCATATTGTCTGGGGCCTATGATCTTTGGAAGGGCCTCCCAAGTATTTCTGATCAGAAAAATAAATTTATTGGCTTGGAAATATTAAAAGCAAAGTATAGAATCCAATTAATAAATATTTCAATGTCTATAAAACTTGTCATTATGTCAACTAGTCCACAACAGCCCCACTCTGCTCACATAAATTAGATTTCATGTGAGATGTGGGTGCACTGTAATAGCTTTGACGTGATGGGGAGGAAGGGCTTGCAGAAGTGTTTAGAGCCTAAAATATGCCTTAAAATGGCCCTCTGAATGGAGTTCAATGACTATTAGCTACCGCCTAATTTTCATTATTGTCCTTCGCTATGACCAACAGAGACGCCTCTGAAGCTGTTCAAAATTCTGCAACAGAGCAAGGGTTGGTCCCTTGAGCCACTCGCAAATGGCTGTCTGCAGCTCACAGCTGAAGCTGGTCCTTCTGCAGACTCAGACTGAGTTTCTCCTCTTTGCCCAGTGCGAACTATTTCCCCTCAGTTACTGAGCCAGTGGTGGAAGTTGTAGCTCTGCCATAGGCCCCCCAACCCCAGACTGCCAGGTGGCCGAGAACGGAGTTCAATGTATCTTTGGAACTACAGCAAAAATTCAGAGGCATTTTGGAAACTGTAGCTGCCTGACACCCCTCTGCCTCCCAGGGTCTGTTTCTCCAGTCCCTGTCTGCAGTTTACAGCATGTATTAAATCACCCTGTGTAAACCTTTATTTCTGAAGGCTGACCTTGCCGTGCAAACCTTGACTCACCCTCTAGGGTCTGTTGCTTAGCCTGGGGGAGTGTGTTAACTCCAAAGAGCATCTGTACCTAGAAACACGTTCCCTCCCAGAGGCTGAGCTAACAGCTTCATGATCCCAGGCCCTCAATTGTGTTTCTGCTTTGGATTCCGCCTATGTCATCGTTGTAACTGACATCTGTAGAGTCTTAATGATTTTCCCAGCTGATTTTCAACTCTGGTGCAGTGATTTTATAGTAATAGGTTCTGGTCTCCGACAGACCGGAATTCAAATCCTTGCTCCATCACATCCTGAGGAGTAACCTTAGTAAGTTACTAAACCTCAGTTGTTATCTACATTTTGGGGTCTAAAACAGTACCTGCCTCATAGAGATGCTTTGAGAATTAAATGAAATAAACCAATGGAAGTGAGTGAAACATATAATTGCTCAATAGGCATTAGCCATTAATAGTATTACTATTACCAATTCTCACATTTGATCTTCAAGGGCCCCTGTGAAGCAGGCCAAGTCAGGGATCCTAGACCTTATTTCATGGAGAAGGAAGCAGAGGGTTGGACGGATACAGAGGCTATTACTATGCCTGACATTATACCTTGTCACAGTTTGTAAGGAGCAGACCTGCGGAGCCCCTGGCACTAGATCTAGAAAGCCCCCCATCTTTCAATCCCCCTGTTGCCTGGGTGCACCTTCCCTACCTCCCTTCTATATCCATGAGGCCCCCATGAAGACAGTGTTGATGGCGTCCTCATTTATTCCAGCAACGTTTATAGCTGGCCCCGTGTTGTGTCTTTGCTCGGAAACAAATTATCCTTTCTTCTTATGCACCAAGCTCAAACCTCAGAGGACTGCTGAGAATCTTGGATGTGGCAACTTTTGAACTGGTAAATGATGTGCTTTTGTCCTGAAGGGCTCCACCGTGGGTGGCACTGCTATGCTCAGGGCCCCACTGAGAGAGCTAGACAGTGGTGGGCTGGCATTTTCACCTCTGTGCCCTTCACTTTCTCTGCATGGCATATATGCTAAAAAGGTTGAAGAAATAAAATAAACAAATGATTGGAGAGTTTTAAGAAGTTCTGAGTGAGATGAAAGAAAGGAAACCTTGATTGCTAAAGCAGGCCAGTTGGCAGTCTATTAAACCTCAAAACCATAAGTTTTATGAAGTTAAACTGAGCCCAGAACATGCAGCATAGATCCTAGCTCCCTAAAGCGCTGACCACACATTAGTTATTATTACTACTAAGCTAAGAGGCCCCGGGACCCCGGATGTATCTCGCCACCCTCTCTCTTCACTGGCCAGACAGATTAACGAGAGTTCTAGTTCTACTCTACTCGGCATGACTGGAGATTATTAAGAGAGAGAGAGAAAAAAAAAACAGATGTAAAAATGCCCTGAAAATGTTAAAAGTGTAGTCAAAATGTATGGTCTTACTAGTTTTACTAATTATGGCTATTTTATAATGACCTTTAGCCCATGACAATAAGTCTGACTTGAAGTATTGCTAAACACCCAGTCGATTGCGTTTGGGAGAGCGCGTCTCGCGATGGCCCCTCTGTCTAGGGCCACGTTCCCTTCTCTTTGCCTGGCGAAGCGTATTTCTCGAGGTTAATGGGGTCACAGACTCCATCCCGCTCAGATCGGCTCTCTTCACAGGGGCTGCACATCTGGGCAATGTTTTAGTAAAGCTGCAGGTCCTGGAGCCAGGGTCAGGCAGGGTGGCTGGCTGAGTTCAGGTCCCAGCGTGGCTCCTTGAACCCTGGGTCAGAACGCAGTCCACATGCACAGAGTGTGAGCTGAGATGTGAGTTACAGGAGGAGTCTTCACTCCCCTCTAACCTTGTTTCAGAGGAAACAAAGCACTCAGCAGGCCGTGGTGTGTAAGAATCATCAGAATCGACACAGATTCCTGGGCCCCAGCCCCCCGAGGTTCTGAGTCAGGAAGTCTGGGGTGGGGCCCGAGAATTGGCGTTTCTGACAACTTGCCTGATGGAGTCACTGCTGCTGCAGGAAGGCCGCCCTATGAGAATCGCTGGCCTAGGGCTGAAGAGCGCAGGCTCTGGGGTGGAGTCAGCATGCCCGTTTGTTTGTCATCTTACTCGGCCACTTAGCAGCTGTCCCCTGGGGCAAGTTACTTAACCCTCTCTGGGTCTCATCTTTGCAAATATCCAATTGGGTTGTTACATTGTTTAAATGTGATAGTACTTAGGGGGCGATTTTTGATGATTATATGAAAAAAATACATGCAAAGTATGTTGCACAGTGCTGAGCACGCACAGTCAGTGTTCAAGGTTAGCAGCCACTGCTATCATTCCGGTCACGTGTATGCATTGGTCTACTTCTCCCCCTGAAAGTCTGGCATCTCAGTGTCCCTCATCAGACTGTGAGCAGCTTCAGAGCAGTGGTCCTGTCTTGTTCATTTCTGTATCCCCAGGACTGAGCTCCATGCCAGGCTAAAAGAAAGAACGCACTGTAGAAACGCATTCACTCACGCAGTTACTTTTTCGTCCAATGGATAGATGCTTGCTGAGCACTTTCTCTGTGCCAGGCCCAGGCTAGACACTGAGGACAGAAAGTAGCAGACCCTGCTTTCTGGTAGCTTATGCTGAGTGGGTAAGAAAGACATGAAATAATACAAGTAAATAGGCAACATAGTTACTAATTACGAAAAATGCTTAGAGGAAATAAAAAGCGCTGAAATAGAGGGCAATTAGGGATTTACTTCAGGTGGAATGTTCAGGGAAGTTCTCTCTGAGGAAGCAACATGTGAGCTGAGACCTGACTCATGAGGTGGAGGCGACCCGTCAAGATCTAAGAGGAGGGAATAGTCAGTGCAAAGGCCCTGAGGCAGTAAGCAGCTTAGCCTGTTCAAGGACCAGAGAGAAGGCCCCGAAAGACTGCAATCTACTTCTGTGAGTGACGGCTAAGAGGCAAGGATAGAGAGGGACAGGTTCGTGGAGGGCTCTGTAGGCCAACGTGCAGTTAGTATTTTTTGTTTTTTTGGGTTTTTTTTTAGTAAGGGAATGACATGCTCAGCTTAATACATTTGAAAGGTCATGCTAGCTTCCGGGTAGTGCATAGCCTGGAAGGAGGCAAGAAGACAAGTTAGGAGGTTAATGCAGCGACATGGGGCAAAACAGTGTCCTGTCAGTGTGGACTATGAGGTGGCAATGGAAATTGGAAAAAAAAAAAAGTGTTTGGATTCAAACTATATTTTGTAGCTAGTACTGACAGACTGGCTGATGAGCTAGATATGGGAATATGGCAAAGAGGAACAGAGGACTGGTACAGGGACTTAATGACGCATCTCCAGCTGTGATCTCTTTATAAGAAGCTGCCACAGCTACTTAGCTTCCCATCTGTTCACATCGCATCCCTGGCTCCCTTACTCAATCCAACGCTCCGCCTTTCTAGGGCCCAGGGGCCTTTCTCAGGCTCCTCAAGGGTCCCTGCCCTGATTTCTGAATCTCTGCAGCCCAGCACGGGTGGTTACTACCCCAGAAGCCCAGATGTCCTGCTCCCTGCAAGACAAGGGGGGAGCCAGCCTTCTGGGAGCCGTTAGCAGAGTGGCCCGTCAGCAGGCAGTGGATGACAAAATAAAGCCATGACGGCACTCTGGGGATCTGGGAAGCTAGCCGGAAACTGAAAACAAGTTCAGTTGAATATTAAGAGAGCGACGATGTCCTCTTGTTGATTCGGGCCTCCTGGTGCTGGTGGGAGTGGCAGGACCATGAAAAAAGCAGAGGGTATCTTCCGGGACTATTTGGTTTCCCGGGTTGCTGAGGACAATGTAGTCTTTGATGGATGTTACAAATAACCGAAGCTGACCCCAGAGCCTGTTTCCCTCTCGGCCCCTGCATCTCTCACACCCAATCTCCTTTTTCATCAATTTAGGATCCAGCCATTACGGCCACGCCGAGGCGTCTATTAATTTCCCCCTCCCCCAAATTATGGTAATGAATGTTGCCATCAGCAGAATATTTTTCATCAGGCATAGATCATGCTTGTTTTTTGTATTTGACTTTTGTTTTTCCGTTTTTTTTTTTTTCCCTTTTCTTCCCTTCAGTTGGCATGGGAACGCTGAAACACCAATTCAGGGAGGATCCTTCAACCACATCATCACACTCCCCCATGCCGTCCGAGTGCTTTGATATGTTCAAAGTGCGTACACAGTTCTCCCTCGTGCAGGCAGATCTGGAAGCAGCCAGCCTTGTTGTTTTCCTGGCTGATAGGCTCTGCAGCTCACATGATTCCAGAGGTAGCAGGACCCCAGAGACCAGTCCAAACCCCAGAGAAAGGAAGCGCCTGAGCCCAGGTCACACAGCAAGTCGGCAGTGGACAGAGGCCTCAGATCCGGGTCTGTACACACTGCTGGGTGCTGTGCAACCTCTTAGGCTCATCTTGAACTTTCATGGCCCCTCGTGTGTGAAATCAGATTGTAGTCGGCTCCTCCAAGGAGGGCTGTGAGGTTATGCGAGAGTCTTGTGATTGGTTCACATACATGGTGAACGTTTCTCTTAACCCTAAGACTCCAAACATGGGTCTGGCAGATACGTGCTCATACATAGTTATTACGCAGATGGAAAAGGAAAGGAAACCGTTACATGGTTATGCCTCAGAAGTAGATATGACGGATCACTATGCATCTATTCAGCTGTTAAACGACTCACCCGTTTGGCAGCTGTCCTTCACACACTTAATGCCTAATGAAAGCCACGTTAACTAGGTTAAAAACTGGTTAAAAAAGACCTTGACCCGGGCGCTGGGAAAAGGTGAGCTCCAGCAAGCGAGACAGCCTTGTAAAAAATTCATCACCGCACGATGAGTTTTGAAAGGTTGACCAAAGGCACAGGGTTACTCTCAGCACAGCCTTCCCTGAGTTCATTGGGTTATCGCTTGGGGTTTAAAAGGGCGACTAGGGATTTTCAGCAACCATGGCCAAGGCCCGGAGGTGTGTTACAGCAGGGTGTTTTGGGGTGGTTGCTAGTCGTTCAACAGTGTTGACACACGATAGAACTAGTATTTATTAGGTACCGTATGCCCTGTGCTCAACATTTCACTAGCAATTTTTCATTCCACACACATGATAAGAATTGTTATTAACCCCGTTTGACAGCTATAAAACTGAAACTCAGAGCTATTATATGTTTTTTTTCCCCAAAGTTTCACAGGAGAGGGGTAGCAGAAGTAAAATAAAATTCATGGATCTTTGACACCAAAGCCTGGTTTCATAGTCACTACTCTTTATGGTCTCTGTTACATAGGGGTACACAAGGAAACTGAGGCTGCAGGAGTAGCTGGGGTATTGGACCAGAAGTGAAGAGACAGTTCATGAGCTGCCTAAGACCCCATGGCTAAGCAGTGACAGAACTAAGGCTTAAGCCCCATTGGCCTGTTTCCATCTTTCCTCTGGACTATACTGTGGCTCACTGACTAGGGACAAATTAAGAGACCAAGATAGAAAGAGTGTCAGAAAAAGAATCAGCCATCCTCCTGAGAAACACCAGATATCTTGTGCATCTCCTCCACTGCTCTGCCTGTGCTAGGTTTGCCCAGGGATCTGCGTTGGTGGAGGAATTCAGAGTACTTGTGGATAACAGATGTGCATATTTTCTTGGTCTAGTGGAATGAAGAGAAGGAGAGGAGTTTGGGCACAGGGCCAGCCCTCAGCAGAACTGCCCAGTCCTAGGTCTAATCTACAGGACTCCATCTAGTTCCCAAAGGCACCCCCACCCTATCCTTTTGCACAAGCTTCTGTTTGCTTCCTAGCCACCATCTAAGTATTTTCCCTTGTCATGGAGCAAACACCTCAATTACCAGTTGTATTAGTCAGCTTAGGCTTCCATAACAAAGCACCGGAGACTGGGTGGCTTAAACGATGGAAATTAATTTTTTCATAGTTCTGGAGGCTGGACGTCTGAGATCAGAGTGCCAGCCTGTTTGGATTCTGGTGAAAATCCTCATGCTGTCTTGCAGATGGTGTCCGTTTCACGATGTGCTCACATGGCCTTTCGTGTGTGTGTGTGTGTGTGTGTGCAGAGAGAGAGAGAGAGAGAGAGAGACAGAGAGAGACAGAGACAGAGACAGAGACAAAGACAGCGAGCGCACACGTGCTCTGGTATCTCTTCTTATAAGGGTACTAATCCCATTATTAAGCTCCCGCTGTTATAACCTCATTTAAATTTACTTTTCTTCCAAAGACCCATCTCCAAATACCATCACACTGGGGGTTAGGAATTCAATAGATGAATTTTGGAGCGACTCAATTCAGCCCATAGTACCAGTTCATCGAATTAGTGTTATGCTCAGAAAGATGTGCCCTAATTGGTCAGGGATGCTGGAGAGGGCAGGCTTGAGAATCCAACGGATGACTTTCTAGGTGGTGCCCAGGCTCTGGGTCATCGGGGTAGAAGTGGTAAGGCACTTCTGTAAAGGGGCCAGGTTTCCAATAGTCATGCTGCTTGGGAGATGCTCAGAACCAGATAAAAGGAACCCTCTCCATTGCAATGGGTTCTGCTGTGATGAGCCAAGACCTGTCCAGCTGAACCTCCCATTCCTTGGTCTTTGGCCTCCTAAGCCACAGAGAATATATACAATCCTTTTCCAAAGATGGCTGTGTAGGTGTTTGTGGATGGAGATTGAGCCATATACAGCCCAAGACTTCCACCACTCCTCGGTGGAAATCCTTTCCAAATCCCAGAGCATCTGAACGTGGTCTATAAGGGAGGCACCACTATTCCTGTGACCTGCCTGTGAAGTTCAAAGGCCAATTCCCCAGGGTTGATGAGGCCCCGTCACTGGATTTATTTATATCTATAAGAATAGATTTGGTTTTGTCAGCTAAAGGCTTGGGACAAAGCGAGTTCTGCTGCCTCAAAGCCACTGCAAACTCTGCAAACTCCCCACGCCCAATCCTGCCACCTTCCCTACCATGTGTTAGCATCTTCTCAGCCTCTCTATGCAACTTAGCTCTTTTATTTTTGATATTCACTTCACATGTTACATTGCAGATCATGGATTTCAATTTTAAGATGTATTGCCTCATTTTGAAACAGATCCGGAGCTTTTTTTCTGTAAACAGTAGTACAGAAGCTGGTGTTATTCCTGGGTGGACAATGAAATGTGGGTTAGCCAGAACCGGCTTTGCAAAAAGGAGAAAAGGGTGCACAGCAGCAAGGCTGCCAGCTTGGCCACTGCTCTCCTGGAGTCTGCCAGTTCCTTCTGAAATCACCAGTAATTCCTTGTTCTGGGTCAAACTGTTGGGAGGACTGGTTCTAGAAATTGATAGGGGGCCGGGAAGAGTAGAATGAAGTCTGCTTGGTGGTCAGAAGTCCTGTGTTAGAATGATGACCTCGCGACTAAACTCACTGCAAACAAAGCCCTTTGTGTTCTCTGGGCCTTAGTTTCACTGGATGTAAAGCGGAGGGTTAGCAAGGTATTAGTAGGTGATTCAGTAAAAAGAAGGACTATTAAATTAGGAAAATACACACTACACTCTCCTCAGAATAATGAATACAATCCATTTGCATATTAAACAACTTGCAAAGTCCTGAAAAACAGAACTCCCCCGACTGTGTTTAATCCAGCATTCCTAAGTGTATGAGCGTGCAAACTTCCCTCATCACCCCAACCCCAAGGAAAACCTGTCAACAGCCTCCGAACTTTAGTCCTGATGGGGAACGGAGACCAGACGGATTCCCAAAGCGCTTTAAAAACTTACCCTATGGTGTCCATCATGCAGAAAGGTGGCTTTTCTGTGTCATTTGATATCAGGTAGATTTATTCTGGTGGAGGATTATTCTAGTAACTGCTAAATAAAACAATAGCCGTATATCAAGAGGACCGTCCGAGTATCAGCTATGAAACCTCATTAGTCTATTCCTGAAATACATTTTCTGGCTGTCACAGCCTTCTCTAGTCTGACACCAGTCCACTTCTTCAAACGCATCTTCCAGGGCTCCCTGGAAACCTCCATCCAAATCTTCAAACTTGCCTTGTTAGCTCTCCACCTCTGTCATGACCTTTTTTTTTTTTTTGGCTATTTTACCCATTCTGATCTACAATCCTGAGCAATCCAAGTTTACCATGCCTCCTGAACCTATCGGATACTTGTGCTCAAGGCATTATTAAAGCAGGGTCAAGTCAGTCATCTCGCTAAGGCAGGAAAGCGGAAGCACACGTTTCAGAAACGGTCTCAGTTGCACATGCTTTTCAAAAGTTAGGTTCTTATTAATCCTCTTTTTTTCCCCTAAAATCCACTTTCCCAGGGCACTGCATTCCTCAAACACTTTAATCAACATTTCACTCCAGTGGCAACTCAATATATATTTAGTTAAAGCATTTTGTCTTCTCCTTCCCAAATCAGTATAAAACCAGATTTAAAATTTATTTTTTAATTTTAATTTTAAGGCAGCTGACTCCAAGTAAGACGTGGAGAACTAAAAGGAATTGTGTTGGCAGATGGCAAAAGGAAACGAGTAGCAAAGTGGCTGCATTTGGGGCTTTGGTTGTTGCTGTCATTTTCAGATCAAAGAAGCTTTAGATCTAGATATTTCCTAACTAAATTATAAAATCCCATCCAGGGAGTGTTTTTTTCTCTCCATACTCCTCATTTCAACAAGAACACTGGATTTTCTGATCAAGGCTCTAGAGGGCATTTCCAAAAAAGCTTTGTCATCACAAACAATTAAATTAAACACACAATAATAGCTCCATTTATTGGGCACTCACCCTGCCAGCCCCAGCACTTGCCAAGTTTATCTCCTTCAATCCTCATAACAACTCCAAGAGGGATGTATTATCACTGCCGCTTTACAAGATAAGAAACCGAGGCTTTGAAAGGTTAAGTCACTTGTAAAGATTGCACAAGGTTCAAAATTAGTCAAGTCCCTACTATTAACCATTATTATGCTATCTTGGAAATATTTATTGAGCATCTGCCCTAAGCTTTTGGGTTACCAATGCAAATAATCATGTTTTCTCACCCTCAAAGAGCTCAGGGTCTTGTTAGTAAATATGACCTGTGTTCCACATACAAAATGTAGAAAATCAAAAGCAGTCATAGAAGCATTACAATAAAAGGGCGTTAGTAAAATAAACGAAGAAGAGATTAGTTATAATTGAAGGAATAAGGAAGTTTCATAGAACAGTGGTAATATCTGAGAAGTACCTTGGAATGTAGGCCTGGTTTCTTTATCTTAATGTTCTGCATTCATTTCATTACTAAGTCTTGCTGTTACCACCTTGAAAAATATATTACAAATATACCTCTTCTAACTCCTCTGCTACCACATGGTCCAAGCCACCATAATCTGTCATGTGGACTATTGCAAGAGCCTCCTAGTTTGTCTCCCTGAGGCCCCTCTAAGGCGCACTGGATTACTGATGTAGAATTACGTGTGTATGCCCTTTGCCATATGACTTTATCATCCCTCCTGGAAGGCAGAGCATATTTTTGGCCACATGAGTGTTAGGTTTGGTCACATGCCTTGATTGAGCCAGTGGAATATTAGAAGCCATGACCAAAAAAAGGCTTTAGGGCTGGCCGAGTGGCTCAGTTGGTTATGCGTTTGCTCAAGAGTGTGAGCTCTGAGCAACAGAGTTGCTGGTTCAATTCCCATCCTGAGCTGAGCTGCCGCTGAACTGCCAACAGTTGGCAGGATGGCTCAGCTAAAAAAAGAAAAGAGGTTTTAAATCCACTTGCATGACAAGGCATAGCCTCCTGTCTTCCTGTGACCCTCCAGGAGAATATCAGGGTTTTTTTGTAGCTGCTGCTCCTTTACTGTTACTCCCTAAACAAAGATGCATGGGGCAGACTTAAACTCTCCTGGAGTCAGCCTAAGCCAGCCTAGAACAGGAGAACAACAGTCAACTTGCAGATTATGTCTGCTAAAAAAAAAGTTTTTATATAAGCCACTAAGATTTTAATGTTATTTGTTATGCAGCAATACTTGACTGATGCACACTGTTTTCACATCAATCCATCACTTTCCTCTTCTCCACAGAGAAACCATAGTGATCTTTGAAAAATGTAAATCAGATTACCTACTCCCAAACTGAAATCCCATTAGTTATTTATATTGTATTTAAAATCCATCTCAATGTCTTATTATGGCAAAAAAAAAATACACTGCTCAACTCCTTGTTCAGTATGCATGAGCCCCTCTAACCTTCTTCCTGTTCTTTGAATAGACAAGCACACTCTCACAATAAAGCACTTGCATTACTATCCCTTTTGTCTGAGAAAGTTCTAGAGTCTATATCTATGCTATCTAATATGGTAACCATTAGTGACATGTGACTATTTCAATTTCAATTAATTAAAATTGAATAACATTAAAGATTTAGTCCTTAGTCCTACTAGTCACATTGCAAATGCTCAGTGGGCACGTGTTGCTAGTGGCTACCATATTAGATGGAACAGTTGGAGAAAGAATGCAGAACATTCGATTGGTCATAACAAAGCTTAGTTAAAATATCATCTCTTCAGAGAACCCTACGCTGACCACACGTTTAAAGCCATTCTCTAGCGTACTCTCTGTTCCATGACTCTATTTGCTATATTTGTAGCATTTAACAACTATTTGAAACCATTTTGTTAATGGATTTGTTCACCAAACTCTAGACCTCTAGGAGTGCAGGGGCCTTGTTGATTTTGTTCTTTGTACATCCCCAGGGTCTAATAAAGAGTGGGTGCTCAGTAAATACTAGTTGACTGAAGAAATGAATTAAGTGTTAGCAGTTGGTGGTGAGGACTCTGCCCGGCAGAAGCAGAAGCGTGAACAAAAGTAAAGCGGTGAGAGGTTGAGAGGCGTGTTTGTGGCCACCCTGGGCAGCCTACTCTATGCTGGAACATATACAATGTTAGATAAGTCTCAAGAAGTAGGCACACTGAGACCATATTGTTGAAAGACTCCTATTCTGGGCTGATTTTGCACTTAAACCAAGATGGGGAACAACTGACAGCTTTTGTTGTGTTTTTTTTTAAGACAGAGAAATTTCATGATTAGAAACAATCCTGAAGAAATTGAGCTTCCTGCTTTGTGGCAGGTGGGTTATAACGTGGAGAGACTAGTCAGGAGGCTGAAGCCATCATTCAGTGGAAAAAGAAAAATGGGGACAGATTCAAGCATCGTAGTGGTGGGAAAGTCACCCCATTACGTGTATTGGATGGAGAGGCTGACAGACTGAGAGGGCAAACCAGACACGGACATACTAAGCCTGAGCGATTCAATAGAAGTAAAGTGAGGAAAGAACAATGGGTCTGGCAGGAAAGATGCCAAGTTCTATCTTTGATTTGTTGAACCTAAAATGTAGCTGCCAGCAGCTTGGGGAAAGGGTAGACATTGGGGAGAAAAAAGGAGCAGAAGGGGGTCATAGAGAGCCCCGGTGGTGGAGGTGGGATGAGAAATCCATTGTAACCCTGAAGAAATTAGTTCATTAGATAGTCAAAGCAGAAATCATATTTTAAGGTATTCAGGATGGGGGCAGCTGGTTAGCTCAGGGTGGTTAGAGCGCAGGCTCATAACACCAAGTTTGCCAGTTCAATCCCCACATGGGCGTGGAGCTGCGCCCTCCACAACTAGGTTGAAGACAACTACTTGACATGGAGCTAATGGGTCCTGGAAAAATACACTGTTCCCCAATAAAATGAAAAAAAAAACAAAAAAAAAGGTATTCAGAATGACCTTGGAGTAAGGAAGAAGCGGTAGTAAGCGCAGCTTAAGTGAAGTAATTTTCCCAACGCTAAGAAGCTACCTGGATTCTAGACTCCACATGGACCCTTATGAGCTTTTCATATCCCAGCTCTCCTGTTTTTCAGTATCTGGAGTACAGGTGAAATTGGGGCCTTGCATTAGATGCCATCTGCCCTCCCTTGGCGCTGTGACACCGCCATAGGTTTCACCAGACAAGTTAGGGATGGCTGGAGCTTACCCTGCTTGCTTCAGACAGACTCTGCCCTAATTAACCACCTCAATGAACAAATGCAGTTTGGTACGGAGCGAAGATGCAGTTCTTCGATTTAACATTTCCTTCGCACACAATTTAAATCTCAGAATCACAAACTAGGAAGGGGATCTAGAAACCATCTAGTCCATTTCCCTCCACTGTGAAAAAATGAATATGTGTGTACACACACACACACACACACACACACACACACACACACACATCATCGTCATCATCGTCATCATCATCTGCCATCCTAGAAGGAACAGCAACAGCTCTTGATTATTCTGGAGTCAAGACAGGGAGGGTAGCCAATTCCATCGCCTCTCTGTTAGGAGTGCCCTGAGAAGCCTTATTCCCTGCCTCTGCGATGCTCAGTGCCTTCCATAGCCTGTGGCTGTCTTGCCTTGGCAGCAAATGCATCTTTATCAGCCCTTGTGCAAACAACATGGTGGAGAGAGAGATGCCAGCATCGGCCCTGGGACAACTGAGTGACCCGATTTGCAAGAAATTTCTTCAGGGCCCCTCATTCTCTCCTGCCTACACCAAAATTCTCAATCTAACTTGTCCGTATGGCTGGTTTTTCACATTCCACAGGGGATTTTACTCCTGTCTGGCTCCTTTTCGACTTTCATATTTGAGCTCAAAAGTCACCTGCTTGAACACACAATGAAATAGAGAGATGGCGTATTATGGACTTGTATACTTGAAACCTATATAATTTTATTTACCAATGTCACCCCAATAATCTAATAAAAAAGTAAAAATAAAAAAGTCACCTCCTACGAGAGGCCTTCCATGATTACTTGATCTAAAGTAGGTATTCTCTTCTACCATAGTGACTTGTCATCACACCTGTTTTCTTTATCACCCTATTAATGATCTCTATTATTATTATTTTTAATTTGTAAACATGTTTATTGCCTGTTGCCATATATAATGTCTATGCTCCATGGAGACCAGGATCATATCTATCATGCCCCCGTGTTCCCTTAACACCTAGCAAAGTGTGGAACATGGAATGGTTGCTGGTATTGGTCAGGTGTTTGCTGCAGAGGAAACCATCCCCAAAATCAATTGTATAAAACAAAGAGCATTTACTGTCACAGGTCTGAAGGTCAGCTGGGACATCTCTGTTTCACACTTCAGTCTGTGAATTGATTGTGGTACCTCTGGTTTTAGTATTTCTCTTTCCTCTGGGACCAGCAGGCTCTCTGAGCATGTTCTTTTCATGGCCTCTGCTTGAAACATGACTAATACTATCCCAGTTGCCAAAGAAAGTCTCATGACTAAACATAACATTAAAGGATCAGGAAGATATAATCTTCCCAAGGAGTTTGGGGAAGAGATGAATAATTGCCAAGTAATAATCTAAACTACCACAACGCTCCGTAAATATCAATGATTGAATAAACGAATGCCCTCCCCTAGATCAGCTGACCTTTCTAGCCAAACCACTTACCAATTATGACAATCTGTGTCTCATCAGTATTAGTTTTAGAATTTCAGTCCACTGTGCCTCCATGACCGGGTGTGAAACGGCCATCCCACCCTGTTCTCCTTGGACAGGAGCTAACTTCAGGTCTCTGCCTGTTTAACGGAGGGTAAAACCTCCTTTGTTTGATCCTGGCCTTCTCTGTTCTCCCTCTAGAGGCACAGGGAAGGTTTCATTACTGCCCCAAACTAGAAGGGATGGAGCCAATTAGAAGAACCTACTATCTGGTGGTGTGGGATTTGTAGATTTGCAGCCAAGATTCCAACTGGGACTGTTTAAGAGTTTGTGCGTGATTGCTTGAGTGTCTGAGTAGAGAAGGAAATGTCTTGGTCATTGGGAGAGAGTAGAGGTGCCTCAGAATCACCAGGTATCTTAGTGCTGATAGCCCCAATGTTCTGTCAAAGAGTGGCTCAGAGGGACCACCCCCCAGCTACTCTATGTGGGTGGACACCTCCTAAAACTGTCCCAGGAGCAGAGGCTTGCTCCTGGTTGGGCAGGGATTATCAGAGTCCTCACAGCTTTGAGTAAATCATTAGTCTGCATTGATTTCAAACATTTTGTCCGCACTGACCTCTGATCTTCCCTTCCCACCAGAATCCCCTCTATGCTCTTCTGTTAGTGGTTGCTCTTCTCTGCTTTCGCTTGTTGGCCCTCGGTCTAGCTCCAGCCTCTCTGAATGTTCCCTTCTGAGATATGCCATGAGAGAACATCTGTAATTTTTTGCCTACTGAGCATTTAATCTTCATTCTTTTGATAGTAGCATCCTGATTTTCTTTGGGGAACTAACTGCTCCTCCTCCATGTTCATGTAGTTCAGATGGGCGGATGGAAATCAACAATCCATTTGGCCCTTCTCGACACCCCAAGCTCTAAGAATGGTCGTGTGACTGGGCCTAGACTATCCAAAAAACAACAATATCCTGGGACATGTTTAGAATAAGCCACTGAGACATGTTTAGAATAAGCATGCGTCCTGGTTTTTATTCAGTGACATCAGGCCCGGGGCTTCTGTGGAGCTGATAGGAAAAGAAAAGTTCCCTTTCCGCCAGGCTTTGAGATGGGCAAGTGAAGGCTGGCTGTACTGGGATCTGACATGTGTGAGATCTGACGTGTGATATATATATGCCTGAGAATAAAGCCAATTTGGAGAAAAGCTAAGCCTGAAAATCTAGAGGGTGTATTTTAGTCCTGATATCAGTCAAGCCCTTGAATCTAGCCATACCTGAAGTCAAAACTATCTAGTTAGTTGGGTTCCTATGACTTGCCACCAAGAGTCCTGGACTGCTCACCACCCAAATGGGGCTGTCCCATTTCCCCTATAAGCAATGATTTCTTAAGCCAAAGACACTGTCTGGCCCACATATTTAGTCCAGTTTTGTGGACTGAGTCATAAGTAAAAATAAATGCTTTCAGATTTAGTGTTGCTGCATATCTGGACCCCGGGTAAACATAGCCTCCTTAAGATTTCAACTTTCCCCATCCAGAAAACAGATTCATTCATAGATAATGGCCACCCTCATGGGAAAAACACTAAAGATTAATTAGTTACATTGTACTTATGGTGCATTTATGTTAATGGATAAGAAGCCTAGTTAATTATATTGCCCTGCATTTGCCTAACACTTCTGATTTTTCAAAGCTCTTTCATATAAGTAATGGCATTTGCCTGTTCCAATACCCCTAAGAATTTGGTACTATCACCCCATATTATACATCTGGAAATTAAATTGAACACAAAGGTTTCCTGAAGTCATACAGCAAGTCAATGTCAAAGCTGACATTGAACAAATTATTTCAATTCCTGTATATGCTATATTCTATTCAGTCTCATTGGAAATTGTCCTACTGGGCTATAATGATCTTAAAATCAGAATAATATATACAAATGATTAAACTTTTAATGGGATGATCATCACAGAATTATTTTTAAGAAAAATTTTGGAAACTACATATTCAATAAAAGGAGACAAATAAATTAACGTGCATATGTACAATAGGCTTTTAGGAAGACATTAAAAATGAATGTGTAGGGCCGGCCGAGTGGCGCGATGGTTAAGAACTCGCTTGGGATGCCAGAGGGCCCCGGTTCGGATCCCACATATGAGGGCCAGTGACACTGCCCTCTACAGCTAAGATGCTGAACAACAGCTCAACCTGGAGCTGGGCTGCCGTGAGTCGCCGGCGATGGCGTGGGCTGCAGTCCCTGTGGCAGTGGATTGCCATGGGCTACCGTGTGTGGCCAGCAGCCAGCGTGAGCGGCCAGCAGCCGCAGTGAGCGGCCGTCCAGAAGCCGGCGACTGATCTGCCTCGCCAGAGAAGAGCGCAATGATGGTGCCAACTTGGGCCAGTGAAGCAACATCCTCCACAACTAGATTGAAGAACAAAACGACAGCAACTTGTCTGTTCCCCTTTCCCCAATTCCCCAGCACTGTTCCCATCCCCCCAATTCCCCAATAAAAAAAAAATCTTTAAAAAAAAAATGAATGTGTAATATTCAAAGTAACATGTGTTATAATAAGTAAAAGTCATCTTCTAAGATAGTAATATAAAGCTATTCTCAATTTTTAAATTGATATGTTCAGAAAAAAGATGGGAAGCTTACCCTTACTACTGTTAATTACACATTTTATTTTGTTTGGTATCTATGTCCCCATGGCTTTCTATAATACACATATCGCTTTTGTACACAAAATGAAAATTATTCTCGATAAGCTCATTTCCACCTTAGTGATTCTACATGATGAACATACAGAGACAGGCCTAACCATTGGGTGTCAATTGCATTAGCCTCCAACTGCCTCATTAACCCCAGTTTCACCTGCATCCTCTGAGAGCTGGACCTCCCATGACCTTGGGCTTCCCTGTGCTTTCTGGACAGCGAGCTGTGACACACCAAAGTCACAAGAGCAGTCGGGGGTGGAAGGAGATTTCCAGTAAACTCAGCACCGTGCTCTCCTTGACAGCAGCTGGCACAGAGCAGCACAGGGCACTTGACAGTTCAGAGGGCCGTGTGACAAAGCAGCGAGCATTGACACCAGGAGAGGAGGAGGCTGCTGCCAGAGGAGGGGAACTACGGGATCCACAAGGGAGCAGGCAGACGCGACAGTCAAGGGGATGAAGCCCGCCCTCTCGGCCCACACATGTCTAGGGACAGGACCAGGAACATACCCCCACTCCCTCTGAGAGCTCCATTTCCGCATCTGTGCAAAGAGGGGGACGTCAGAGCCTACCACACGGCATTGTATTGAGTGGAACGTTGATTTGAAATCAACTATCATTCCCTCCTTCTCATAATAACCACACATCATTGATATAAAGGTTACCTTCCCATGAACAAAACTGAGTTTCCAAAAAGGAGAATTGTCTGGCACGAGCCATGCAAAGCAGCAGAGGCACGGCCAGGCCTCGAACCGGAAATCCTTTATTTAGGAAACGGAGCTTTAGACCTTATGTAGGCCCCTTCCTGACAAGAGTCCAGGAGGAGCTGCAGGGAGCTTCTGATTTGACTTACAGCTGGTTTTCACCGCCCCCGCCCCCACTTTCCAGCAATGCAGTATGATGTAGTGAAAAATATACTAGATGGCATACTAGTCTTCCACAGGAGTTAATAGCGCAGCCTGCTCGAACTCTCAAAACTCATGACACGAAAACACTACTCCATCAACAGCAATACTTCAGTCTTGCTGAAGTTACATAATATACAGCTATGCATTCATTCATTCATTCATTTCATTCATTCATTCATTCATTCAACTAGCAACACTGCACCCTATTCTCTGGTGGAGATTGTGATGAAAAGCTAGAGAAAATGAGGCTATGGCCCCTGAAGTTGCTTAGTCCAGTTGGGCAGATAAAATAAGGGTCCAGGTGCCTAAAAGCCAGGGCGAAGTGTAACACCTGCCCTGGGAAGGTATGAATGGCTGAGGGGAACAGGAGGCTATGAACAAGAGAAACCAAGGGAGGCTTAATGGAAAAGATGAAGTAAGGGCTAGGACGGCCCAGAAGGACCAAATTCTGACAGGGAACTATAGGAGGAACAGCTTGTAGGTGCAAGTGGAGGAAACAGCAGTGTGATTGTGAGGACCACTGATGTGTCCGGTTTGACTGGAGACCAAGCCTAAGTGCCGTGTGGCCTTCCCTGTGGATGAAATAAGTGGGGGCCCTAGCTGATTCCCTGCCTCCACACACATGCTCCCCAGATTTCCAGGCCCAGTGCTAGATCAGCCTCCCACACCCACGGGCACACCCACGGGCACACCCACGGGCACACCCACGGGCACACCACAGAGCCACGTACAACAAGTCACCCCTACACGCAGCCATCAGCTTCCCCATCCCCCCAGCTTCTGTCCCCATCCACCTGCCCACATGCCAGACTCCATCGCAAACTGGAGACAGGAGGAAAGGAACAAAGGTCACTGCTACATTAGCGGACAGTCTCCAGGGAACGTGCAAGTGGCCTAGTGCCCTCGGGCATCCGATTCCTGGTGAGAAACCAGAAACCTGAACATGGCACTTCTCTGCCTCAAGCCCTTCGTGGCTAAAAACCAGAATCCGTAACAGGGCCCACCAGGCCCGGCCCTGGCCACCCTCTCCAGGCCCACACGCTCTCCACCTATTTTTCTCACTACCAGGCCTCTGCCCAGGACGCTTCTAGAATATTCCTCTTGTTCCCAGCTTCACATCACCAAAAGCCTTCAGTTCTCAGCTCAAACACCTATTCCTTCCTCTGCCCAGAGCTGGATCCTTTGTATTATCCTTTCAGGGAATCACCATCCTTTCTTTCACACCTTTACCACAACCTGTAATGATACACTCGTTTGTATTATTATTATTTCACTAATAGCATCACTCATGAGCCAGTAAGCTCCAGGAGCACAGGGCTGCTTTCTGTCTTTGTCCACAAAAGTCAGCACTCCGTAAATATCTGTTCAATGCTGAATGAATGCACCTGAGGCCCATGGTGGGCTTGGCACCCCGGCATTTACAAAATGTGCAATTTGCTGGTGGGGAAAGCTTCAGCGCTTTCCTTCCATTCTCACAGTCTGTTTAGCGATCCTCCCTTCAACCAAAAGCTGGTACAAGAACTTCTCAATTGTTTATCCCTGGAGTTTTCCATGCAGTCTCACCATAGAAATATAGCCCTAGGAGGACTCTTAGAGATCATATGAGCTTCATTTTACAGATAAGCATCAGGTCGGTGGGGAGATGCTTCTCCAATGTTACACATGAATGATTTTAAGAAGATGGTCCAGCATTTGAACCCATGTTTTCAAATCTCAGTCTAGTGTACTTTTCACAGCATCGGACTTAGGGTAAGTGTGTGTGTGTCTTCCAATCCACATCCTACCTGCCTTTCTAAATTCAATGTAGATGTCCTTGTTTTATGAAAGTTTGTCTGATTTCTCCATCTGGAAGTTTTCCTTCCCTCCTCTGAGTGAGTGTGTGTGTGTGTGTGT
>NW_017731629.1:1670586-1682936 GCF_001890085.2 Hipposideros armiger
TGTGTGTGTGTGTGTGTGTGTGTGTGTGTGTGTGAGAGAGAGAGAGAGAGAGAGAGAGAGAGAAACTCTTCTTTATATCAGTTTTTTTATACCTATTTCTTCTGTAAGAACCTAAGCTCCTCAAGGGGAAAATCAATGCCTAATACATTTTATTTTCTTCTGTTCCTAGTGTAATGCCATATAAAGGCAAATGGATTTTATCTCTTACATTGACTTCAAGTGTGACTGATTTGTAGAAGCTGCCTAGAATGCTATGGAGAGAGGGAATTTAAGGCCATGTCGAGATTCAGTGGGAAAGAATTCTGTAATCAATGAATGCTGTCTGCCAGGGGATAGAAGGGGCAGTGATGGTCCCATATGCTCTACAGAGAGCAATACTAAAAGTGAATGAACAAATGCATGAATCTTATAGTTTCCCAAATGTCCTATTCTTTATCTTGAGCCTCTGAGAGGGGAACAGAAATCTCTCCCAGCTCAGCAGAAGTCTTCCAGCTAGTCAGAGGAGGTAATGTTCACACACACCTGTCTGTACGCAGAGTTATGATCATCCATATTAGAACAAGAACCAAGAGTCAACCACAGACACATGTTGAAGGGAGCATGTCTCAAGGTGAGGGCACAGGTAAAAATGGAGGAGCTGTGATTGGATTATATTATGACATCAACCAGAGAAATGCAGAAATGCAGACCTCTGAGGATGTAGTATGGATGGATGCAGGAACAAACCGCATGCTCCACCTTCCCCAAACGAACAGCTGCTGTAGTGGCTGAGGGGAGCGGAGGAGAAATATTGTGATTTTATCCACTTAAAATACCTTCCTTTCACTTCACTGCCCAAATCTGCTCCACCCCGTCAATGCTCGCTCCAGCTATATGTGTCTTCTTTATCCGCAGCCACATAGCTTCTGCCTCGGAAGGTTTAGCTCTTAATCCTAAACTTTCCTGTGGCACCTCTTGTGCTGGGCTTTAGTCCTGCTGTTTCACTTTCTTTGTGTGTCTATATAGTCATATGTCTTGAAAGGGTGAAAACTCATTGAGTTTAGGAAACCTCAAAGGTGGCTTCAAATCCTAGCTTAGGCTGTTATTCACAGCATAATATTTAGAAGGCATGTAACCTCTTTCAATCTCAGTCACATCATCTATAAAATGGGTATAATAACCTTTTGATTGCTATAAAACTTAAATAAGACAACCTATGTGAAGTATCTGGCACATAGTAGGTCTTCAAAACAACCCATGTTTACCCCACCCCAGCCCTCCATGCTTTTTATTACTCTACACAGACTAATTCTTTGAGAGCCCGCGTTACTCCTCTTTTCTGTCCTCAACTATTTGTTACAAATTGAAGATACTAATAGAATGAAATAACAAAATGACAGATGCCGAAGGATATAAATCAGGCATAAGCAGATCGGCCTGCTTACTGGTGTGGGCAAGCAACATGATTTTGTTACATTGGCCACACGTACAGTAGGGAGTGGCCTTTGGGAAACTTGAGTTTGTGCCTCATACTTAAAGTGGGCAGCACTTCTCAGCTCTGGACAATAGAAGCTGAGCAGAAATGTGGTTCCAGGGTTGCCTGGTGCCCTACTTTTTCTCAGAGAAGGTAGAAATCTGGATTTTATGCCGAATTTTGAAAATCACTGTGCAAGTCAAGTAAAACTAATCTGTGGGCTATTAGTTTGCAACTCTGAATGGGATGAAGGATGTTCAGGCAAGAGCTCGGCAGACATCTGCCTGTTGCCAACACCCAAAGTCTTGTTAGAAGGCCCTTGGGCTTCCTAAGTAGGTCCACGACAGAGGGAGGCCCACTCTAATTACACACACTCCCTTCCACCTGACTGCTGTGAGGCTCTCAGCATCTTTATTCTGTGTGGTACCGTGGCTCCTGGAGATGTTTGTTCATTTGTGTTAAAGGAATATCCCTGTGGCAGGTGTTCCCAGCAACACCTAACAATAGATATACGTGGTCTTTCTGGACAGCAGTTCGCATTCTGTTGGTAGAGTTGACCTATAAACACATAACACGGGCAACGTTGCAGGACACATCCACTGGGGTTCTGAAACTCAATGCTTTCAGGAGCCAGGCAGGTAAAGAAAAGGAGAGGTATGGGCTGCTTGGGAAGGGAGCCATCCAGATGGGACACGGCCAGCTCCATCTTAGCAAATTTGGGTTATGTAGAACTGGGATCTAGGATTGCCAGGTCTTTTGAAATTTTCAAAGAGAGCTAAGATGCCCAAATTTGGATGTGAAATTCCATGATTCTCGAACACTGTCCTAAAACTGGTTTGTGGGTGGCCCCATGGTGACCCCTTCTGTGGTAATTGATAAATGTTAAGCCATGAAGTGCCAGGGAGGTTAGAGCAGGGGGAGAACAGGTAAAATGTCCTCTTTACCTTTGCATATGCCATTCCCTCATCCCTTCCCAGCCCCCTCAGCTTGTCCTCCTGGAAAGCTTCTATTTATCATTGGAACTCAGTTCAACCATCACCCTCTCAATAGCCACCCCTACTCCTCAAGGCATCACTAACACTCCCTACAAATTGCTGCTATAACACACACACATTTTAAGTTTTTCTTTACAGGACAGTCAGCCTTACTAGGGATAAGGGCCTCCAGGGCAGGAAACATGTCTTCCTTTTGTCTGCATTTCTAGGGCCTAGCAGCATGCCTGGGTTTGGTAAAGGACCCAGAAATGCTTGCTAAGGGAATAGAAGCCTTTTCAGATTAAAGACTTTCTCAAAGTTTGATCCCCGTACTGAACTACTACAGAATCGCCATAGGGCCAGTTCTTGAATGTTCTGATTCAGGAAGTCTATAGAGTCTGCCCGTGAGTCTTGCTTTAAAGAAGCTCCCTGGGTGAATTTTGTGTGCACTGAAGTTGGAGGTCCCCTGGGCTACACTGTAACCCCCACAAGGAAAGAGGCTGTGCCTTCCTGGCTGGCCATTGCGTTCCTAGCACCTGGCACAGTGCTTGGCTTGAAGCAGACATTTGGCATGTATTCGCTGGATGAATGGATGGATGCATGAATGAAAAGGTACGAATTAAGTTGCATCAGTGCTCCTTAGACACTAATAGAAGGCCAATTAGTAATTCATCTGTCCCTGTATTTATACTCACCAGAAAGGCACCAGGATAAGCTGAGTAGCTGTTCAGCAACTACCATCTCTATGCACAGTCTCCCCAGCACCTGCCCCTGTAGGCTGGAAAGAGTGCTCAGAGGCGATCCCAAGGTATTTGGGTGGCTCATTGAATGACTTTATCCCTTAATGATGGCAGACAAGGAAAGTTAGAAAGACTGAATGCAAAGAAGACACAGAACTCTCATCTAGGCCAGTGGTATTGCCAGTACCCCTCTTCCATCGCTTCTGCATCCCTGCCCTGTAATTACTACTCTTTCTTTTGAATCCCCTGTTGCTAACACATTCTAGTAGTAATAGTTCCTGTTACACTTCTCCTTTCCTTTCTCCACCCTCTGGTGGAGGGATAATGAATAGCAAAATACACAGGAAAATATCAAATGACAGCCCAAATTATGAAAAAACAAAGATTTGGTTATTTTTTGGAGGTAAGATTTGGGCAGTTAATGTAAGATTACTACTAGGCAAAATTTCAAACCAGCACCTGAAATTAAATCTGAATAAGATGCTTTTCTTGTTTTTCCATAAGTGCTTAATTACCGTATCTTACCTAAAACCTCTCTGCTCCCTTTGACATTGTTTTTTTTTTACTCAATTCAAATTGGGACAGATGTACAGTTTCCCAGACCAATGGACCACATGAACATAGCCCCAGAGGGTTCTCTAGCCTCACACAGAAGTTAACAGAGAATCTCCCAGGCAGGTATTACAATGCCAGGTTACCACCCAAATTGCCCAGTACCCCCTCTGATCTTGGAGCTAAAAAGAAGAAACTAAAGGTCTAAGCACAAGATAATGTTATTGCTTCTCAGACAATTCCCTCAGCAGTGTCCCCCACCAGATTGTAAGCTACATTGAGCAAAGACCTCTTATCATCTGTTTTTCTAAAGTCCATCTCAGTTCACAACATTGAAGAAACATTTAAACAATAACCGGATTCACAGAACTCTATATACTGGTAGACGGCAGGAATCAAGTTCAGGGGCCCAAAGCCATTCATTTCAGGTTTACTAGCCACATGGATAATATTGCCTGTATCATATTTCAATCTCTCGATAAATGGCCAACAACCCTATTAAAGATCAAGTCTTGGGCTGTTAAGATAACAATACAGAAGCATCACCTTTTGCCTCAGAACATTTCCTCCTATTTTTGTCTTTTATTATCTTGTCCTGTCAGTCAACATCTTGACAGTAGGATAGCAGTTAACATCTCTTTCCACCAAGCTCTGCTGTAGACAGATCTCAGGAGTCTGAGTGAACACACTTGCCAGCCATTTAGTCTTCTTGATTCTCTAAGCACAAGTAATCCTTCTTGAGTGGTGGACCCTTGTGAGAGTATGACAAAACATATGGAGTCCCTCCCCAGGGAATAAATGAGCATATTCACACGCATGCAAAAGATTATGCATAATGTCAGGCCATTTTTAGATACATAGATGCCCACACACAAATCCATCCAAATACTCTACGCTAAGCCATATCGAAAGGAATAGGAGGTTATCTGATAACCAAATATCTACTCAATATTATTCTAGCTTTCCATGGAGTTGGTTTTACAGAACTACCACTTAACAATTAAATTTCAGCTCTTTTTTAAGGGTAGTGAGTAACACAGTAGACAAGATTTTCAATCTCAGCGTTACCAAAATGCACAATTGCTATTTTATTTGTTCAATGGGTCACTCCTGTGCAAAAAAATCACAGCTACAGTTTGAAGCACTGTAAGGTTTTCTTTTTAGATACTTTACTAGGCTACTGACTTACAAGACCCACAAAACTCCCTTTTGCTTCTTGGGTAATCTCAGTATAATTGATCAGGTTACCATGGGTTTGGTGTATCTATCACAGTGTCCTGGACCATGGATCTTAGGGTCACCATTTACTTTCTGGGTGACCTCGGGCAAGTTATGTAACCTGTTGCAGCCTTAGTTTCTTCATCTCTAAAAGATAACATAGTGCTCTGCAGGGCTCCTGTGAGGATTAAATGAACTACCACATGAAAAGCAATTAGTGCATTGCATAGGCCATAATAGATGCTTGATAAATGGTAATGAATGTTACTATAATGGTCTATAAAATACTTACAGTTCCTGACATACAGTAAGTCCTTAACAAATGAATTTGGTAATAATTATAATTATAATTCTTGGAATTTGTGTCTACATTATCTTATAAGTGGTCTTTGGGATAGGGAGAATTCTGAATTTCATTTTGAGCCTTTAAAGCACATTCAGTTCAAATCACTGAGAGCCCATCATGAGGAAGTATGGGAAAGAGATGAAGGAAATATGGTCTGTGACTTCTAACATCCACAGCTCAACAGAAGTCACCAAGTCCACAGTCACACAAAAAACCTATGGTAGCAATTTCATCCAGTTTCGAATTTTAAATGGTTCTTGCCCATTCAGCTCACACTTCCACATCATAATTTCCTACTTGAGCTTAATCCCTGGAGGGAAAATGTCTCCACTGATTACTTTTCATGTTTTCATCTATCATAAAATGGCAATCATGCAACTGCAGTTTCCTTTTCTGTCCTGGTTGTCAAAGAAACTGAGGACGGTATTTGTTGCCCCTGTTTTACAATGCATTCAATTCAGATATCAGAAATTTATCTCTCCCATCTCCTTCTTGAGGTGACCTCTGTTCTGTTTTAGGCTCAAAGGTCATCCTACATCTTCAGCCATCCATTATTTCAAGGCATTTTAGAAATAATCGAGGCACTGATTTTTGTAATAATTATTGGTCATTTTCCAAACCAGGAAACCAGATATACTACTTCTCACATGTCTTTTCTTCTCAAGCTACAGGGACATTTTGTCCTCTTACATTGTGGAAAGGAAAAGGCGTAAGCATTTGAAATCCCATTCTCTAAGTCAGAACCTTTAATTCGATGCCTCCCAGAAGTTTCCTATGTGTGAAACTTTCAGCTGAACCAGAAAACCTCGGCGGGGTAGCAGCAATGCTGCCAACCCAAGTGCCCACCGTGCTGGTATTTAAAGTTAGCTGACAGTGAAAAAAAACAAGCCCATTCTATGAAGCACTTCAGGGTCTAAAATACCAATTGATGGAATTACTCAAAAGGTCCTGGGCATTTTTCTTGGAGGGATTTCTCTTATGAAGACAAATGACAACTCAAGTCATTTTTGCAACACCACCACCTACCCACAGGCCCTCCTCTCATTGGTCGATCGCAGAAAGAAATCTCAGAAATAGAAGCAATTACTTACATCTATAGGTCATCTCAAAGCTGTCGCTGATGTTCACGATATCAATCTGGGGGAGAAGCTTTGGGGGTTCTGTGAGTTGCGACAAGGCAAATCTAAATGCGGCATGTTCCTGTGACTGCTGATTTGGAAATAATCCCCCTGTGAGAGAAGAAAATGCAACATGGTATTTGGGCGAGAGACAGGTTTCACTCCTCAGCAGCCCACCGTGGAAGGGCCCTTTGCTTCTCCCCACACCAAATACACTAGTTGTAGCCTTTAGTGGTGGGGATGCAAGTTCAAATAGACGAAACTGGACGCTGAGGCTTAAACTTCTGCAGAGGAGATTGTATGTGACAAGGGCCTCTAATATCTCTCACTCTGCCCAAATATTTGATTGCTCACCCCTCAACTCAGCTCAGTCAGAGACAGCAAGAGAACTGTGGCATTCCTCTAGCTTCTCCCTTGTGCAAGCAACCGAGCTGGCCCATGCTCTTGCATGCATGTAAACCCTCGCTGTGTCTGATTTTTCCTGTATTGAACCCATTTCTCACCACAGAGCCTTCAGGAAGTAGTGACAATAAACATTGTACAGTAAAACTAACTCTGGGACCCAGTGGGCTTCTCTGGAGCTAGCACCATTTACTTTGACACTTCAGGTCTTTGACCTGCCAAGACCTGTGTGTAATTTAACTCTCCTATCACCTCTCGGGTTTATTATTCATTTCCTCTGAAAACTCTTGATTTTCTGCCAAGAGTGTTCTGCTCCTTCTTCCACACTCATGATCCCAGCTACCTAGGAATGACTTGTTACATAAGGGGTTGCTGTGGTATGTCTTTGCATGGTAGATCCTTGGGCTTTAAAGACATGGGGACTTGAAAATGTCAAGAGCATACGAACATTCTATTCTAGTAAAAAGCAAAAAAAAGGTGCCTGTTGAGGCTCCTGCTCCAAGAAACATGAGTGTGTGGCTTACCTTTGTATTTACTATGGACACGTAAATGAATTCATATACATCCCTGTGAGCTAGCATCAGCTACTTCCAGGGGCTGAACTATAATGAATGTTTACATAGAAGTTTATCTCAGATCCGACAGGATAGCCCCAATATCATGCATTTCTAACTTCTTATACAGTGGGTAGGTGTTTGTTTTTAAGAACCAATAAATGGATGGTAAGGCTTTTCTTAGAGATTGTACAAGGAGAATCAAGTACTACCTGCGGCAATGGTATTTTTTAGCATTTGTTCTACAATTTAATGTTTCTACCATTTATTTGAAAAAAACAAAACTTTGGTTTATATCAGTTGAACAAGCAAGTTGGAGCTAAATCTGATGAAAACTCTGCAGAGGCACATGGGCAAACATATCATATACTCCCCTATGCATTTGCACCCATGACAATACATGCAAATGCTGTACACTTTGACATAGCGCAAGTCCAAACATTTCCAATCAGCAAAGTATGGGTGATGCATAAGTACCGACACAAACAGTGATATGCATAAGAGCAAGTGATCTACACATGTTCATATGCCTCCATTTTAAAGAGTAAAAAGAAAAACACTCTTCTTGATTCCGGTGCTCCCCCCTGTTCCCCCCCAGATGACCACACCCCAAACACTTCCTAGTCCACTTCCTCCACTCCTGCAATGAATGAAAGAGGGAGTGGGGATGAGGAGGTAGGCAGCTACAGGCTGGGCTACAAGGGAAGTGTCTCCGAGGTGAGACAGGAAGTTTTGTTTTCCGTGTAAGACACACACACACACACACACACACACACACACACAGAGGCACACTTCAGAATGTAGCTTAACAGGTGTCAGGAAACAAAGCAAGTTACTCCATGGCTCTTTCAACCACCCCTGGAGCCAGCCCACTGGAGAGGCCAGAAGAGACCAATACTGCAGCACATGAGCGCCCCACAAAATACCACCTGCACTGCATCCCCCCCACAAACACACACTCGCACAAAGGGCACAAACAACCAGTCATGGGAACTTTCCCTCGTGGAGCTAGGTCCCTACTGGGGGAGAAAAAACAGAGCTCGAACCAAGCAAGACACCTCCAACCAAAGCATGCTGGATTCCAGGTCACCAACAGCCCTGAGATGCTGGACACACCGAATTCCGGAGCCCTTGTGGACACATGTTGTTATTGGTGTAACCGCTCCTGTTTGTTTTGCTTTCACCCATCATTATTATTAGGAGGAGCGATGTCTGTCAGCTGGCCCGGGAATACAGGGAGGGTGGAGTGTCCCTTTAGAGAAACAACAACCAGGAGGGGGAAATGGGGAACAAAAAGGCATGCAGCATGTTGAAACGTGGCTCCAAGTTGAGAGTATGGAGCCCAGTGCCGGGTAAAGCGAAGAGGAGGGGAGGAACATGTGCATGTGTGTGTGTGTGTTTGTGTGTGTGTGAGAGAGGCAGGCGATGTCTGTCCATGGAAAATCTAAGAGGAGGGGGTGATGGGAGAGATGGAGAAAAGGAAGGCTGAGAAGTTCCAGGATCCCAGGAGTAGGGACCACCAGCCCCGCATGGCAGGCAGCAGAGAGAAGGCTAGAGGAGCCCAGAGCAAGAGGGGGAGCCTCCTTGACTGAGAGGGGAGCCTTTTGGCATTATTTCAGTGGCTGCAATAAACCCAGCATTCTTCACTCCTTATTTTAGACGGTCTCTTTAAAGAGACCTCCCCCAGCTCAGAAATCACTGCCTCTCAAAAATGTATATACATTTCTGATACACAAACACACACATAAATGCATACACCACACATATTTATATAAGTAAATGAATCAGGCACCATCTACCAAGCCACGGAGTTAACTACTTAAACACCCACCATCTCTTTCCTTGCTATGATTTTTTTTTTCGTCCAAAGCACCGGTTCCTCCATTTCACATGCTCATGCCTAGAATGTGAGTGGTGTGTGTGGACCTGTGTGCGTGTGTGCGTGTGTGTGTGTGTGTGTGTGTGTGTGCGCGCACACTTCCCTTCTGCTCCTCATCTGATCAAGGGAAGCCCCCTCCCTGTGCTGTGGCCCAAGTCTCCCATCACCACACAGCTTTGGATAGCCAAGCACAGCCCGTAGTGGGGGTGGGGGTGGGGGGGACACAAACCGACCCCCCCCCAACACACACACACACACAAAAAAAACCTGGCCAGACCCAGAAAGTCCCTCCCCAGGCTGCCCCTCTCACTCACCGATCTGGATGTTGTTGGGGAAATTGGCACCTACTACCGCGCCTAGGAAACCGGTGCAGAAGAAGGCAAAAATGTGCTGCATATTCCTTTTTGCATTGGCGAAAAGGAAGCCCAGGTCCAATCATAGATTTGCCGGTTCTCCCCCTTCCCTTTATTCCTCTCTCTGGGCTGCCTGTGCTTTTCCTCCTGCAGTTCCTTTCTTCCTTGCTTGCTTCCTTGCTTCCTTCTGCGAGGTTTGTCTGTTTCCCTTGGAATACGAGCACTTAAACTGCAGCGTTAACACCAACTGACAGCCCGATTAACTGAGCACGGAGCAGAGGAGCCGTCCTCATGCTAGCTGGAGCGCTTGCCCCCCTCTCCTCTCCTCTCCTCCTCGCGCAGCCTGCCTCTCCCTCCCTCCTCCTCACTCACACAGGCGGCAAGCGCTGTGCTCATACCCACCGAGCCAGCTCCCAGTGTCACTGCTGACCTCCTCTCCCTGTCACTCCCTGACTCGGAGTCCTCACCTTCTCCTCCTTGCTGTGTGCAAGGCGGATGGGTGGGTGGGTGAGTGAGGGGGTGTGCTACAGGGAGCTGGCTTCTAAAAGGGACAACCCCCCTGCTGTCCCCTTCACCCTCCCCCGCTTTTCTCAGCTCTCTGCCCCCTCCCCCAACCCCCAGCCAGGCAGATGCTCCTGGGAATGTGGGTTCAGCTGCAAGTCAGTAGGTGGCAGGGGGTCCCCACAATTGTCCTCCATCCACTGGCTGCTTGATCTAGGTCACTTTTTCTAGGAGCGAACCGGCTGTGCTGGATTTATCTCCTGCACTCCACTGGCCCAATTATTCCTACAACTAATTCCTGAGGGGAAGACCCTAGAAATCCCTCCTAGGAGCTTTAAAGGAGAAAACAAGTTTCCCCCTCCTAATGGGAGGAATGAGAGGAAGACACTCCTGAGGGTCTGGAATGATTGGCAGGTGCCTTGACTTGGACATTTGGAAGTCCCCAACTGCCTTTATAAGCGGAATGGGTGGTCTCTGAAATCCTAGGCACTGAAAATGGGCCCCCTTTCCCGTGTCTCTGCATCCCACGGGAGACTGGAGTATCAGAACGTGTGGGTGTGCAATGAAGGCGAAGGATACTTCCACAGAGGATGACATGAGTCATTTTGCAGGGATTCTAGTGAGAGGACTAGGGCTTCTTTCTGTTGTCTCTGAACGCTGGTCATTCTACTGTAAACTGGAAAGCCACAGACCCTCCTGGACAGGGGCCTCCACTGAAACCACCTGCAGAGAGAGCCATTGTGTTCAGGGACATAGTGTGGGTTGCAAAGTGCCAGTCACTGACAGTCACAGAGCACTTTACAGTTTCTAAAGCCACTTCACAGCATCACCCCGCTGTCTCCTCATGCCAGCCCTGTGACACAGCCTGGACCCATGAAAAAAACTGAGGCTCCTGGGATTAAATCATGAAGACATGATGGAGTCGAGACCCTTGTCTCGACCAAAACATGATCCAACCTATGGACTCAAATGCTCTGGGCATTACCAATTGACTCACTCACAGCCCTGGTCAGAACTTCCACCAGACAAATGATAACCCAGGACAGGAAAGCCCACCTTTCCTCAGGTAGAAAGAGGGAGAACAGATCCGATTTTGCTAGGCCATTTTATCTAAAAGCTCCTCACTTCCTTCACCAAGATTGCATAATCACACACATTTGCAGGACGAATTTAAGGGCTGGAATTTGCAAGAAATTCTGACCATGTTCGATGGAGCCCCTAAACAAGGACCAACTTAGAGGTCAGATGCTTTGTAATTTCCTGTGCACTTTTCACATGTATCAATCAGCTCAAGTGATCTTTAAAGCTAATGTTTATTCATTGAATTACCATGTGCCAGGTACCTTGCTAAGCGATGTGAATGCATCATTTACTTGTGCAATAATGCCTGTGGTAGAGAATCTAATCCCCATTTTATAGATAAAGAAACTGAGACCTAATAATCTACCCAAGTTTCCACTACTAACAAGGTAGAGATTGGGGATTTGAACATAGGAAATTCTACCATCAGGCCCAAGCTCTTAACCATTAGGCTCTAATAGCAGGAAACACTGGGCAGGAACATTCTAGAAGTGTGTAAGCCTCAGCTTGGGAAGCTGGGAGAACAGAGCAGGAAAGAAAGATCACCTCTAAGGTCCCTGCTGACATTAGAAGTCTGTGATGCAATGATTCCATCTTAAAATATAATTTCTTCATTTGCATTTTTTGTCTCTTACTATTTTGAATGGTACCTGGGGATCTTTTAAGTTCTCTGAGCTTTATGCCTGGTAATAATAATAATTACGCTGTCACTAAAAGCTTCACACTTCTCTGTCACCTTTCATAGGAAGATCTCAAAGCCCTTTGCAAGAATTAATTAGCAAAATCTCAACGCCCACCTATAATAGGTAAGACTTGTTTTGCTTGCTTTGGGGGAGAGGGTCTTGAAGGAGTCAAAACCATGCATATTTTCTATGGTCATTATAAATCATACAGTCGGTTGGATTTTTCTTAAATACAGTGCTATGTTATTACTCTGCTCAAATATAGTTAGCAACTCGCTTTGTCCTATTAAATATATAGTTGTTCCATGATTAAATAAACATTGTGGTTGCATATTTCAAGCTTGGGCATCTAGGTCAAAATACATTTAGGTTCAACTCTTTATCTTCAGATATCTTCAGATATTTGGTGGAGAACCTACTGTATATCTGACAGGGTGTCAGGTGCTGGGGGGAGGGGGGAGTATGGGAAAGAATAAGACACACTCTCCACCTCAAGG
>NW_017731629.1:1683633-1694321 GCF_001890085.2 Hipposideros armiger
ATTTGTCCATCCATGATCTCATGTCATCGTCCAAAAACCCCACAAGGGCAGGAATATTAGAACCTCCTTTACACATTAAGACTCAGAGTGGCAGATGGTTAGCTTGAGATGATGGTGAAGCTAACTGGCTGCGGATTTCTCCCCCAGGGAATATTTGGCAGCATCTAGTGATATTATTGGTTCTCACAACTGGGGAGGTGCTACTGGCATCTAGTGGGTGGGGGCCAGGGGTGCTGTTTAACATTGTACAATACACTGGACAACTTCCCACCACAAAGAATTATCTGGTGCAAAATATCAGTAGTGCTGAGAAAGGGGACATACAACCGGCACGCCAGGAAGTAGGTACCAGGGCCCCTATTCTAGACTCCCTCTCCACTGTATTACATCGAAAAAAAGATTAGACTCATCTTTCAAGTCTTTTCATATTTTGAAATGGGATACCTGAAGATAGATGGGTGGTTCCTTGACGTCTAAATGGATGAGTATCGAGGGGGCACTCCAGGCAGTGGACAGGCCAGGGGGAAAGCCTTCCTAATGCCACTCAAATTGTGCCCCAGAGATGGCAAAGCACCTACTCCTAAGATCAATCACGACCTATCCCAGACCAAATTTTTGGCATACTTTAAGTTCCATTACCACGTAGCCAACATAGCCTAAGATTTATTTATTTGGCTTTGGTTTTACACCACAAATCAAGGATGATAGTATTGGGCAGGGATTTCAAATTCACATGCCTCCATGGGCCAAGGAGGGAAATGAATGAAGTGAGCGGAGTCAGGGGGGAGAGCAGCGAGGACAAAGAAAACGAGAAGGTGTACGTTCTATCAAAAGGGGGCTGCAAGGCCTCAATGGCAGCCAGTAGTTGTCATCGGGACATGTAGCCCCAGTGCAGCCAGATATTCTGACTCGTTTTTTTTTTCAAGAGAAAACAGAAAAACATTTTATTTATTTGGTTTTTAATATTAAGTGTACCTTCATTGCAAGGGCCAGAAAAAACAACAACAAAAAACAGAGGGGAGTGTCTCTGGGCTTGATCTGTCCCCCAGGCCACAGAGTGCCAGTTCTGGTTCAGTGGAAGGCCAGAGACAGGGTCCAGCCGCCTGCCCCTTATCTACTTGGAGGACAGGTTCGTTTTGTCTCTGGGGCTCTGTTTCCTCAGCTGTAAAATGGCGAGACTAGGTTCGATGATGGCTGCGGACTATTCTGGCTCTGACCCACTGTGAGTTCACTTGAGGGCAGAGACCCGGGTAGGAATAAAAAGGACAAGGGATCAGGCCAGGTGCTGTGCTGTCCTCCTGTCACCTGCGGCAGTGGCATTAGCAGGTTCCTTCCCCTCCCTGGGCTCACATCTCCATCTGTAAATTGTGGGGGCTTTACCGAGGTCAAACATTTTAGGCTTCTAGTGTGAAACAATTCAAGGGGGAGCGGGAAGCCATCAAATGTATGATCTGAGATCAGGTCGCTGACAGCTAACAAACTGGCCAAAAAATCCAGCATTCAGAGAGAGCCTCTGTGGCTTTCGAAAGGCCCCATTTAAAAAGATATAGAAAAAGCTAATAATAATGATAATATTTTTCATGTTTTTAGCACAATCCCTACAGAAGACTCCCAAAATACTCCACAGACTGTGTGTGGTGAGAACACCACCCCTAAGAATGTAATTAACAACCCTGGAGTTCTGCCAGGCTTAACAGCATTTTCTATCTTTTTTTTTTCTCCCCCTTTTTCCTTCAGTCTTCCCTCCCTCCCTCTCTCACACAAATGACAGCATTTTCATAAGCCCTCAGCATTATTAGGTAATTAGGGAGCAGTGCAAGTTCTGGAAAATACTCTGGGGCAGGATCAATGCCTGGGGAAAAAAAAACAAAAATGGTCTATTCCAGGGGGAAACTCCTACGCAGCACCATCGCTTCTGGTAGAAATTGGAGTCACTTGACTGTTCCTCCAAACCAGTGGTGCCTTCAGAAAGGTCACCTGGCCAATTCTCATGAGGGCAGCTGTCCCCAGCGTAGCACTTTCCAGGGCCCTCCAGGAGATCTGGTCGGCAGACAAGAGAGCCAGACTCCCAGTGCCATTCTCATTGGATGCATAATTTTGAGTGAGCCACTTAACCCCTTTGTCTCAGTGTCTTGTGGGTGAAACGAGGACAGAAGGAGGGACTAGTTCATGGGGCTGGCATGAGGATTAATGAAATGCAGCCCATGGCAGCCTGGCGAGGCTCCAAGCACACAGTCGGGACTCTGCCAGCCATTGCTGTATGGAGATGTGAAACGTCATCATCATTATTATTATTATTTTTAATGATCTCCAGAATACCTTTCATTTTTTTTTTTTGCCGTTTAATGCTTTTCTTTTCTTTTTAAAATTTAAATATCATTGGTATACAACGTTGTGTTAGTTATATTAGTTTCAGGCCTAGTAAGTCGATATTTCTATACCTTACAATGCGACCACCCCACTAATTCTAGAAATCATCTCTCACCATGCAAACTTATCACAGTATTATTAACTATATATTCCCCTTCACCTTTTTCACCCGTCCCCCTCCCCACCCCTCCAGTAACTATCCCTTTGGTCTCTGTTTCTGAGTCTGCTGCTGTTTTGTTTGTCCACTTGTTTTGTTTTATGTTTTTTTAGATTCCACATATAAGTGAAACCACATGGTATTTGTCTTTTTCAGTCTGACTTACTTCCCTTAGCATTATTCTTGCCTCGTGGTTGGAGTCCAGACTCTTCCTGGCATTGGGAATCTTCTGTGTGGCTCCTATTGACTGCTGAAACCTTCCCCTGTAGTTCAGTTTGCCAGTCTTCTGTTAGGTTTATGTCACTTCCCCGTACCCTCAAAACGTCGGCCCATGAGGAATACACAGACTTCTGACTCTACCATCCTCCAGCCTGTTCCTCCCCTCATTCCTCCCATCTCCCTAAATGACACCTTTGTTCACCCAGTTGTCAAGCTAAGGACTCCACACCCAACCCAGCTACAAATTCTATGGGGTGTATTTTCAAAATGCAGCCAGAATCCAACCACGTCCCAGCACCTCTCCATTCCAGGGCATTCATGCCACCCTCTCCTCTCATCTGACGCATGGCAAACTTTACCAAGGCTTTATTTCCACGCCTTCTCTACCCCTCACCCCCACCGCCGTGACAACATCATTAGTTCCCTGTATAGCAGCCAACCTTTTAAAAACAGGAGTTAGATGCTGTCACTCCCCACTTCTAAAACATCCAGAGCTTCGTGTCATGCTTAGAATGAAACCCCAAACCTGGCCGCTGGCTGCCTCTTCAACCCCACTTCCTGCACCCTCTTCCCTTGTTCATGCTCCTGCAGCCATGATGCACAGTGGACACACGAGGCACCGTCTTGTCTCAGGACCTTTGCACTTGCTCTTCTTTTGCCTGGGGTGCTCCTCCTCAGCAATCGACACCACTGCCTCTCTCACTTCATTCAGGCTTCTGTCCTGAAGCCTCGCGCTTCCTTTATCTGAAATAGCACCCCGCCCCCTGTTTGGTTTTTATTTCCCTTACCTGCTCTATTTTTCTTTGCAGTGTTTCTCACTACCTACCTTCCTTATGTATTTATTTGTTTAGCATTTGACCCATGGCTAGGAGGTATCTTGTGCACCCAGGGCTCAGGAGAGTGTGTAACACAAAGCATGTTCTCAGTTAGTACTTGCTGAAACAATGCATGGACGGTCCTTCTCCTCCCCTGAAATATCCTTCCTTTTCTTTGTCACATTTGGATTTTTTAAGATCCCATTTCCTTCCCATTTCCCCACAATGCTTTCCCATTCCTATTTTGGCCTCCCTGAGTGTCTGTGTTACTTATCCCTTACTGCTGTTAATTGATCTTTACTTAGTCCCTCCCACTTGATTTTCAGCTCCTTAGGGGGCAAGAATCATGCCTATAATATAATAACAGCTAATCGTTTGGAGTACTTACTATGTGCCAGGCTACACACCCACCTCTTGTCAAGTGATATTCACAGCAACCCTATGAAGTAGGAGCCCTTATTCGTCTGGGTACAGGTAGGAAGAGAGGGTCGGGAGGTTAAGTTACTTCCCCAAGCTTACGCAGCTATTTAAAGGCAGGGCTCGGATTTCAACCTAGTCTGCCTGCTTCTCCTAACTATTATTCTCCTAAGTATTATTCTACACTGTGCCGAGGGCCATGCCCAGCAATCTGGTCCATTTGTGTCGGGCAGGCCCTTGACAATGTGCGCTACGCTTCCAAAAGGTAAAGAGTTTTGCCCCAGGACACAGGCTAACAGGTGGGTCCTCCTATTGCAAACCCCAAACCTCATCCCGTAGTAGCTCAGCTACAGGATGATAGGCAGGGGCTCTAAGAAGCCATTCAGAAAGCACATATGGGACTGGAATTTGCTTCCAAAAACCCCGAATGTGTCTTGAAAAAGAAGATGGATCAGTGTTTCTCTCCCCACATCTGGTAGCCTTCTTTAAGGCCAAACAGTAATTATGGTACTTATGGTAGTCCTCACCCCACCCCCTCCATGAGCAAAGGGAGATTTTAAGTTTTCGGGAGACTCAAAATATAAGTGATTCTAACTGACTGCCATACTCCCAGTATTAAATGTTGCTATTTGCTTAACCTCTAGCCTCTTCTTTATTACTCTGAGGCAAAATTATGCAGAAGAATTTTTAAAAAGATTAGGAGTGGGGCTTCTCTTATGTGGAAGGTAAGCAGGTAGAATGTTAGAGCCGGAAGGGAATTTCATTTTACAAATTAAATAGGATCTCAGATAGGTTAAGTTATTGCCCTGGGATACCCAGCCAGATAGTGGCAGATCAAAGACTGGGAACCCAGGCTTGATCACATGACGAGTTTTGTATGTATCCTGTCACTGTGAGACCTGACACAAAGCTCATGCAAAGGGGTTCAAATGATGGCTATAAAAACTATAGTCCATAGAAACAAAAGAGAAGGGGGCTAAGTTAGATTCACCTTTTAGGAGAGGCAGATGGAGTCCCCAGAGAATGTATTCTGCCCACCACCCCATAGTTCATGCAGCAATTTTTCCACTAAAGAGTTCTGAGATGATATTTCAGCATAACAGACATGGAAGGTCAAATAGTTAGCCTGCGTGCATGCTATCTGACAGTTGGATGGTGGAGAGAATCTTATATGAGAATAAACACAGACAAGAATTTGTATGAACTTCCCCAGTGTCCTTAACAGAGATCCTCCAAAAAAGACTTAACTCTTCCCTCCTCTACTCCTTACTTTGTTTGTATTCCTCCTCTGTTTCTCCATTTGATGGACCCCTCAGATAAAGGATTCTCTGATCTCCCATCCCAGGTCCTCACTCCTCCATGCAATTGCTGGAGTAGATTCTATTGAGGGGTAGATTACACATCTCAGTGACCCAAGTCAATACCTGCCTGCTCTGAGCTGGTCACCCTACTCCACCATCATTTCCATGCTCTAAGCCAAGCCCAAGCAGCATCTTGGCTCTTGAAGAATAAGAACAGAGGGTGGGCATGGCAGAAGGCAGTCCGCCTCCTTGGGGAAAGCGAGGATGGGAACATAATACCATCATTAATAGCAGCTACCACTTGCCATCATATACCGCACAATGCGCTAAGGACTTAGCATGTATGTTATGGCATTCAATCCTTACAACAGCCGGGTGGCATTGTGGGAAGCCCCACTTTACAGGTGAGACACACCTTGTTCTTTATCCCACTCTCTGATTCAGCTTCAGCCTCTCCAAGTTCTGAAGCCATCTCTGCCGGTGGAAATCTCAGTGGCAGCTAGGCGCTGTGACCTCTCCAGAGAAAGCAGGATGACTTGGCTCAGGATTAGGAGAGCCCTGAGAGTCAGCCTCAGAGGTGCCTGTGGAAGAGCAGTCAGTCACTGGCTCTGTGGGGCTGTCGGATCCCAGGCACTGAGCAGCCAGAGCGAGAGACGGGAGCTCCCTCCATCCTGACTTCCCAAAATGACAGCCAGGAGAGCCAGGCGACAGGTTGTTCGGGAGGGACCACCACACCTGGGCTGTTGGGCAGACCCAGGGTATCAGAGACCTGAACTATTTCCTGTTCTAAATGCCAACAGAAGGACTGAGCCACCGGCGGTACTTCTACTGGGGTATCTGGAGTGAGCAGTAGCAAGAGGTGATGGGCACCATTTCTCCAGGTGCCCTTGGCCACTTTGGAGATGGCCCAGATCTTCACTGAAAACAGTAAGTGTCAAAGCCACACTTGCCAAAAGGTGACCCATATGATTATTAACTGCTCACCCAACTCATATGTAGAGTGTGGGCTCTGGAGTCAGAATGCCTGGGTTTGCAAACTACCTCGAAGGCTCGTTAGCATGTGACAGCGGGCAAGCTACATTAGCCCCCTGACTCCTTTCCCTATTCGTATACTGGGGATGCGCATACCTGGGAGGGGTGTTGTGAGGATGAAGCGAGTTGCTGCATGTGTAGAGTTTGGCACAGTGCCTGATAAACAGGGGACTTTTATGGTCAGCTGTGATTTTTGGCATCTTATCTGGGCCAGCCCTGAACTGGACACTTCGGGTGAGAAAGGCAGTTTCTAGCCTGTTTACTGAGAAAAATAAAACAAGGAATTTGGGAGAGGGGGAGGGGGACATGGAGATGTCTGTGAAGCCTTAGCCCCTGGCTGATACTTTCCAGTGAGGGGACAGGCAGATCCAAGGTCAGTGCGGGAAGGCAATGAGAAGGCAATGAGGAGGAATTTGGGGGGACTTATAGGGATCTTTTCACTCAAAGCATGGAGGGTAGTGGAAAGATTAGAGGTTCAAGGCTATCGGAGGGCATCCTAGACAGAGCTGCCAATCAAAACCTTATAGACCTTACATGGAAATAGGTCTGTATCACACCTAACCCTGCAGGCTTGGGACTAGGTGGGCTCGGTTCTAAGTGCGCTAACCTGGAGCAGGGAGGCCCACCCGGGCTAAGACCCCTTGTACTTTAGGCTGAGAAAGCTAAGCTCAGGAAAGCACTTCTTTGTAAGAGAGAGTGTGATGTAATGGGTAAGATCTCAGGCTGTAGAGCCAAAGTCCCTGTGTGTGAACCCCAGTTCTGCTCATTACTAGCTGTGGGACTGTGGCAAAATCACTTAATTTCTTTAGGCTGGAGTTTCTTTCATCTGGAAAGCAGTGATGCTAATACTGGACTTCAGAAATTTGTTGTGCAATTAGTAACTGTAACACAATGTCTGACACATAGTAAATACTCAAATGTTAGCTATTATTATCTATGCCTCAAACCCTCATAGCCTCTTCCTTCTCACAGCCTCACAGTCCCCATTCTTGCCTCCCTGAGTTTCACCACCCACTTCTATGGGAGTTTCTGAAAAGGAAACATTTAAGCTGTTTCCTCCTTACCAGGGTGTACCATCTCCACTTGCAGTAAATAGCTTTGTTTTTCTGAGCTTAATTCCAACCTCCACTCACATGTAGCTTTTAACTAAGGCAAAACGCAGCCTCCAGAGATTCAGTCTCAGCCCTGATCACAAGGTGGGGATTGAAGGAACAATAAGCAGTTCCTTATACCTTGAATAAGGTGTGTATGTTAGGGTTAAGCACGTTGCAAGGGTCGTGGCTTAGAAGAGTAGTTCACTGGGTGGTGACAGGGGTAGTTTTGCCCTGTGTGGGCATTTGGCAATCAATATCTGGAACATTTCTGATGGTCCTACCTTGGAGGGAGGGTTGGCATCTAGGGACAGAGGGCAAAGAGGACACTTGGCATTCTGTAATACACAGAACAGCCTCCCACACCATAGCATTATCTGGCCCCAAATGTCAATGGTGCTGAGGTTGAGAATCTTGGTTTAGGGGGAGATACCCTGGAACAATAGCACAAGCGTAGATTATTAAGAACAAGCCTTAGGGGAGTCGCTGAAGGCTTTTGAGCAGAAGTGACAAACGCTACACTGTGCTTTAGAGAGGTAATCCGGGAGACCTTGGCAGGGGCCAGTTAGAGACTCATTGCAATTAGAGCTAATGAGGTGAATTCCAGAATTAGGGCAACTAGAGAGGGAAAAGGAAGCGTTCAATGAGAATTCAGCTTTTATACAACTTCTCTACCACTCATCACCTCCTACCCACCCCAATCCATTATTTACATTATGATTATATAAATACCATCCATTTCTGAACCAAGTATCATGTTATGAATACACATTCTTTCATGTATAGCGTTTTTATTTTTCATGCTTAATAAATTCCTTGCTTTTACATTTCTTTAATTGCATTGTACAGGAAAAATATAAACCAACTTCAGGTTGGCAGTTAAGGAAGGGTAAGGGAATTGGATGGCAGAGGGTTGTTTTAGCAGTAATTAAAACATTTTATTTTGGGGAGAAAAGAACTGACTCTGGTACAGCAGAAATGTTTGTTGCAATAATTTCTGAACTTTATGTTGTTGACTGTTTCATATTAATTTTTCATACAAAGAAAGGAGTTGTAATAGTAGATTTTAACAAGGTAGAATTGGCAAACATTTTCCAGTAACTGAATGTAAAGTTAGAAAAAGAAGAGTGAAGGATTATATGTTAAGTGTTTGGGCCTTAATACAGTAGAAGCATGGGAATGATGACCAAGGTAAGAACTGCAGGATGTAGGAAAGGTCTTTGTGTGTGTGTGTGTGTGTGTGTGTGTGTGTGTGTGTGTGTGTGTGTGTGTGTGCTGGGGGAGGGGAAGGGATTGAGTAATCCTTTAGATATGCTAAACTCAGTTTCCTGCAATACATATTTGTGGAGATTTGGCCATGAGCCAGCTAGGTCAGGAATCCAGAATCCAAAGTTAGGGCAAGACTTGGGAGTCTTGGGTAGACTCCACTGTGGGGGAGGGGGGGAAGGGATGAGTCGCTGGAGCTGTAGGAATAGCCAGGATTCCCAAGGGAGGATGTAGCGTGAAGAGAGACAATGTTTAACGACTGAAACTTGGTAACTATCAATATTTTAGGAGCTAAGGAAGACAAAGATATAGTATAAGAAAGCAAGGAGAGATTCCAGGAGCTAGAACAGTACGAGAGGAATATGTTGTCGTGGAAACCAAGGAAGAGAGGATTTCTGAGGAGGAAAAGGTGGACAGTGGTGTTAAAGGCTGTGGAGATGGAGGAGGGTTGGGCTGAGAGGGAGCCACTGGCTTTGGTGATAAGTAGCGCAATAGGGAGTCTTAAGAAAGCAACTTCAGCAGAGTAAGAGCCTCCCATTTAGTCATTCAAATCTGTTTATTGAATGTATATTATGTCATGGTATAATGTGACAGTCCAAGGCAATAAGCTAAAAATGGAGTTCCCTGCCCTCCAGGAGCTCACAGCCTAATGCTTACAAACCAATAGCATGCAATGGGGCAACCCATCATTTCTATGATAGATGCATGCTCAGGGTGTAGGTTCATATCAGGGAAAGCTTCTTAGAGGTGCTATCCACATTGAATTTTAAAGGATGAAGGATGACTAGGAATCAATAGTGTGAACTGGGCGGTGAGGGTTAGTGGAAAAGGGAGTCAGTTTTCCAGATGGAAGGATCATCATGAGCAAAAAGCCTTAGATCCAAGAGACGTGCAGAGCGTTCAAGGAGCCAGACTGGTTCAGAATGGCTGCACAGCGAACATTGAGCCTTGGCGAGCTGTGCAGATGCCGGAGCAGGGAGGCCCGTGTGTTATGATGTAACATTTGGACTGAATCCTGTAATCAACCAGGCAGACCGGGGCTGCCACTAGACTGCCTCACCCTGTTCAAGTTTCCTTTCTAACACGGCTGCTTAAGGCAGCCCATAGTTTTACATCGTTGTGTCTGGTATTTAATATCTATTCAGAAATATTTGTTGAATTAATGAAAAATGTAAAAATCAATGAATTCTCAATTATTCAGTCAAGAAAGTGAACTTATGAAATAGAACAGGAACAGAGAGGAAGTAGGATAGTTAGGATTTTTGTCTATTTTCCCCATATCAAAAAAAAAAAGCCACATTTTAAGATTCTATAAATACATGCTCATTCTAGAGAATGTTAACACATACAAGTATAAGAAAGCTGAAGTCACCTAAAAGCCCTCCCCACTGAGACAGCTACCATCTTTGGTGGCCACTTGCTTCCATATCTCTTTATACATTACATAGACATTCACACATCTACATTTACGTGAAGGAGATCATAGCTTCTGTGTTTTATCATGGACATACATTATATTGCTTTTGTTTGGGGTAGACTGGGAAAATATTGAACATGTTACCTACTGAAAGAAATGTCAAATGGAGGAAGACAAATAAAAGATTTAAGAGACCATTCATGGAGACACGATCGGCAAAATCCAAAATATGGAATTCTCTTCAGAGCAAATGATTAGTTTCTTCCATAAATAAATTGCAAGGGAAACAAAAAAGATGGGAACAGAAACCTGTAGCTCACATACGATTCAACAGACTATCAGCCAAATGTGATGTTTGGACCTTGTTTGGCTAGTGATTTGAATAAACAATTAAAAAGAATTTTAGAATCATGTGGGATATTTGAGCCCTGATAGAGTATTTGATATTTAAAAAAAAAAACCAAAAAGCATTGTTGATTTTTTTACATGTGATAGTGATATCGTGGTTGTTTTTATTTTTATTTATTTAGTTATTTAGTTAGTTAGTTTTGTGAGACACATATGTATTTTTTTACTAGTTTCAGGCATACAAAACAATGAAAT
>NW_017731629.1:1695441-1699671 GCF_001890085.2 Hipposideros armiger
GGAGAGAGGGGTGGACACTGGGGACCAGACACAGCGAAGGAGTGGAGGGCCATGGTCTCTCGTGGGCTCTGAGAGGCAGACAGCACGCTCATCTGCTGAAGTACAGGAAGTTCTATCTGGGAGCTTAAGCAGAGCAGGCTCAGAGGATAGGCTGTGAAACAGGGATGGAAAAAGGGATTATGGAAAAGCACTGGGGCTCCCTGCTGAGAAGAAGGAGCAGGGATTGGACGTAGATCTGGGCAGCGCAGTTAGAAACTTCAGCACCAAGCCATAAAGCCAGCAAAGGAGAGTAGAAAATAGCAGTTTTCCAACCCTCTTTATCCTGATGGCTTTCTCCCTTTTCCCCAATGTCCCCAGCATGTAGTCTTAACCATACAATGTATCACTAGTATATATACTACCAGTCTAGAAATAACTACAATTCACTGAATATATGACAGAAACTGTGCTAAGTGTGCTGTGGACATGAACTCATTGAATCCTCATGACCATATGGTAGAAGTGCTATCACCTTCATTTTGTCCCTTCATTTATTCACAAATAAATTCAAGAACTACCGTCTGCTAAACACTGAGTACCTTGAGTGTGCAGGGGTAAATAAAACATTTGTGGGTTCCTGGCTTCATAGAGCTTGCCATCTAGTAGGAGTAACAAACTAAAGAATTAATTGCAGTGTATTTAATTTATATTTGTGATAGTTGCTTAAAAAGCAAATAGAAATGCTAAGGAAATGTACAAGAAGAAGGTTTAACCTTCTCAGAGGTTTTCCCTTAGAAGATAATATTGAAACGGAGACCCGAAGCATGAATGGCCGTGAACTGGTAAAGGGGCTGCAGGAGGAACAGTCTAGGCAACACAGTGAAGACCAGAGGGCTCAGAAGCTCTGCGGTGAGACTGATGGAATAGGAGGCTCGCTCAGACAACCTCTGCAGTCCTTACTTAGGCTGCGGGACTTCAGCCTAAGGGAAAGAGAAAGCTCAGGAAGAAAGTACCATTATCGTGTTTACAGTGGACAGTAATGCAAGAGAGAGGGCAAAATGGGTGGAGTCTAAAGCTAGTCAGAATGCAAATTCAACCCACAGAACTTGGTGATGGACACATTTAGGGTATGAGAGAAAAAGGGAGGAGCATCAAGAAGGACGCCCAGGTCTGGCATGAGAAACCAGGGAAGTTCAGAGAGGTTATGTCCCAGCTGAACATCATGCAGGAAGCTAGTGAGTGAGAGAGGAGATTTGGAAGCCCAGACTCTTAACAGGTTCCAAAGCCGGCCATCCGTGAATTCTTGTGGAATGCTTACAAGGACAGCGTTTTCGCTGAGCCTGTTTTCCTTTGAGGAAAGAATAAGAGCCCAGGTTGTTTAAGATGATCAATTCAAGACTCAGAAATGACAGCGTGCTGTGGTGAATGGATGGCACTCACTGCGTTTTCTTTGTTGACACAGCCTAGAGCAAATGAATCATGGTTTATGTTGAAAGCAACCACCTCCAACTACATGAACGAGGCAGCCTGGTGTGGTGACATGGCTGAAGTTTAAGAATGCTAGTTTGAATTCTGACTCTTCTCTCAGTGTGTTCATGGGTTAAGACAAGACACAGAGTATGGAGAGGAACCACAGATTTAGCTACATAATAAAGCTCACCAAGATCCAAGGCTCACGTGGGGTAGCCTGGGATCTCCAAGTTGGTCTGTGCACACAGCCAGCTGAAGAAATGGACCAGGGATTGACATCCAAATACATTTTGAATGTATCCACTATAAGCCACAGACCCCCAAAACCAAAAAACCCTAAAGCATATATTATCTCTGAATGATCTCATTAAATCCATGCAACAAATTGCTCTCCTGTTATTTAAACTCTCACATTCTGTTGCCTCATGAGCTGAATGGAACATCAAAAGTCATCTAGTCCCATCCAATCATGTTACAGATAAGAAAATAGACATCTGCAGAGCGGAAATGATTTGCCCAAGGACACATAGCAAATTAAGAAGAGAGCAGGAACGAAACCCCCAGCCTCCTAGATTCTTTGCATGGTGTTCTTTCTGCTAGGCCAGCTATCGGTTCCCATATACTGTCTGCCTGGTGCACCCACAGCACTATTCCTGAAAAGAATTTATTCACGCAACAAATATACATTGAGAGTAGAATTTGTGCCAGGCACTGTTTTAGCAGCTGGAGAAACAACAACGGACAAAAGAGACAAATATTTCTGACTTCATGGAGCGTATATTCTAGCAGAGGAGGCAGTAAACAACATGGATAGGGATTAGCCTAGAGAATGGTAGACACTGATGCATTTTAGGGCTTAAACAATTACTGCAAGGGAAGGGCATCGAAAGGATTGGAGGCAGGGTGAAATTTTAGATAGAGTGGCCAAGGAAGTCCTCGCTGTGAAGATGTCTTGAGTTAAAACCCGAAGGAAGTGGGAGGGCTAGCCATGCAGATAACCAGGAGAGAGTGTCCCAGGCAGGAGGAAAATGAGTGAAAGAGCTCAGAGTTGGGGGCATGCCTGCAGGGTTGGGGATCCAACAAGAATATGTGTGGCTGGCCTGGAGAGGACGAAGAGGACAGGGTTAGGATAGGAGGTCAGAGAAGAAGTGGGATCCAGCCCGTGTATGGCTCTGCACCTGAAAGGGCTTGGGTGTTTATTTCTATTCAAATAAGGCAACATGGTGGCGGGGGCGGGGGCACTGAGTAACATTGGTCAGGCTGGTGTGTTGAAAATAAGCTAAAACGGGGACAAGGGCAGAAGCTCAGAGATCAGTTAGGAAACTATTACAATAATTGAAGCAAAAGCTGATGGTGGCTTGGATCAGAGTGGTGGCATTGGGTTGGGTGAGAAGTAGTGGAATTCTGGGTATATTTTGAAAGTAGAACAAACAGGATTTGCAAAAAGGCTGGAAGAGGGGAAGGAGTCAAGGATTATACCAAGGCAGCTAGAAGAATGGAATGGTGGAATTGTCGATAATACAGCCTGTTTTGGGGGGTGGGGGGGGTGGTGAGGATTTCATGAGCTCATTTTTAGACTTATGTTTAATTTAAAATGCCTATTAAACATTCAGGTGGAGATGTCAAGTAGGAAGTTAACTATGTGAATCTGGAGTTTGTGGGAGAAATCTGGGCTGGGGATATGCGCTTGGCTGCATATGGATGGTATTTAAAGCAAGGAGGCTGGATGAGATCAACTAGGGAGTGAGCCTAGATCTGAAAGAGAAGCCGTTCCGGGACTGAGCCCTGGAGCATTTCAACCGTCAGATGTCAGGGGTGTGTGAGGATCCGGCAAGGGAGGCAAAGGTAGCATCCAGAGTAGGGGAGAAAAGCAGGTGAGGGTGGCGTCCTGGAAACCAAGCGAAGAAAGTGCTTCAGGAGAACCTGTGTCAAATGCTGCTGGTGGGAAAAAGATTAGGGCCGAGAGAGAAATGTCCACTGGATCGAATGTGGAGGCCCCTGTTCACCTCAATGAGAAGAGTTTTTGCAAAATTGGTTGAGAAGAAAAGAACTGGGTTGGTGTGGGTTGAACAGAGAACGGAAGGAGAGAATTTGAAGACAATGAGTTTAGACACATCTTTCAGGGAAATGCGTGTAAGGAGAAATAGAGGAAGGGTGCTATTGGTGAAGGGGAAGATGGGTGAGTGAGCAGCTTGTCTGGATGCTAATGGATCCAACAGAATGGGGGGAAGCGATGCAGGAGAGAGGAAGGACTCACTGGAATAAAGCCCTTGTGCAGGTGAGAGGGCTGAGATGTCCTTTTCTGAACACTGTACTTCATTTTCTGTCAAGTGGGAAGTGAGGTCAGAGGCTGTGAGTGAAGATGGAGAAGGTGTTGGGGGTTGGAGAGGAAAGGAGAAAGCGTGAAATAATTATTGAGGAGAGTGGGAGGGAGGTTGGGGAAATGTAGTATGATTGCTAGGCGGCATGAAGAATTTACGTGGTAATCACAAGTTTAAAGTGAAATCAGACAGTGTGGTGAGGGTTGATTTTGTGGCCTTCCTGCCCCTGAGTAGGTGCAGAGTTCAATTTAACCAGGACTGTAGTTTAGGCAAGTGACTATGAAGAAAGGATATGCATTTGGGAGCTCAAGACACTGGGAAAGGAATTAAGGGCTGTCAAAGAGAATGATTATAATAATTGATCATATAATTTAAGATAGATAAGGAGGTGAGTGAGCCCACAGGACAAGGGGCTAGGGTCACTATAAAGGTGGAAGGATCAACAAACTGAAAATACAGG
>NW_017731629.1:1700246-1712013 GCF_001890085.2 Hipposideros armiger
CATATATTTTAATATAAATTATATGTATCTCCTTGATGTTTGGCATGGCAATGTGAATTGCTTTGGCTAATGAAGTATGGGCAGAAGTGACATGGGCCACTAGAAAGGAGCATTTATTTGCCAGAGTTTGATCTGCCTCTCTTGCTTGTCCCCTGCGATGTTGAGCTTGGAAACATGTGTTGACATGGGAGTAGGTATCTCATGTACCTGACCTTGGCAGGAAAGGCTGCTGCCTTGGAAACCCAGCTACGCTTGCGGTAGATTTTGTTGAGCATGAAAGAAACCACTGCTGAGACTTGGATGTCATTTTTCAGTGTAGTATAACCTACCCAAAGCTGGCTGATATTTGCATTACTTTGTAGCTGGCACTGTGCCAATTGTTGAGGCTACAGAGAGGAATAAAGCACCTTTGGTGCCCTCCAAGTGGCAGGCAGTGAGGAACACGGTGGAAGAAAAGCGTTCTCACCAGGGCAATGAAAAAGCAGCTGCAGAAGGAGTGAAGGTGCAGCTTTGGAAACAGGCTTTGGCTCGCACGTTTTCTTATGTGGCCTTTGGAGCCCTCCACAATTAGGTCTTCTCACTTTGCTGTCTCTCCATTTGAGTTCCTGGGCTCCATTCAACAAATATGCATTGAGTGTCAGGTACTGTGCCAAAAGCTAATGCAGCAGTAAATGAAACAGACAATCCCTGTCCTCATGGGATTAACAGTTTAGTGGGAAAGGATGTTAAATAATTAATTTACAACTGGAGTGAGTGTTCTGCACATCAGGGGTCCTAACCCAGATTCACCCAGGAAATGAGCAGCAGATGTGGAGGGGACCTGTTTCAGTCATTGGATACAGCTTGTTTAAATGTCCTTCTGTGAGAGGAGGCCTGCTCGAGACCTTGGAGGCGATCTGTAGTGCACAGCAGAGGAGGGAGACAAAGGAAGCGAGAGGCAGGAGGAGAGTCTGTAGAGGCCGCTGGGCATGGGCCAGGCACTGAAGCCTTGGCAGCCTAAGGGGTGTGGATCTTGATCTTAAAGACAAGGGGAAGCAATCTAAAGCCATCTTCTTAGAGAGTCATAGCCTCAGATTTTCACTGTTGAGATCACTTTAGCCACCGGGGTCAGGATAGAGTTGAAAGGGGTAAATGTAAATACAGTTGACCCTTGAACAACCTGGGTTTGAACTGCATGGGGAGTCAAAAATTATACGCAGATTTTCGACTGCATGAGGGGTTGGCTCCCCTCACCTTTGCATTGTTCAAGGGTCAACTGTACAGATAGAAATATAAGGAAACCTCTGTAACTGGAAGATAAAGAGCAGGCAGCGACTTGAAACGATGGCTTGGAAGGGGGCTGAAAAGAAGTGGGCAGCTACAAAATATATTTTCACAGCAAAATTCAGTTTAACATGTGATTATGGTTAATATGAGCGGTGAAGGAGAGAGAAGATCCAAGGATAATTCCAGCTATCTGAACAGGTAAAGGGACAGGAGTGCCATTTCTGACCAAGAAAGGCAAGTCTAGGTGGGTGTAGAGGAGGGAATTCAATTTGAGGCGTGAAAAATCTGAAATAATCAAGTGCACTCATCTCTCTTAGGATAACATTGGGTTGTCGGAAAAGTCATGACGTATTTTTTTCTATGGTTTTCGTTGCAAAAATGCATCATGACTTTTCTGACAACCCAATACATGTCTGTGTACTTTGTGTTTGCATCCTTGTCTGTTTTTCCGTTTGATTGTTCAAGCTCTGAGAGCAGAATCCATATCTGATTTACCTCGTGCTCCCATCTCTTTCCACCAAGCATGGGGGAATGAGCAATGCATCAAGCAAGCACAAGGATACTGCCCCACGGAGCAAAGGAGCAAATCTGGTTCTTTGAGCCCAGGTTGGGAGAAGCTGTTCACCTTGCCTCCACTCTTGGTTTCCTGGTCCCTACATCACTGTGGTTTCTTTCTAAGTTATTTCCCCATTCGGTTCATTTGATGTGACCACAAAAGAAGTGGTTGTTCATTTTTCAACCACCTGAACTATTCGTGCTTCTTTGATTTGCTGGGTTGCACGGAAACAAGCACTAGAAAAAAAGTCTGTCTTCTTGGTAGATTTCTGATACATCCTGTTTCTACCAGCTGGTAGTACCTGGAGTCTTTCTGATAGCAGCTTTAGCAGATACACCCTATGCCTCTTTTAAGACCTTCGAGGTAAAGAGAAGAAACAGCTAGTTCAAAATTGGTACATCGATCATTATCCGTGCACTATAATTCATGGACAGCAGAATGGACTGATGTCCCTTTAAAAGTACATGTGCACCGAAGGATGACTTAAATATCACCATTAGTACAGTATCCTTCAGCTTAAGGCTTTGGTTTCTGCTAAAAGATAGTCTTCTCCACTGCTCTCCCCTTTCTTCTCTCAAAAATGCGGGGATGGCGCCTCAAGCTGTTTGCATTCATTTACACTTGAGTTCAAATGAGATTTAGAATCTTTCAGGAGAACAGCGTTGCCTTAGGAAAACCATCTGGTGTTCTCGTGAGGGTCTGGGGACCTTCTAATCTGCCTTGCACTCGGTGGCTTTGGGAAGATGAATTCTCTGCAGAACTCCAGTTTCTTATTTGTGAATGTGCGATTCTAATTCCCACCCTGCATAGGTGGTTGCTCCCCAACAATCTTTAATAGAGCGTTGTAGAGTGTCTGTCCAAATCACCACTTCCCCCTTTTTCGAAGAAATGTTCTCCCATTTTTTTCCCCAGCCAAGAAGTGAGTCCCAAGTAGCTGTGTGTCATCTAAGCGAGGACCCACCAGCCAAAGTTGAGCAGGCAGGGGAACCCCATAGCTCAGCTGGACCAATTACATTCTCCCTTCCAGAATGTTAGCATTGTGATTTAAAGGTGACAGCTCATCGGTGCCAGTGGGCTGCAGCCACCTGGGAGCCATGGGGTGTCTCTATGCTTTTCGAGTCAACTGAAGAGTCCTAAAATCTAAATTGCGGAGAGAGAGGATGGAGGAGATGTGCCAAAAGAGCAAGAACTGGAGAGCAGTGCCTGGGTTCCTGCGAGCATTTCAGATCTTTATTCCAGGCTTTTCCTAATGTTTAGCAGTGACGTTTCCAGCGTTGGGTTTTCTCAGGTATTCTTTCATCTTTATAATAATTTCCCCATTTGCCTAAGCTAACACAGGGTGATTTCTATCCCTTGAAAGCAAAATGTCCCTATCAGGTTAGTGCACTGGTGTGCGGAGACACTAGGCCTGGGGGAAAGGATGCCTCGTCCTGTGGGAAGGATTAGGCAGAAAAATAGCCAATGGGGAAGTCTGTTCACCACTACTGGGTTTCCATCCACTGGTTTAGCTGAGGTCCCTGATTATCTCCAAACATTCCAATCCAATGGACATTTCTTCCTCTGACGTTTTTCAGCATTTTGCAACTTTCAGTGTCTTAATGAACCTTTTCTTTTTTTTTCCTGTAATACCATTTTTACTTATTTTATGCTTTAATATTTTTGTACAGATTCGTTGAGTTATAATTAGTACACAATAAATGTCACATATTTAAAATATACAAATTCAGGATTTTGATACATGTATACACCTAAGAAACTATCACATAGTCCAGACAATGAATACACCCATTACTACTGAAAGTTTCCTGGCGCTCCTTTGCCATCTCTCTCTCTTCCACCTCATCCCAAATTCCCTGACAACCACAGACCGGCTTCCTGTCACTACAGAGCAGTGTGCGTTTTTTAGAATTTCATATAGATCATATGATAGGTGCTCTTTTTAGAAAACAGTCCTTCAATAAGTATTTGAGCACTTAGGCCCTGAGGATACAGCCAAGAATACAACAGACACGGTTCTTGCCATCACAGCGGTTCAGTCTACCAAGAAAGGCAGATACTGAGTAAATAATTACAATTAAGCCCGTTGTGTGTTTTCATGAGAAGAGAAGTAGCAAAGGAGATATATATCAGGAGGCTGTAACTCTGGGCTTATGAGAAATTTGAAGATGTAATAGGAGTAAGACCAGTAAAAGGCACAGGGGTGGGAGTGGGTTCCAGGCAGAGGGAACAGAGTGTGAAAAGCTTCAGAGGAAGGAGAAAAGATGGCATCTGTAAGGAACAGAAAGAAGGGCAGTATGGCTGGAGACCCCCAGAGGAGGAGAGGAAAGAGAGGAGTATGGAGAAGTGATTGAGTCCTGATTGTCCTCATGGCTTAGGTTCCCTTTCCTCCTCAGTTCTGACTCATTCAAACTTTCCAACAGTAATTTGCCTTCTGACCTTCCTTTGACAAGACATTTTAGCCATTATGGTTGAGGCAAAGAAGAATTAAAATTGGAGAAGGAATTGGATGACCCAGAGTCACACAGCTAGCTGGAATCAAGGTATGGTTATAAGTCAGTTCTCCAAACTTGAAGTCCAACACTTCTGCACACCCAGATGATGGGACAGAATGTCAGTTACCCAGGGCTTTTGAGCGCGATGCCATAGGCAGCGCCAGCATCAGAGTAGAAATCAAGATTCAAGACAAGTGGATGTGTCAACTGTCAAAGACACAGGGTTGAAAGAAGTTGTTTCACTGACATGTAGACAGCCCCATGCAACTGAGCACTTGATCACCCCGTGGCAGTAAAGCCTGTTTATGCCATCCCTTGCATTTCCCTTCAATTTAATGAAGTAATTAATGCTATAAAAAGCTAGGAAAATATAAATGTAAGAAAGCATGTTGCATAATTAATAATATATGCATATGCATGGCAGTGTGTTTCTTTCTGGCATACATATGCATATGTTATTAATTAAAACATAATTACTGTATTTTACCGCCAGGGTATTGATATAAGTCACACTGCCTATATGTCAGCTCCCAACCTGACTCTGGGCTATATGACATTGATCACACAGAGGACCAACAGGGACCAGGGGGCAAAGCGCTGGAGTAGAGAACTGGGGTACTGACTGGCTTATAGATTCAGCCCTGTACTAACCCACTGTGTGACTTCAGTCATGTTCCTCTGGGTTCGGTTTCCCCACCTGTCAAGTTGGGGGTTGGACTGCATTGGTAGTTTACATAAATAAAGGCAGCACATCTCGTTACTCAAGCAAAATCTTAAGTGGAAACTGATGTATAAAGCATAGAAGTAGAATCTCAATTTCGGGCATGGGCTTTTCTCTGGTTCAGTGCTTTCTTACTCAGTGCCGTTTCCATGTCCCTCAAGGATCTATATATTAATTTGAAAATACTGGGCTAGATAATTGGAAAAGTCCCTTGCAGTACTCCCCCCGCCCCACACTTTCAGGAATATTAGATACAGAGGGTCACATCAGGTCACATAATGTGATGGGGAAACTGGATGGGGAGTTGAGAGAGCTGAGTCCCCATGGGCTCTGTGCCCAATTAGCATGGTGACCTTACACCAGGGCCCTCCTCAGCTTGCATGGCTTGTACCTCCTATCTGTCAAGAAAGGAAGAAATCTTTGTCCCCTCTTATCATATAGAGATATTACATTAGATAGTATATATCAAAGTGCTCTGAATGTCAACTGTACAGTGAAAAGACAAAACACTCTTTGCTTAAGGGTTAAGGATGTAAGCTCTGAACCCAATTGCTCTGCCACTTACTATGTGACCTTGAATAAGTTACTTAACTTTTCTGTGTGGCAGTTCCCTCACCTGTGAAGTGGGCATCATAATATCATCTATGTATATGTTGTTGGGCTAATATATATATTATATTTAAAAGCAGTGTCTGTGTGTAATAAACATCCATTATTATTGTTATTTTTAAATTTTATTTATTTATTTATTTAAAAAAAGATTTTATTGGGGAATTGGGGGAAGGGAACAGTGCTGGGGAATTGTGGAAAGGGGAACAGACAAGTTGCTGTCCTTTTGTTCTTCAGTCTAGTTGTGGAGGATGTTGCTTCACTTGCCCATGTTGGTATTATCATTACACTCTTCCCGCCTGAAGCAGATCAGTTGCCGGCTTCTGGACAGCCGCTCAGGGTGGCTCTTGGCAGCTCATACCAGCTGCTAGCTGCTCACACTGGCTGCCGGCCACACACGGTAGCTTATGGCAGCCCACTGCAGCAGGGGCTGCAGCCTACGCCATCGCCGGTGGCTCACGGCAGCCCAGCTCCAGGTCGAGCTGTTGTTCACCATCTTAGCTGTAGAGGGCAGTGTCACTGGCCCTCATGTTGGATCCAAACCAAGGCCCTGCTGCTCAGAGCTGGCGTCCCAAGCCAGCTCTTAACCAATGCACCACTTGCCCAGTCCCTATTGTTATTTTTTAAGTTATCATCAACATTGGTGGAAAGCATTGGGAGGCCTGGATTCTAACCTTGAGCCTACTGTTTCCTGAATGCAAGTCCTAATGAAATGAAGAGGGCACCTCAGAGAATTCTGTAGATCACATCAGAGCAGGGATCAAATGAAACATTGATATGAAAGTGATTTGAGAAATTAGCACAGCTTTGCCAATACCGAGTTTAGATGTGCCTTCCAAAGAGAAAGCTAAAGGAAGCAGCAGTATTGAACAGGGATCCTGACAGTTAGATGGAGACAGTAAGAGCTTTAATATGACATGGAAGTTTCCTATCATTGTTTTGGTTAAATCATGAAGAAAATAGGTGCTACATTTGAAAGTAAGATCTGCACAGGATTAGCAAAACGGAGATGGCAGATAAATCATTTACCATCCTGAGTCAACCACCCACCTCAGCCTGTAAAGTTGGGGAGACTGAGAAACAGAGAACAGAGACTGGGAGAGGGATTTTGGGAAAATGTTCGAGTTCTGTGAGGCTGTCTGCCAGGGGGAAGGCACAGGCAGGCGCCTGTCCCTCACCTGAACCTAGGAGAGGGGCTTTCAGGAGGCTACTGTCCTTCTTGAGGCCTGACAGATGGAGTGGCGGTAGGGGATATTGCAGTGGGCTGGTTATCGTTCCTGAGAAACTGACTGGCCGGCTCCTTAAACAGCAGAACCAAGGAGAAGATACAGACGTGGAGAGCAGACCGAGGTCCCAAAGAGAGGCTCTCAGGCAAAAGATCCCTGAACAATTCCAGTGGGCCAAACGTGAAAGACACTGAAATGGGGTCATCTCGGGCATTTCCAATGTGACCTCCTGAAGAGGTGAAAAGGTCTCAGCCAAAAGAGGCTGGAGGTGTCCTGCCCAATTCCCAGGGACTGAGCACGGAGTTGCAAATGAGGCAAAGTGGAGATGCACTAGCACTCTTCAAGGGAACTATAGATTCCAGATACCCATTAATAAAAGCTCTCTGAACACTGTCCCGCCTCCAACTGCCCAAAGAAGACAGTCACCTGTGAATGTCTCTCAAGCCGGGAAGTGCAATGTCAGCTTTCTATAGCATCGGTCAAGACAGAACTTCCTGCTGTATTCCACCCCGCACCCTCCATCCTGAAGAGTCAGAAATCTTGGTTATCAATATGGAAGATGAATGTATGCCCAAGGCGGGGGAAAAGATTAGAAGCTCTCCATGATCTATGCCCCATCCATCATTTGCAACTTTCTACCTATAAATGGTTTAAATTGTGTATAAGGAGAATTTTTCTTGTAAATTTGAAAATTTGACTATTCCATTGGACTAGCTGTTTCACTCTGGATTAAGACCGTGCATATTACCTTGGAAAAGCTATGAGACCATCATGGGCAGGGAGGAGCTAGCCCCCTTGTTCAAAGGGACAGAATGAGACAAAAATACAGTTGCTTGATGATAACATCTCGCAGATCATGCTTTTCAAATTAATGGTGACCAGATGCGCGATCATGCTTTTCAAATTAATGGTGACCAGATGATAAACTACATATTAGGAAAGTCAGATCTCCTGTCATCCAAATGGATAGAAAAATTTGTTGTTGATGTTTTAATCTGAGAAAAATGAAAAAAAAAATCAGGTTCAGCCCTTAAGCTGTGTAAATCATAAGGCTGAATCCAAAACGTCAAGGACTGAGAATGAATTGGTGAACTCAGGGTTATTCTGGGACAGGCCTGGCCTTGTATACAGGTGAAGTAGTTAGCTATCAAAATTATGTCATTTTAGAGGCATTGGAGGGTTCTAGCATATCCCCTACCTTTTGCTTAAAAATATACAGTGGGTGCCCAAAAAATGTATGCACATTTTAAGAAAGGAAAACACTGTATTAAAATTACACTGATGGTAACCACTTTGAGTACCTCTTGTAATTGCAGAAGTCAAATGTGACTTGTATTCACCTTTTGCTATAGGTATACATTGAGTATTATAATTTTAATATAGCCTTTTCCTTTCTTAGAATGTGTATACATTTTTTTTTTGGCATCCACTGTATATTCTTAGTATTTCATTTGAGGCTCACCGTTATTCCTTTTGTTTCTCTGAGACAATTAACTCCCCTCTGGGTAAGTCCTACTTTGTCATTCTAGGGTGCTGAGACCTGAAGGAGGTGGAGAGAGCCGTCAGGAATTTCGCAGTTCTAACCTGCCTCCCTTTCCCTCTCCTGCTGTAGTTAATTGGGCCTTGCACAGCTCAGTTTCAATATATAGAATATGATGTGTTATTGTCCATTTTAAAGAGCCAAGTGAGGTGAGTTTTTCAAGGTCACCATGAAGGTGGTGGCTGAGGGTAAAACCTGTCCACTGACTGACTCCTCACCTAAAGCTCTTTCTTCATTTAAGGTGACATCCCACTCAAAACCAAATTTCCAAAAGCTGACAAAATTGTCTACGATGCAACAATCTAGACTCCAACTATGCAACACAGCTTTAGGAATTTCTGTTTTTGTTATCTGTGTCTTTCTGTTTCATCATCAAAAGCTCCAGTGGCCTGGACCATAATCAGCAAGCCCTGATATCTGTGGTTCCATCAGTTGTCTGAACCCAGATGGTCCCCTCACCTGGATATTCTCCATAGGAATTCTATAGGGAAAGTCAATGACAAGTTGAGAAGACGGGGGGCCGGCCGAGTGGCACGTTGGTTAAGAGCTGGCTTGGGATGCCAGAGGACCCCGGTTCGGATCCCACATATGAGGGCCAGTGACACTGCCCTCTACAGCTGAGATGCTGAACAACAGCTCAACCTGGAGTTGGGCTGCCCTGATGGCTGGTGGGGTGCCACGGGCTACCGTGTGTAGCCAGCAGCCAGCGTGAGCGGCCAGCCAGAAGCCGGCGACTGATCTGCCTCGCCTGGGAAGAACGCAATGATGGTGCCAACTTAGGCCAGTGAAGCAAAGTCCTCCACAATTAGATTGAAGAACAAAAGGATAGCAACCTGTCTGTTCCCCTTACCCCAATTCCCCAATAAAAATCTTTAAAAAAAAATGTTGAGAAGATGGGCTGTGCATATCTAAACTACGATTTGTTGCTTGTGTTTAACTCCTATCATCGAAACCAAGCGGAGCAGAAAACAAACATGAAATGAGAAAGATAAAAGGATGTAGATTAAAAAGAGGGGGCTGGGGCAGGAGGAGCTTGGAGTGGTAGCAATTGCCACAATTCAAAATGGCTGGTGGAGGTATCATCTGCGCTGGTGGCAGCAGCGTTTCCCAGATTCCTTTGCAAGCCCACCAGAAAAACACACACGTGGGCCTCACCTGAAGGGACTGATCACAGGCTTTCTAATAATCAGAAGAGTCAAAGTTTTGAATGAGACTTGCTATTCAAAGAGAGGAAATATCAATTTTTATTCCTTGCAGCAGCTTGAGATCCCATTTTCCTTTATCATCGCTGTACTTAGAGGATGAACAAGCCATCTAACTGAACACAAACGGGCGCATTGCATATTGGGAGAGGCCCCTACCTGCTCCTGGTGCCCACCAGCTGTTGAAATCCAAAAGTGGTTCAAGTTTTGCTTGCGCTCCACAGATTCTCAAGCAGCTTTGTACCCTTAAACAAAGTAAACTTGGTTTTGTCAGTAGATTCTTGACTGTTCTTTCCTCCCTCCCCCCTTCCTTTCCTTCCTTCCTTCCTTTAGCTATTGAGCATTTACCTTTGCCAGGCACAATTCTAAGCACAGGGCACATACAAGAACAGATGAGACAAAGTTGCTGCCCTGTTGCCCACGTGGAGCTTACATTTTAGTTGCTTGGACTATTCACCTGTTTTACATTTAGTGAGCACATTTTATCTGCTAGGATTTATGTCAGGTGCTGGGAAAACTAAAATGAATGAGAACATGGACGCTACCATCTAGCGGTACCAAGGACTCAAGCAGACAAACGGCAGGGGCAGTGCGGGAGAATAGGAGAGAATAACTAACTCAGTGCTGTGCGGGAAAAGCACGTCTTAAAAGGACTTGGATTCAGCTTTATGTTTCACAGTTATTTATTTATAAATAGTTATTTATAGTTACTTATTTATAAAATGCTTAGGAGAGTATCTGGCAACATACAAGTCCTAGATAATGTGTTGTTATTCCTATTATTTTTAGCTAGGAATTGTATTAGGCACATAGTAAATAAGGAATACTGAACCTAGAGGTGGGTAAATCTATGAGGCAATTGAGATCAGAGAAATTAAGTAACTTCTCCAAGCTGGAAGCAGAATGCAAATCTCTAGACACCTAGTCTGGTTTCTCTCTGATACGATGCTGTTGCACACACTACGAGCTTAGCAGTGGAATTCATTGCCTAGGTCGCTATTTTTAAAAATGAATAATGAGTTTTTAACACGCTCTTTGTAGACAGGCCCAGAGAGCAAATGTGGCTGAATTCATCTTTTCTCAGCTGTATCAGACCTAGAAAATTCTCCTGGAGTAATGCTTGGGGAGAGAAAGTTCGGGGTTCTGTCACCATCTGCTCTAAGTAAATACCACCACTGGTCTTTATTTAGCAATCTGTCTTCCCAAGATCTCCATGCTTGGGTTTCGAGGAGGATGCAGGACACAGATGAGTCAGCCAAAGTCAAGTGGGGGAATAGCTAAAGAATAAAACCAAGGCCATCCACGGTCTCCGGCAAAACCAAAGATCCTACCGAGTACACTATGGCTTGGGTTTGGAAAAATCCCCGAGAACAGAATTCCTCAATCCCTACAGCAGAGAAATACAGTTTGGATATTTAAATCCAGGCATATGTTTCATAACCCTGTGTGCTATGTTTCCAAAGGCAAATATTGTTGAGCGAGTCATTCCGTCATGCTGGGCCGTGGGTGGCAGCCGGTTGAGGGGACTGGGAACAGAGCCAGGGTTGGGGAATACAGCACAGAGGAGACGTGGGTTGTCGGGAGAGTGATGGGGTCAAGCCAGGCAATTAAGTCACCAGTTTTATAAGGTGGAGCCACGTAGGAAGGCCAGAGCTAGTGCAAATACAAACCCACCAGAAATGAAGTTCAGTGGCTCAACAGTCAGGAAAGGAGGCTGGAAACGGCCACAGCAGGCAAAAGCTACAAATTACCAGCAGCAAGAACAGGGCCACAGCATGGAGACCGTTTCTGATCCAGTCACGTCTCTCTTCCGTCTCTTTTTGTCTCAGTGAGAGCCTGACCCAAAGCGCCTGGGATGCTACCTTTCAGCCGTCACCTGTTTAGGTGCCTGTGCAGGGGCAGGGAACGTACAGAACAGTGGCTGTGGCATATTGATGATATTCAGCCTCCATGAAAGACCTGCAAGGAGTGAGCTCTTAGTATGAAGTGGAAAGGGAACATTTGTTCATTCATTCAAATATTGATTCAGCACCTCCATGTGCCAAACACTGTGCCAAGTACAGGAGATGAAAGAGACAGACAAAAACAGCCATGGTCTGTGCCCTCATATAGCTTACAGACTTGCTGGGTAGAAGAGATATTAATCAAAGATTTA
>NW_017731629.1:1713868-1716302 GCF_001890085.2 Hipposideros armiger
ACTGAATTAACCATCACTTGTGCATATACAAAGGGTGCCAAACAAATGTATACGCATTTTAAGAAAGGAAAACTGCATTAAAATTGTAATACTCAATATATACTGATGACAAAAGATGAATACAAGTCACATTTGACTTCTGCAATTACAAGAGGTGCTCAAAGTGGTTACCGTCAGCGTCCAGACACTTCTGATTATGGGGAACTACTGCTTCAGTAAAGTTGACCAAAGTGTCCACTTGTATACATTTTTTTGGCACCCCGGTATACACACATACACACATATGTATATTTGTATATAGATATACCTCCTGAGTGGTTATTTGTTTGGTGTCACATAGCTGATGATATGAAGAACCTAGTTTCAAAGAGGGCCTGACTCTAAAAGCCAATTCTGATCTGTGACACACTGACATCAAGGAGGCGATCCCAAGGATGCCAGATATTTCCTTCTTTCCACCCAGTACCAATTTTCCTTCCATCCTTCGTAGGACACCCCTGTATTTTTGGATGTGGCGACTTGCCCAGCTATGAGTCTATATTTTCTAGCCTCCCTCACAGATATGAGTTATATGTACAAGTCATTGGTTGGGACTTGAAAGGAATTTGACTTCTTTGGGAGCTATACCTCTTTGCTTTTTTGCTCCCTTCTTTCAGCTTCCTGGAATGTTCACTTAATGATTGGCGCTTTGGCAGCCATTAGGGACCATGAGGCAACCTAGAGGAGGGCAGCTATTCAGTGAAAGTGGTAGAACAGGGAGAAGAAANGAGAACTTAAGATGTGAACCCGAGGAAAAACAGATATTTGGTCACATAAATTTGAGAAGCATACATTTTATTTTAATCCATCATGGGTCTTCTCAGAGACTATATGTAATAATGAGAATGTGACTCTACAACAGGAGGAAAGAATACACAGGTTTTCCTAAAATTATGTAGCTGTGAAGTAGAGCATAATATCCTCTCCTGGAACATTTTTGTGCAACAGAGTTTATTCCAAGCTGCTTGTTTCGCACACAAGTATATAGGCAGAGAGACTAGCTCTTCTCTTAACCAAAATTATTCCCAATTTGGGGCACAGCGAGGACCAGAATTTGAGACCTCCGGAGGGATTTAAGGCATTGCCCTGACCCTTTCACATTTTCTTTCTTGAACTGATACCATATTTTTGCATGTGTGTGGGAAATGAAAACGTATCATGTTTTTATTATTATTATTATTATTTATTTTTTTTTTATTATTAAATGCATCATGTTTAAATTCAGGTTTCCTTTTTAACCTCACTTCTTTTTTTCTCTCTGTACTAGGGTCAGACATGAAAATGGTTAAACTCCATAAATAATAGCCCTCCCAGATTTAGAAGAAATAAAGGTAAGAAAAAGGTACAATTTCAAGACTATTCTAAGACATAAATAATGTGCTATTATGGCCTGAGTTTTCCAGGACATAAAAGCTCCCTGGGCTTCTGTCTCCTGTCTTTTAGTTCCTGGTTACTGGCCATGGGCCTCAGAGTGGGCGGTGCACGGACACCAGACACCATCAAAATCCTCAGTGATTTATGTAGAAACCCATTGTCCCTCCAGCTTCGCTACTATGGCTTTTTTTTTTTTTTGCTCCAGTCGCTGTGATTATGAAATGTCACCGTGGAAACAGTTCAATATTCTCTTAAAAATATAAAAGCAACTGAAATGAAAAAAACTACCCAGAATCTCAAGCTTTCTTAAAGTCCAACTTCCTATAGAAGCAAACAGATTGATTTTGTGTCGGCGGTGAGCATGCTTGTCCCCTAAAAAAATCTCTCTTCCACGGCCTGATGATGTGTTCAAGGTTCCAGCATCAGGGACGTGAGGCCCCTCTGAGAAGGATAAACATTCGTGAAACCTGACAGCCAAAGGATAACACAGACTTCCAGAAACAGTAAATTCCAGTGTGTCTAGAAATTTATTCACCATCACCTATATACCTACCAGGTGCTGATCAGCATTCTACATACACAGGAGTATTTTATCAGACTTAGATGATCAGAATGATAAACTTGATGGGATTACAATCAGAGATTTAATTTACCAAGTTATACTATGTGCATGTGATAAACTAAAACACCTAAGAGCAACTAGGGGGATTTGAATGGTGGCCTTGGACATGTATGTGACTCTTCAGTTCACCCTCTGCATGGCTCAGTGTCTGGGAGCTGAAAGAAGTCACGCAGTGCTGCCAGTGTGAGATTAACGCCCCTGGGAGCTTGCATGGGGGAAACATCTTGACACACTGGGGCCTCCCGGATAAAGACATGTTTTTGTTCAACACAGGAAAAAGGTGAGAAAATGCCCATTTTTCTAATTAAATTAAAAGATTTTAAAGGGTAATTTTAACAGTTCAAGATTCCTTTTAACACATTGATTAGATGCTCAGCCCCACGTAAGATCAGACTCTAC
>NW_017731629.1:1722602-1726619 GCF_001890085.2 Hipposideros armiger
TCATCTGAGGACCCCGATAAGGGAGACCTGCACCTTGCCGAGCTCCCTGGCCAGACTGCACCGCCATCTTGCCTCTGCAGACCAGCAAAGCCACTGATTGGGACAACCACGTGGGCACTGCAGGTAGGAACTCAGTTTTGCCAAGATCCCAGTGCTGTTTGTTGCACGCCCCTCCCTGCTTCTCAATCATAATCAGATCCCCAGTGGTCAAGCCTCGCAGATTCCCACACAATCCCCATGGGGCAAGACTGGAGTAGGGGCTCCCAGGAAGCATCCTGCAATGCTGGGGAAGTGGGGTGTCCACCCTCGGCTCCCTTTTTCCCCTGGGGGAACTGGATCCTCTGGGGAGACCTCTAGTGGGGTGTGATGCTAGCTGGCGGGGAGTGGTCAGTGTGTGACCACTTCTCTTACCCTTCTGACGTGGTCTGAGTAGGTCTCTGTGGCACAGGGGGGGCGCTTCACCCTCACCCCGCGTTCTAGGATTTTCTCAGTGGTGTCTTGCTCATGAATAGTTAGTTGTTGGTTGTTCCTGTGAGTAGGAGCGAAGTCAGGAACTGGCTGTGCTGCCATCTTGATGATGTCCAGGAAGGTTTTGGACATCTAGGGCCGATATGGAGGTGGGGAAGTATTATGTTAGGAACACACAACATTCATTTGAGTAGGACGAGAAGGACAGTTGATTCTGATTGCTCAACTCTGTTAGCCATTTATTCACGTGTTCCATAAATATTGTCCCAGGACCAACCTTGTGCCAGGCCTCACGTTAAGATCAGTGGTGACATAAGCAAGAGAAAGCCTCTGTTCTCAGGAGTTTTATTCCAGAGATAGATATGCACACAGAGTAAGATACCCTCTCCAGTAATGTTATAAAGTACAACCAGAAGACAGCACAATTCTGACAGCTGGGTGGGTACTGATAAGTCCAATTCTCATGAATTCATCTAGCCGTCGTGTGTGCTATCCAGGGAATGAGCTGGTATGCTTAATTAGAATCTATTCCCAAGTGTTTGGAGCAAGAGGCAGAAAACTAAAGAAATGTAGATGACACTGTGGATTTAGCTTAGTCTAGTTTTAACGCCTTTTACAAAAAGGACTATAGAGCAGACCACCCGGCTTCATTTTCTCCAGTTCCACATCGATTTCTGAGAAATGACCTAGACTTTCTAGTCATTCAAGGTGAACCAACTATAGAGGATCCCAAAGATTACATTTCTAATCTTAAGCGTAAGGACCTGGGCCCCACAAAGACATGCCCAGGGTTGGGTAAGAAAGTCGTATTCTGTGCATTTCCCAGGATGTTGCCCCTGATGTTTTAAACAGAATTTTTAAAAAGCAAAAAGGGTTTGAAAGGTTTATGTTTGATTAACTAAAATAACCAATTGATTCAAGTTCTCATCCCTTCAGTGATGTGGTGGTTGAGGACTGATGATGTGTATAAGCTACACAATAACCTTGGATAAAAGCAGGTCTGGGGAGACAAAGCCACCACTCTGAAGGGTCATGTGGGTCAGCCTGAGGACATCAAGGTGTCAGAGCTTAGTACTTTCTCCTTGACCAGTGACACAGGCTCAAGACCTGCAACACCGCTACCATTTGCCCAAAGCATGACATCCAAATATGCCTTTCTTCCCAGAACGGCTGCCTGAGTTCAGTTCCCTGTTACCATCAGTTTTATTGTTGATTAAATCAAATTATAGCAGTGAAAGCCCAGTATAATTTATTCAACAAGGAGAAAGTAGAATGATTAATATTCATTAATGGAACATATTTATTGGGTTCCTCTTAGGTGAAGGGCACTGNACCACACTCTGATTAAACCAGGGATGTGCAAACTATTCATATAAAAAACAGTCAGTAAAGAATTTAATCTTTGTAGGAGGTATGACCTCTGTCACAACAATTCAACACTGCTATCTTAGTGCAAAAGCAGCCATAGACAGTATGTAAGTGAGCATGGATATGATTCAATAAAACTTTATGTATATAAAATGTCCAGAATAGGCAAATCTATATATACAGAAAGTAGATCAGTGGGTGCCTAGGGTTTGAGGGGATGGGGGGATGCATGGGGTTTCTATTTAGGATAGAGAAAATGTCTTAAAATTGATTGTGGTTATGGTTGTACAACCCTATAAATATACTAAATGCCATTGGATTGTACACTTAAAATAGGTGAATTGTATGTATATGAAGTACATAGCAACAAAACTGTTAAAAAACTTTATGGACACTGAAAGTTGAATTTCATATCATTTTCGCAAGTCATGAAACACTATTCTTCTTTTGATTTTTTTTTCCCCCAACCATTTAAAAATGTAGAAACCATTCTTAGTTTGCAGGCGGCAGTGGTCCACCATATTTGACCCATGGGCCTTAGTTTGCAGATCCCTGGCTTAGACTAATCATGGGGCCCTTTCACAGGTAAAGAAACAGTGTTCACGCCCTGAGTCAAATAGGAAAAAAATTAACACTTGAAAAAGTCAGGAGTCCCTTAGGGAGGAAGAAAAGGTAACTGGATGGGTGGGGGGTGGGAGGAGGCAAACAGCTATGACCCCTGAGGCATTTTAGGAAATCGCCCTTATTGACTAAGCATGATCCTTGGGCCCCTTAACCCCAAGCACTTAGTCAAAATATTCTTTCCAATCCCTCCAGTCCATAGGAAGAATTCTCATAAATAAAAATCTTACCTGTCTCCTATTTCCAATGATATGTGAGCATTCTCACAGATGCTCCCAGGGTCCTAGGGGTCCAGGGTACCTTTCCTGCGGAGAAATAGCCATTTTGAGTCCCTTCCTGTGAGGCCTTGCTGCTGAAACAAAGTTTCAGGGCTTACGTCACTGCCTTTTGGCTGCCTGCAAGGCAAATGCTGTAAGAAATGTAAGAAACAAAGGCTTCTACTCTATCCCCTTGGCTTCTATTCTAGCTTCAGAGTTTGCCTCCCAGAGTTGGAGAGGAAGTTTGATGCATTACAAAGATACAGACAGAAAGTCTAAGAGACCTGGCCTCAGATTGCTTCATGACCTTGGGGTATCCCCCTTACCTGTGAGATAGACAGGAACAAGGAGCACACCAAGAACTGTGAAGATACATAGCTTTTCTGAGTCTGGAGGATGAGAAGGTGACCCCTTGTAGTTTGGAGAAGAGGGTCCTTAGGGCAAGAGTATGTGGATGAAGTGAAACTTCAGGGACTGCTGGTAACTGGGAGATCGAAGAAGGGCCTGCGGCGGAATGCACCTGACAATGATTGAGGGTTCAGAGAGGGTGTGGGTGTTCCTGAAGGGGAGGGGTCCGGAGAGATAGCTGCGAGGTGGAGTTACAGATGGATCCCAGGAAGGGAGTGGTGGGCGATTCAGCCCAGGAAGCTCTGACCTGGAAAGGGAGGCGCTACTAGAGGGGAGGATGCCCATCTGGTGCTCTGCCTGCTGCCCCAGCTGTGGCCCCAACACTGCTTTCTTGAGTGAAAACGGGGAAGAAATTCACTGCCTGGAATCCACCATCCCTGTCTCCCGGTTGCAGTTTCACCCATGTTCCCTTCGCCACTAAGAAGGACGGAGTTGTCTGCTTCAGTGTGTTAAGGCAAGTTTATTTCACCTTAAAGCGAACAAAATTGAGTTGATTGACTCTACAAGGCTCCTGGTGCACACGTCTATGCTTTCTCATCACTTTCCCCAGAAAAGCCCTTCTCTAACCCCTCAACCAAGCAGGCAGGCGAACGGAAGGCTGCTCGGTGTACACCAAGGGACTGACCAATCTCCCTCCAGCCAAGAGAGCTTTCTGATGGGTGGTGATGGACTGTGGGTGTAGAGCATTCCTTTTGGGGGGATGGGAGGGGCCATTTTTCAGACTAACAGGGAGCTGAGTACTGAGGAAAGCATGCTTACGACCTCAGGAAATTGCCCTGGACTTAGAGATTTTTGCATTGAAGCTTCCATTCTCAGTAATGGATTGAGCCCTTTAGTCATCTAATTGGAAAGAACTGTGGGTGGAGTGGGGCAAAGGCCTGGGGAAAGCAGGTGT
>NW_017731629.1:1731302-1764880 GCF_001890085.2 Hipposideros armiger
CTTAGGAGAGGCTTGACAGTTCCTTCCATCCCACATGGTTGCTTCCTCCCAGGCTGTGTGTCCACAGTGGGGTGGCCGGGGTTCCTCCTCACTGAGTCCCCTCCCCCCCATCCCCCATAATGCATCGTTCCATCACTGACTCCCCAAATACACTTCCTCAGTCACAGCATACGAGTCCAACCTGCTTCGTGCACAAATGAGGAAACGGAGGCCTAGAGCTCAGGGACTCGGCCAAGGTCACACAGAAAATTGGAGGCAGAACTAGGACCCGGCCCAGTGCTCTTTCCATTGTCCCATTCTGTGGCAAGATTGATGAGGCAGCTCTCTCTTCATTTTCTGCAAAGATGGAACAGTGGAGGCACAAGGAGGGCTTTTAGGAATGAAAGGGGTGAGAGCAGCAAATAGATACAGAAGGAGAAAAATCATCTTCATAAAACCTGAAGAATGAATTATTGACTGTCTGAAGTGAGGCTACGTCTACAGTGTCTCTCAACCTCCCTTTCCAGTCACCCTCTGTCATTTTGCACGGGTGACACATAGCCCTGTGTTGCATCATCTCTCCCCTGAGGGATGGCATCAGGGTCATTTATCCTGCTCTCCCCTCAGCACCAGGTGCAGATGGATCACTTACAAGGATTGGAAGGCAAGTCGGTAATAGCCTCGCCAGAAAAGGGACAGCATTGTGTCTTGAAGGGCAGGACTTTTATTTCAGAGTCACCCCTTCCACCTCTTCCCAGCTGACAAGTCCTTTACATGTTTCGAGCTTCCAAGGGCTCCTCATGTCAGCAGGAATAAAAGTCTCCAGCCTTCCTGAGGTTAGGGGCTAAGCCAGGAACTGTGTGCCCCAGGGCGAGCGGTAGGGACTTGGTGAGCTCCCTGAGGCAGAGGCAGTAGAGGAGTGGCAGGAGCATGCGCCCTGGAGCCAGGACCTGTGGCTCTACACCCAGCTCTGCACTCCAGGCCCATGTCCTTGGGCAAGTCACTCAGGCTTTTGTGCCTCAAGTTCCCTCAACTGAAAAGAGAGATAACATAGGATTTACCTCATAGGGCTTTCATGAGGCTTGGTTAGGTGAGAATTATAAAATAATTAGCCACAATTACCACCACTCTTATTATCGTTATTTTTCTAATGCTTAAGAACTCTTGGGAATCATTCTTCCATCTATGATGAAAATCAGGAGGAAAAACTGCTTGCTCTTCAATGTCTGTCTTAAGTGCACCTCTTCTGAAGTCTTCCTCCATTGCTTCCACCCCTGCAGTGAGAAACGGAAGTCTCCCTCCTCTCAGCTTGCTCAAAACTTGACTCATACCGCCACTCTAGCACGCACTCTGAAATCCTGTCACAGGCTGTTGTCTTTCTGGGTGCTCCTTGAGGACAGGGCCCAGCCTTTAAATTCTAGTCCTGATGTCTGTGAGCCAGAGGGAGCTTGGTCTGCAGACACTGGAGCCGGACCACCCAGGTTGTGCGCCTTCCCAGCTTGATGGTCCCTGTGTAGATGACTATCATTTTCAAAAAGCATGACCTTTGTACAAATATATACTGAGCACACATCAGAAATTTATTATCATAGGACAGAAGGAACCAGAAGGCTAACAAAAAGCTCAGCCAAAGAAGGCATTTGAGAACTGGTATATGGTCATTGAAAAATAAAAACCCTGAAGTAAGATAGCAAAGTTATACACAGAGATAGTTAATACTCTACAGGGTAATAAAACCGTAACTTTCGGGGTTATCTTCTCTACGGGAGAAATATCATTCATTCTTTACCAGCCAATAGTCATTTGTAATTTATAGAAATGAACATCTAACATGAAAGAGTCCAGGCCTAATTAATGGTAAGTCAAACAAAGGTGCAGCCCCTTTAAGAATCAGATAAACCTGGGGAAGGGGGTGGGGGTGGGGAGTGTTGTACAATGGTCCAGTATTGAAAGGACAGGAGGTCATCCTTTCTCCTCATTTCCAAGTTTTAGGTAATTTTTAATTATTATTAACCTTTCTAAGCCTCAACTTCTATATCTGTAAAATGGGGTAACAGTGTCCATGTTCCAGAGCTAGTTCTGTGATTACATGAGACAAGGTACGTAAGGCACGCAGTGCACTGTCAGCTGGGTTAAGTGTTGGCACAGGGCTAGCCAGATATTACGGTCCAAGCTTTAGAAGGAAAACGGCAATTGAGTACCTACTATGTGTCAGACACTATGCTTTATGTTTTATGTATGCTTATATATTCCATTTACCCTCAGAACATGTCTCTCTGGTGGGTGGTATTTAGTTCCAGTTTATATGCAAGGAGGCTGAGGTTACCACGAGTTACGTGGCTTGCCTAAAGATCTCAGAACCCGGGAGTGCAGAGTAGGTCTGTGACTCCAAAGCTCTGTCCATAACGCTGCTTGCTGCCTCTTTCACAGAAAAAGAAAGAAATATCACAAGCCCAAATTTTTCAACAGCATTTTCATTGAACTCGAATTTGATTTAGAAGCATTTATTCATTTTCCTGTTATTCATCCAGATTATGTTCCTTCCTTCCCCATTCCAACCTACCCCACCCCTAAGCCCAATAGCCTTTTTTTTTTTTTTTTAAACCACTCAGCACTTCAAAGCTGGAAGGATGTGCCTCTGAGTGAAACATTGTGCTGGCAAAATGACACTCCGTTTTCCAGGGGCCCTAACAAAGCCTTTTGATTTGAATGTCAATGCTGTGAGCATGATTAAATGTAAGATTCACTTTTACATTCCCCAGCTGCAAAATAAGTTGTACGGTTCAATTAGTTTGCCATGTGGCTGAGGATATGGCCCCTAAAAGTTGCTATGGTGACGCTACTGATGAGAATGGTGTTAGGACTGGGGTTGGATGGAACCCAGTGAATTTCCAAGGACTGAAACTGGAATGGCTACAGGTTGGGAGGATGACGCAATCTATTTTTCTTTTGAACCCCCTTGAAATGCTGTGTTTCCACGATTTCTGGGATGCTCGGGCTCTCCATACTGACACATGAAAGTATGTCTTCCTTCTTGGAGAAAGAATTAGCCCCAGGCAGGGCTCTCTTTCTCTCTCTCTGTGTTTGAAATCATTTGCTTTCCTATGACATTAATTGGGGTCTGGAAAGGATAAACGAGGAAAGGAAAAATATCAAAGTCTTACAATTATAATATAATGGCCTTAGGCCCCCCCATCCTCCCATCCTCTCATTTTGGATAGCTCTTGCTTTTCCCAAAGAGATCTCCATCAGCCCTTGGCTGTGCTCTTTTAGATGGCATGGTTGTCTTTGCTTAAAGGATCTGGGCAGAGAGACCTTAATGGAGTCAGGGGGCAGGGCATGTGAACATCTGATGAAAAAATGGTTCCCATTTGTTTTCTTCAGGGTAGTTTTCAGAAAAGGTTATCATTTGTTTTACTGTCTGTTTTCTGTCTCCTTCCCTGGGCTCTTAAGTCGGTGGTAGCAGAGACCATTTTTATTGGTTGACTGCTGTACTTCCCACACCCAGGCTAGGGCTTGGTACTAGGAGGCGTTCATTAAATATTTGTTAATAAAATGGATGACTGCAGCTGAGTATGAATCCTGACTCCTGCCGGGGGCTTTACTTTTGTTAGACACCAATTCTCTCCTTTGTAAAACTGAGGGTGACCAGCCTCCTCTGCCTACCTCTAGGGTTGTGGCCGGAAAGAGTTAGTAATGGATGTGTAGAAGCTTTTTAGATGGCAAACATTAAAGGGCTTCCTAGAAATTAAAGACCTGTTTGGCTGGGATGGGCAGCACATTTGGATGCGTGGGTAAATAAAGCAATTGCCCAGCCAGGCGAAATCGCCTCTCACACGAGAACTGAGTGAAGGCGTGTACAGCTCAAGGTTATCAATATCCTCATTAAAATGGCCCCGGAGAGTCACACAAGCAAGATGTTCCTTTAATGTCTTTTGCAGGAGCGTCGTAAGAATTCATTAAGGTCGGTAGAATGATTTGATAACCTCGGATAATAGGTGTGACGGGAGTGTAAACGTATATTATTAAAACATGGATTGAATTGTTTTCTGGATGACTTCAGCAGGCAATGGGGTGAAGGCAATTTCGGAAGGTGCTTCGAGATGCCTGGTGAAGAATGAATATTGAATTTGGGTGTTGTTCGCTTGCTTCTTTTCGCAGAAGGGTACAGGGCAGGCTGTACAAGGAGAAGGGGGAAAAACAGTCCTGATAGTGAGGAAAATGGGGTTCTGATGTGACAAGCCACTACCTGAGGAGCCCTGGGCAAAGCATGGACTTTCCTCAGCCTCCATTCCCTCCTTGGACGAGAAAAACACTTCCGAATCTATTCCACAAACCCAGATTTACAAGCCATCAATTAGAATGACAGGGGAAAATGAAGGGGATTCTATGGTCTAATAAATAGATAGGCTTTGGGTTTTAAAACTAAACAAGTTTGCCTTAGGACCCTACATCGGAAAGCTTTTAATAACTTCCTGTCAGTCTTGGGGGAGAAGAGGAGATGAAAAGCAGATGTCTTGTATTTCTTTATTTTATTATAGATTTTTTTTCCCGTTAACATCTCGACAAGTAGTATTCTTTGATGACTTTGGGAAATATTGGACCCGAAAATGGTCTTGGGTGACTCTACATCTACAAGAGTCACTCAGGGCAACCTCCCAAGACTCTACTATAATTTCAGTGAGACGTTTTTACACTTATTAGATCAACTGTTAAAAACAAACAAACAAGCCAAGACATAGGCAGATCCAGCATGCACAGCTAGAATTCTGCCCTTTTGACCTCTCCTGAATGTCTCAATGGCGCTTATAGTCAGCCTGGCCAGAGGCAAACTCAAAACCCTCCTTTTCTGCATCACAGCAGGGCCCAGACCCCTCCCTGTGCTCACTCTCCGGTGAGTGACACTATCAAGACCGACTGTCTGTGACAGCTTCTCCTTGTTCCTGTTTTCCAGTGCTCACTATTAGTCCTATTGCCCTCTCTGCACCTCTCTAAAACCAATCGGTTGTCTCCATCTCTTACAACATAAGTGCTGGTAGGCAGGTCTGGTTGGTACAATCTAGCACATCCATGATCTTCTTTAACTCCAGGGATGGGCATTTATCCTGAGTGAATAGATAAGGGTATTGAGGCACAGGGAGCTTAGGGACTTTGCCCAGAGTCATACAGCCAGCCCGTAGCAGTGAAGCCGTGAGACAGACCCAGCTCTAAAGCACCCCTTTGAGGACATCGTTGCAGCTTCCCCGAGAGCAACTCATGTCCAAGTTCAAATGTGATTTTTAAAAAATTCTGCCTTGCCTACACTGTAGTATTGATATAAGTACAAAATTCCAGAGAGAGATGGATAGCACTTTACAAATGTAGAAATTGCTCCACAAATGCAGGCTGTTATAACTCTACCAGACTGCAGAATTCGCACAGGCCAGGAGAGTGTATCTCAATTGGAATAATCTGTGATAACAGCTTTGGACAATCTTTGGAAAGAAGGTACTGTCTGAAAGCTCCGTCCATCTTCTCGAATGAGAGCTTTTACAAAATTCATGAAAGACAGGCAACATTAAGCCATTTGAACTGTACTTCTGATTCCTCAGATGGATTGATCCAGAGCCCAAGCCCGATTTTAGAGCATAAAGCAGTTAAATAGCACCCAGTTCATCTCCCTCATGTTACAGAAGTAGAAACGGAAGCCTATAGCAGCCTTAGTCAAGGTCAACACCATGACAAGTCAAAATTCTATTTCTTTTCCTTCCAACTCCTGACCTAAGCTGGTTTTCAGAGGTTTTTTTCCCTCCACTCTATATAATCTCTAAATTCCTAAAGCTAACACTCAAGTTCTCCTTTGGCAGTGAAGAGGTCCCTGGCAACCTAAGAGTATAAGTACGGCCTATGACATTGGCCTTGGGGAAATGGAAAGGTTCACATGAGGTTGGCAGACACAGCCGTGCTCGGTGCATGTTGTTTGGGTAAAACATTTTACGTGTGCTCCTGCGGGCCTGTGAGCCTGGTGGCTGGAATAAAAGGCGAGGTCTCAGCGTGAAAAGGAAATAACACAGGTCAGAGCCTTTACGAACATCATCTTCTCTACCTAAGATGTGGCACCTCCATTCCCAAATGCTCATGCCGCAGCCATCCTTCCAGGCGTGAACCAGACATTGTCTGAAGGTTCTAATTTGCCTCTCCCATATTTACAACTTTGTCTTCTTAACTTTCATGAGCAACACAGCCCTCCATGACAGACAAGCAATTTGTACATTTTTGGAACACTCCCCTCACAGCTCACCTTTCCTTCAATGTGCCTGCCACTGTCCAGGTTTTCCCTGTGCCTCTTAGCAAGAGAGGGAGGTGCACAACCAAAATGCCAAAGGGCCAGACAGTACCATAAACTGCCTAAGCAGGCTGTTTTTGAGAGCGCATGCCCTGCCTCTAGGGGCAGCCAGCCGTGACCCTGTCCTAGCTATCACTGCTGTGTGGCCAAGGACCTCCAGCATGGTCAGGTGATTCAGTTGAAGACTAGCCCCAAATCTGGATTTGACTTTAAGATGCTGGCAATGAAGTCTAAATTTCCAGAAATATTGCATAGGCCAAGTAAGATGCTTGTAAGCCAGGTGCAGTCCAGAGGTTGACAACCTCTGATTGATTAACATGTATGTAAACGAGGGTCTACTTTATGCATTGTTCTGTGATTTGCTTATTTTCTCCGGCTCCATGTTGTTGGTAGTGATCTTTCTGTGTCAGCTCCTGTAGATCATGTCATGAATTTTAATGGTTATATCGTATTCTCCAACATGAATGTATTAGAGTTCACCTTCTATTCATTCTGCTGATAGGCATATAGATGTTGATAACTTTTTCAATATCGTCGGGCTTTCAGCAAACCTCTTATACTTGAAGTAGGCATGTGCGCGGACTCTTTAGGATACTCACTGGTTACTTCTTATCCTGACACCATCTTGCCTCATTTCCCTCGATGCACGCAGAGATCAGGAACCACGTCTTCATCCTTCATGAACTCCCTTCAGTATTTAATCAAATCTACAACCCTTGAAAGAATGACTAAATTAATGGGCTGAAAAGGAAAGTCATAAAAGTAAAACTCAGCAAACTTGATGTTTACCTCTGATTTTCTGGGTCACTTTTAGGCAAGTGACTTTCCTTGTCCAAGCCTCCATTTCTCCATCTGCCAAATGAGCCTCATTCATTTATTCAGCCAATTCCAAGTAGTTATGTATTGGACCCTGTGTTAAGTATGAGAGATGCAGCAGTGACCCAGAACTTATTTGAGTTCCCTTTGAGCTCCCACTTTCTTTGATGCAATGATATCTTGTCATGCTCTCAACCCCAAGCCATAAGCAGATTTGAAAATGGAAATACCATCGCACTCTCTCAGGAGCAACTGCTACGAGTCCTCCGCTGAACATATATATAATGTGGGGATTATCAAATGCTACATATTGACAGCTGCTAAGGGCAAAATATTCATAAGCAGGTTTTACTGTCAAAACATGTTAGGCTTTGGATAATTTCCTCTGTCCTATGAATACTCATTATGGACTCTTTTCAAAGAGCATGACTTCGACCAGTTAAGGTGATGGTAATTGGAAGGCATTTCCCCCTGTTTTTTTTTGTCCCCGTCAGCTGGGGAAGGTAGGGTTTCCCAGCTTTGCTAAGCCATTTTCGTAGAGGTCAGAAAGAAGTAAAAATAGGAAAAGTAAAAACAAGTAGGACTTCATACCATGGGGAATAAGACAATAAACTCATTAACCATCAAGGAAGGGCACAGTGGAGCCACCATGTTGTTGTAGAAATAAAATTACATTGAAAAGGCAGGCAATACAGTATGGTGGTTTAAACCCCTGGCTTTTGAACCAACTGTTCTATTTTCTTTGTAAAGCGGTGATAATGTCACCTAACATACTGGACTATTTAAATCAACAAAATAAATGTATTATTATTCTAGGAGATGCAAATGACCTATTTTCTAGTTTTATTTGTAACACAGACTAGGTTTATGACCTTGGGATAGACTTTTTTTTTCCCTCTTGGGGCTTCTGTTGTATCATTTCTAAAAAGGAGAACAAACCTGCCATAGCTACGCCAAGAGCTACAGTGAGACTCCAAGAAAGTAGGAAATGACGATGAAAGTACTTTTTGACCTCAAATATAAGTTGGCAATTAACCCAATGACTCAGGTTATACGTTCAAGAATGTATGAATTTGAATATTTTCCCAACATTTGAGGTTGATTTGTCATCCCACAATTTCATCAGGGAGCGGCTGGGAGCAGGGCTCATGGCAACTAAATTATATTTACTTTCTGGTCCATTCATTCAAATATTTGAGCATCTCTCAGGTACCATTTAGGTGCTAGGAAATACAACAGTGAGTAAAAGGCAATAACACTTTGCTCTCATGCAGCTTAGAGTCTGATGGAGGTCACAGCTATTGATTAAATTATCACAAGTAATAATTAGGAACTGAAGTAAGGGCTATTGCAAAAGAAAAAGAAAAAAAGAAAAAAAAGAAGAGACAGAAGGGAGGCCTAATTTTAATCACTAGTTCTGTGTAGAGGGCTGGTGTTCAAATAGCGTAAATGTTGCATGTATGTAGTTATTAACCCCTTACTCATACAATGGCTACCTCCCCTGATTCTGAATTGACTATTTAAGTAATTTCCATTTACAAGGTGATATATGGAAAAGAGCTCTAATTTTGCATTTAGATATTATTCATGAAACCCTTAATATGTGTCAAGGAATATTCTAAGTACTTTCAAGTATTGATATTTACTTCTTTAAAAAAAGTCCTCTCTCTTAAATGTTTGTTTCTCAGACAAGGAAAGAGAGGTGCAGAAGTCACAAGTTCAAGTCATAATTCATCTCTTAGGGAAAGTGAAACCTTGAGCCATGAATCACTTAGAGCCTCATTTCTCTATATGATGAAGGCAACAGTCCCAACCAGCATTTAGGGTTGGCGCAAAGATCCCATAGGATAATAAATGTCTTTCTGTTTCCTGAAAAAAGTTACCATGTACACATAAGGGGTTATTACATGAGGCATTCAGGGCATAGTCTCACAGGTTCAAGTTGGATGCCGTAAAAACACTGCACATCAGTATAACTCCTTTAATATATGCAGCAATGTATTTTTCTTACCTTGTAGTTCGCCAAGGTTCTTTTCCTTTTTTCTTTATCCCTATATATTTAGGTATTCCTGGATCTACTTCATACTTTTCTCTGTCACATTTGGTCATTGGAGAAAGCACTCAGCATTGTTGATTTTGTATGTAGAGGGAACTTTTGGAGGGGGACTGTCTTATGTTACCGAGTACATCGGATGATTCAATTCCTTCTAAAATACCGCATGTATAACTTTGCCACATATGACATAATGGCAAAAACCAAGGTAATGAGCATCCAGGAGTGCTGACTCTGTGGACAAACCCTGAGCTAGAGGCTAAAAAAATGGTCCCTTTCCTGAAGAGCTGATGGCAGCAGAACTAAATCCATACCTCCTTAGAAATGGAGCAGAATCAAAATTGATAGCATCACTGGTAATACAATTCATGCCATCACCAGTGATTTTCTGACACTCTTTCTTTACCATGACACAAAGTTATTCAAGTCTGACATCCTCCAAATTATCCTGGTGTTTCGTTACAGGCTCCCAATTTCAAATTTGCTGAGAGAGAAAACCAAGGTGGCTTTTCCCAGGGCCTCTCCTAATGAATCAGGAGGTGTGGTACACAGAATAATGTCCCTGTCCTAATCCCTGGAACCTGAGATTACATAACCTTAGATGGCCAAGGGGACTTTGCAGGTGTGATTAAGTTAAGGCTCTTGAGATGAAGAAAAATGACCTTGGGTATTCAAGTGGGCTCAATGTGATCATAAGGGTCCTTTTAAGAGGGAGGTAGGAGGGTGACAGAAGGAGACTTGACAACATAAGCAGAGTTTGGAGTGGTGCCGCCTTCCCCTAGCAGCTGGAAAAGGCATGGGACAGACTCTCCCCAACAGCCTCCAGGGGGATGCACCTTCGCCAGCACCTTGACTTTAGCCCTGCCAGGCCTATTTCAGTCTTCTGACCTTCAGAACTGTAACTCAGAAGTTTGTGTCATTGTTTTAAGCCACAAAATGCGTAGGAATTCGTTACAGCAACAATAGAAAATTAATGCAAGTTAATTTTCAGCCTGAATCTGAAAGAACAGGCAAGTGGGTTCAGGGGAAGCAAAGCCATCGTTCAGAGAAGTATGAAAGCCTGGTTTAACTTGAACGATATTTACCGACCGCAGTGCTACCATCCCTGGGGCGTGAGATCCAACAAGACGTCTGTAGGCCTCGTTTGCCTGCATCTCTGCCAACGTGCACACCGCACGCTAGCTCTGATCTGCCAATCAGCTGTTCTCCTCATGTCCTAACTGCTGAAATCAGCATGTTTCCCCCTATATGTACATGGCAATATTTTATAAACACTAGATTTCTCATCCAATCATCCCAACTACCTACTTAGTCAGGAATCTGACTAAATCAAAATCTGGGAGATGACGGGGATCGTCTTTAATCTCCGTCATTTTTCCCCTTCAAGCTTTAAGGTTTTTACTTACACGAGACATTTTTATTCTTGCAACAGTTTTGTACACCACAGATACATGAATCACTTTTATGGTTCCTGACCTATTCCACTTCTCATATATACCATCTCCCTCTCTTTGGTCAATATCCTACTAATTGTTTTTGAAACTTGTTGGTACATATAGATCTTCTTGATAAAACTGATTACATCCTACCCATGAAATAGATGTTCCCTGATTTAATTAGTTCCCTATTTAACGTGCAAGTTGCTTCTGATTTATGATGGTATGTAATCTGCAGTATAGCCTTATAACTATCTCTGCACACGACGGAAGTGCATCAACAGACCAGAGCGCTACACGTGGGATTGTTCCATCAAAGGGTCGCACGTTTTAGATGACAGAATTTGCCAAAATGCTCTCTAAAAAGTTTTCCTGATTTACAGTCCCATTAACAGTCTATGAAAGCACCATTTCTCTACACCTTTCAGTGTATATACCCTGGGTATAAATCACCTTTTTAATATTCACCCATCTGGTATGTGGAAAATGCATTTTGGCTGTTGCTTTTATCTGCATCTCCCTGATTATTAATGAACTTAGCATCTCTATATATGTTCATGGGTTATTTATTTATTTTCTTTCTGGGTGAGTGGTATCCATTTTCCATGAGTTCAGCAATGAAAATGTGGTGACAAGGAGTTGCCAGCCAGTGTCTGAGCTGCAAATCAAGGCCCGGCAGCCTAAGGCTCAGACTCCAACCCCTTCCTGGGATATTTATACTGCAGCCCAGAGCAGCATGCATACCTGGGAAGATGCTGTGTCTATTTTAAATTTTCCAGGGAGGGGAAGAGTATCCATCCCATTGACACTCTGATTTTTCTACCACTCTATCACTTGTAACCTTTCGCATATGCTTTCTCATTTCCCATTTTGTTTCCTCCTTTCTACAGTGAAAAGCCTGGGGAAGGTGACAGAGCTTGTCTTTTTTGCTCTGATTTTTTTGGTTTTTTTTAAAGTTCTAAAACACATTGGTCAAATCAGCACCAATCTTCTCCAAGGATCAGCCTTCAGCAAAATTAGCACATCAGCCCAGTTGGCTTCCATAGGTCACTGACAAAGACTCAGACAGAGAGGGTCAACCATTATCTAGCCAGAGCAGCCCCATAGACAGAGAGAAGGTGGATCATATGAGACACAGAACCAGGGCAAGGCATCGAGGAACATGGGATCAGGCTGCAGGGGACAGTAAAGGACCCACCATGGTGGGTTTTGGGACCATGTTACAGATGTTTTATTTTCAAAAAGAAAAGCAGAGTCACTGGGTAGGTGGGGGCTGGGGAATGGGCTCTGAATATGGGAGATGATCCTGTCTAATTTACCTTGTAAGAATATCACTCTGGCTTCAGCCCTGAGAACACATTGGTGGGTGACCCAAGAGAATACAGAGACCAGTTAGGAAGGTCTTATTATCAACCCGACAGGAATGGATGGTTGTGTGGACCAGCAAGGTAGTGTTGGAAATAGCAGTAGAAAGGCTTAAGGGAGGTGTGCCCTTAATGAGTTTATTCAATTGAATAGGGAGGCAGACATATGAAAAGAGAGCACAGATTGCCTAGCCCTCTTAAAGCAAACATCTTATGACTGTCCTTTTTTCTCAACTCTAATTACCTTTAGGGCAAGGAGAACTATATTTCTACCAACTGGCCCAGACTGAGTCCACAACAAATATCTATTCAATGAGGGAATGGTATGGCTAACACAAGCGTTCAGAACAGCAAGATATCGCTCTCACTGGTGAAGCCTCATGGGAGAGATGAGTCTGCTGCTGGTATTCAAGGGGCAATAAAACCACTGTCATCATCGTACCTGATCCAGCCCTGAAAGGCATTCATTTCATGTGGTCAAACTCTGCGGCTCAGTGAACAACTTCCCCGAAGTTATTTATTTCATAATTGGTTGAGCGAGAGTTGGAACCCGCATCGGTTGGGCCTATGAGGCCTTCTTCCCCTTGACACAACATCTTTGGACTCACACAGTAAAATATAGGACATGGGGGGATTAGCGCACCCAGGGGAAGTGATTTTCAAACACTTTCTGGAGAGAGCGCAAGCTCCAGAGGGGAAGGCTCTGACTCTTCGGTTTCTCGTTCGGTTCGATTTCAGGTTTTTGAATTGTAATTACCACTTATCAAATAACTACTGGATGCCCCTCAGATGACTCTCCTTTTGCATATACCTCATTTAACCACCACGGCCTGATTGGGTAGCCAATGTCCCCATTTTAATTTTGCAAACAGACTCAGAAAGGCTAAGTGACATCCAAAATTGAATAAGAAATGTGTGGCAGAGTCATTATTTGAGTCCAGGTCTAGCTGCATAGCCCTCACCCCACACGGCTGACTGAAGGATCAGTGTCAAGGGAATCCAGGAAGAGGGCGTGTAATGACCTTGACCGAAGCTAGGTTCAGCATCTCTGTACCGGTAGTGTGTTTGGCTCTTTTGGTTTTTGATATGACCATGGTATGGCATACATAGCCTCCACTCGACTGCAAGAGCCCCCCCCAAATGTTTTCTGATGTGTTGAAGTTTACTAGCTAAAGTCAGCATAGCATAAGAGTATAACTGGGATCCAATACTGGCTTTTCTATTCCTAGCTCCGTGACCTCTTTAGGTAAGTTATTGCACATTTTTGTGCTTGAGTTTCAACATTTGCAAAATGAGAATAACAGCGAAACATCCCTCCTATGGTTGTTGTGAAGAGTTAAGCATCTGGCACAGGGAAGGCATTCAGTGCATGGTAGTTGTTAGCGCCTCTCCAGGCTGCCCCAATGGCCTTTACTCAGTCATTGTTCAAAGATATTTATTTATTTATTTATTTATTTATGTATGTATGTATGTATGTATGTAGTATGTATTTTCTAGAAGACTCCCCAGGTGATTCTACCATGGTTGGGGTAAGGAGCAGCATTTTCAGTGGCATTCCTTATTATTAAATACCTTCCCTTTACAACAGCACCTCCATTTACATAAATGTTAATTACTAAAAATTTAGCCCCGTAATGATGTAGTCAAATAGGCAGTTTTCAGCTCTGAGTGAATAAAATGAATTGCCCTTCTTTCAAAATTACTTCTATCCAAATTCTACATTTTCCCCTTGATTAGAAGACTCTCACAGAGAAGTGTAAATTGTAACACAAAGCCATACTGTGCATAATCCATATAGTTTCTTTAATTATTTTTTATTGTGGAATACACATTTTTTAGAATTAGTTTCAGCTGTACAACACAGTGCAATAGTTATACTTTTTACCCCTCGACGTGACAACTCCCTCCCCCAATCCACCGCCCCACTCCCCCCAATATCATACATATCTATTACAATTCCCTTGACTCCATTTGCACACTATACTCCATGTCCCATGACTATATATATATATATATATATATATATATATATATATATATATATATTCACTTATAGTTGACATATAATATTATACAACATCAGCGTCATGTGTACAGTGCAGCAAAGATATTCATGATAGTCTACTATATGTCAAACATTGTGCTAGGTTCTAAGAATAGAAGAGTGTTCTGGTCATAAGTGTATGACAAATTAGCCCTAGGCTTGATGGCTTTGATGGCGACATTTTATTATATCTCATGATTTTTTGGGTCAGGAATTTGGTCAGGGCTTAGCTGGCGATTCTTCTGGTATTCAGTCGTGGCTGGTTATTCTGGAGGGTTCAAGATGGTTTCACTAATATGCCTGGAACCTTGGTTGGGTCAGTTGGGAGGCTGTACTTGATGAGTTTCCTCTCTCTCCCTCTCTCTCTCTCTCCCTCCCCATGGGGTTGATGGCTTCCCACATAGTCTCTCTGGTAAGAGATTACAAGGCTGGTACGTGGTGGAGCCAGGACTTAAACTTGAGTTGGGTGAATCCAGAAATAACTGCCCTATACCTGCAACTCAGCACACTATTTAAGATTAAGTCTGGCACTGTTTTCTAGGTTTGCATACAACTCTCCCCCCCACCCCCACCCCTGCCCTCCCTCGCACCACCCCATGTCTTCACCAGGGGAGTATGTCATGGAGGTTAGGAAGCCCAAGTTCTAGACTTACCTCAGTTGGTTCCCAGCCACGTGATCCTGGGCAAGCCAGTTCTCTTCTCAGGCCACCTTGTCTTCATCTATAAAATAAAGGCATCTTCTTTCCCTGCCCATTTCTCTGGTTCACTTGGAAAACTGGATTTGTAGCAAAGATATCGGAGGGAGTAAGGACACCCCGTTTTTAGTCCTGACTCATCTCACTTACCCTGCACTGTTGAACAAACATTTCTCCATTTCAGTAACACAGATTTCATGAAATAGCCTTTACAGGTCTTTTCAACTCAGATTTCAAGGAGGACATTAGCAGAAACACCATGAACAGAGTCCGTTAAGCTGAAAGTGAGCATTGTCATGATGAAGATTACATGGGATGGAATGTGCTAAGTGTGTCTTTGAGAAAGGCAGACCTACTTCCCCTGTAACGCCATGGTTAGAGACAGCATCTGTAGGCTTAGATGAGAACAAAACCAAATGCCCAAGCCAAATGGGGGGTGTACTAATGACCTTAGCTTGGTACCGTGGAATAATCAGCCAACCCACTATCCACTGAGCATCTCCATATACTACTTCACGTCACAAAGAGTACATTTTTTAAATCATTGGCTGAACCATTTGAGTAACACATATTTAAAATTAAACAGAGTAGTCCAAGCCTTAAGGCTAGATAGTGAATGATGAAATACATTTGAATCAGTTAGTATAAATGAGGGACTTTTTTGTTTATGCGCATCAGTATCTGAAATACCTAACACAGGACCAACCTAGCACATAGTAAGCACTCAGACATTTGTCACTGAAGAAGATGAATGATTAATGTTTAATGAAAACATAATTGAGTCCTACCCATTATCCATGTAATGAGACTCTTTAAACTGATGCTTAATAGCAGCAAATGTCATTTACAAAAATCCCACTTCAAATTATTTTATCTGCTTAGTTGGTTATACTAATTGATTCTTAATTGAAGGAGATATAATATAAGAAAGAATTTGTACTCTAGGCAGACCGAGGCCTTGAGCCAAGAAGGCTTTGTCGCCCAGGAAAGGCAGCCCACACTTAGAGTGTGCGGTGTTGACTGAATTTCACCTTTTGGGTCCTCAGTTGCTACCTCTGTAGAATTAGAAAAAAATTAAAAGTTCACTGCTGCTCTAAAAGTCTGCGATCTTTAAAAACAAATCTTGTTTTGCCTACATGCAACATGATATGACAAAGATTAAGTGAGATTCATTCTCCTCAAGATAAAATCTGATACAATAACAATGCCAAAAGTATTAGCCTTGGGTTATTAAGCTCAAGTTTTAGCTTGGTTCTCCCATTTGCCTACAAGATTTTAAGCAAGTCACCTTAGCTCTCTGAGCTTTATTATTTTCATTTGTCAAATCACTCACCTACATGAAAGGTTTGGGGGATATAATATTCAATAACAGAATTTCCAACGTCTTCTGCATAAAGCAGGTTGCTGCCTGTCTCGGTATGGTCCTTAGGGGATAATTTTGCTGAGTCTTCTAAGCTCTGATGAAGAAGCTAAAACCCAAAGAAGGGAATTGATTTATCCAATGTTAAACAGCAAGTCCACAAGGATATCAGCAGATATCATAGCTTTTTATTCATTTAGTGTATTTGTTCATTGAACATCTTAATAATAACAGCTAACATTTGAAGACTTAGGCAGTATATTAGGAACTTTACATAAATTAACATGTAATTCTCAACATAACTCAATGAGGTAGTTCCTATTATAGTTCCTGTTGCACAGATGAGGAAACAGTTTGAAAGGCTAAGTAGCTTTCTCAAATTTGCACAGCTATAGAGGAAAAACTGATGGTTGCTAGATGGGAGGGGGGTGGGGATAAGGGCGAAGGGGAGGGGATTAGAAAGCTCAAATCGGTAGTCACAATATAGTCATGGGGATATGAAAGACAGTTTGGGGAATATAATCAATAATGTTGTAAAGATTTTGTAGGGTGTCAGATGGGCACTTGTCTTATTAGGTAAAGCACTTCATGGATGGTGTAGATGCCTGACCACTGCACTGTACACCTGAAGCTGAAGCTGAATAATACTGAATGTCAACTATAATTATATATATATATATATATATATATANTATATATATATATATATATATATATATATATTGTCATGGGATATGGAGTACAGCATTGGGAATAGAGTCAATGGAATTGTAACAGATATATATGATGTCAGAGGGGTAGTAGATTGGGCGAGGCGGGTTATCACTTTGTGAGGGGTGTAAATGTCTATTACATTGTTTTGTACACCTGAAACTAAAAAGAAAAAAAAAAGAATTGAGGACTATAAAGGCTTATAATTTATTGAATAAATAAGAATTCATGAGATCATGCTGATATTAAATAGATAATAAACCAAAAAACTAATTAATTAATAAAAAACATTTACACAGCTTAGTGATAGAGCCAGGAATTAAACACAGAGTTTACTGTATTAACCACTGACCTATACTGATCACTACCATCATGCTAGGTGGTGGAGATGCATATTCAAACATAATTGAGCACATTCCACAGACTTATCTTATGTCAGCCTCAGTTATACTGCAACAAAAGGATTGCTATGATGAAGGAAGTCAAGGGCTCTGTGGAATTATAGGCAGAACCCAGGGGAAGAGAGCGAAAGCCTGTCACACAGCCTTCCAAGAAGTTCTGTCCAAGGCTGTGGCTTAGAAATGGGGGTAGGAATGGAAAAAAGACAAAAGAGTGTTCCAGGCAGAAGGAATAATGTGCGTAAAGATCTGGGGAGGAGAAACAATAGGGCTTAACTGAGAAACTGTAAGAAGTAGGGCTGGGATGAGGAGACGTGAGAGGCTGGAGAGCAGCAGCCGCTGTGAGGAGAAGTGCGAGCTCTGGTTCAGAGTTTCCATGTCATCCTGAGGGCAGTCAGGAGGTACGGGAGGATTTTAGACATGGCAGTGACACACTGTGACTCATCACTGCGACTACATTGAGGAGCATGGCAGGAAGGCGTGCAGGGCTGGAGGCCAGGAGAGAGGTGAAGGAGTCTCATGGTAATGGCCTGCCCTTCTTCAAATTTCCTAGACAAAAAAGGGGCTGAGAGCGCAAGCACCAGGCCTGACCTTATTATTTCCTAACTTCTGCCTGACACATCAGTTGCTCCGGCCCCACGAGGGCCCCAGTGATGATAAATCCACACCCAAACAGTTTTCACTAGTAGTTTCTGAGACAGAACTAGAGCGTCACAGTTGCCTCTTGCTCCCCATCTGCCCACAGATGTAAGAGCTGCCCAAGCCGCCACAATGATGTGTTGGGAAGCCAGTGACCCGCTGGTGGTGTCTTCACCCCAGACCACGTCCCCTATAGCGTAGCCACAAGGAAAACTTCCGGTGAGTCACTTTGGAAGCTGACAGATAGAGGACCGGAGCCTTTCGGAGGCATTTAAACTTTTTTCACAGTTAATGCAGCATCTGGGGCACATTTTCCTACTTTTATGCCAATTTTTATGTGTTTCTGCCACACAGTCGGAAGCCAGCGTCATAAAAAATAAGGAAAACGGTACAAAAAATAAAAGTAAATAAGCACATTCTACTTTAACACTCCCAGGAGCCCTGAGTCTGGAGAGTTTATGAGTTAGGGGGAAAAAAAACAAAACAGAAATCTATACTGCTGTATGTAAAGGAAAGGAAATACTATCCCTCAATGTTAGAGTACACCAAGCGAAGATGGAGAGGAAGCTCTGAGCTGAGGGTAGGCAGAGCGAGGTGCAGTCCAGAATTTGTCAGCACTTGTCCAGTGCCTTGGAATCAGACCTCTTCTCTGGGTCTGTTTCTCACTTGTAAAATAGAAAGCTTGTGCTATACGATCTCTGAGGGTCTCTAGTTTCACAATTATGTTTATCATTCTTCACACTGTGCTCGGCAGTGTGATCAGGCAGATCTCTAAAACCTGAGTTCTGATCTCAGTAAATTATTTTGTAAAAGCAAGACTAATCTTACCTCCTTTAGAGCAGGAAGTTTTCTAACTACACTGCTGTGAAATAGACCAATGCCTTTCGTAAAAACTGAATAATGAGGTTTTACTTCTCATTTGCTGAAAGCAAATACATATAGATAGCATTTTCAGTATTGAGGACTCCTAGGACAGGTCACTTCTATACCTCTGTTTATAATGCATGAACTAATTTAAAATGTTATTTAGCAGAAAGTGGCATATGGCTATTTTGATTTACTGTAATATTTGATGGCTTTACATAAATAGCTTAGACTTTTAAGGAGGCAAAAGCTCAGGGGTTAAACCATAAATTTCTATGTTATACTTGGGTTCAGGCTCTGCCATTCGAGCTATAAGGCCCTGAGAAAAGTTACTTCAGAACCCGTTTCCTCAACTGCAAGATGGGCGCAATAATAGTACCTACCCCACGGATGTATTGTGGGGGTTAAATCTAGGAAGGATAAAGCATTTGGCATAGGGTTTGGTTAAAATTAGTGCTGTGGATGTATTAGGCAGTGGATACATAGCATGAAAAAATAATGAGTTTGAACTGGGCCCCGAAGGAGGAGAATTTAAAAAAAGAAAAATATGGAAGAAAAGATTCCACTTGGCCATTATGGCACATTGCAAATAAGGGCCCCAATTCTCCATCACTTCTTCTAGTCATGCCGCTTGTACTATGATTTTATAGCTCCTCCAAGAGATGGAGCCTGTGCCCCCCCTCTTGAGTCTATAGTTTCCTTCATGATTTGCTGTAGCACAGACTACACATATGTGGCAGAAAGAATAATGTGCCAGTTTCATGGCTGGGCCTCACACACTTTTGATCAGTCCCGTGGAACTCTGCCCCCACTATTAGAGCAAGTCTAGGCTAGCCAGCTGCAGGGTAGGGGTGATGTGCTTAATCAGCCAAGTTGTCCAAGCTGAGGTCCCCGACATCCGGGAGGCCTACCAGAAGCCCCGAATTGGCTTCAGCTGACCTCAGATGCATAAGTGAGTCCTGCCAGCCCATTTCAGGTCAGCAGAAAACACCCAGGAAACCTGTAGACTTCTCAGCAATAAAAAATGATTGTTGTTTTAAGGCACTAGCTACTAGGTTAGTTTGTTACATGGAAATAGGTAACAGATTCTGTGTTAACAGTGGTGGTAATAGAGAAAAAAGGAATGGAAAAAATGGTTTCAATCATAGGAGGAGAGTAAGCTGAATAAAATGGATGTCACACATCTATGAGCCGGAGAATATTAGGTTTCGTGGCAGAAATAAAGATAAGTTATGGAGTATATTAAAGTGCACACAAAAATAAATAAAGAGCCATTTATTATAATTTGTGTGAAAGCAGAAAAATATTCTGAGTGAAAACCATGAATTAGAGTATAAGGAAAAGGACATACAATGTTTATAATAAATGACATTAAAGATTAATACCCTTAGTATATAGAACTTTAGGATATCTATCAAGATAAATGAATCCAAAAAACCCCTGGAAACCACTAGAAAATAATTTCCCTTATCTTAGAGCTATTGTTCATGCTGTGCTGAGTCTTCTCTTTTTATCTAGCTACTTTTTATGCATATTTTTAATCTTGGTCCCTTCTTCAGAAATGCCTTTCCTGAACATCCAGATCATAATAGGTTCTCCTGATAAATGCTCTCTAAGCAACCTGCTTTTCCCATTTCACTCTCCATCATTTGCTTCATGTCTGTTATTTCCACTAGATTGGAAATCCCATAAGGCACGCATCGAACCTGTCTTGTTCACCTGGCATCTGGCAAAATACCTGACATGGGTAGACATTCAATAATTATTTTAAAATAAATGAGCCCTTGAGTGGTGTCATGAAACAAAATTGCTTACCAAAAACACAATAAAAATAAAACAAAAGCATGATTACCCAAACCAATATTTGTGAATAAAAAGTCCAGTACAGCCACACATTTAATCAAGAAATGCAAATGAAGACAAGATATTTCATGCGACTAAAAAATAAAGGCCCAAAAATAAATGAATAAGGCTCCACACTGGAGAGGCTGTGATAAGCATGTAGCACTAAACTAATTATCAATTGATGCAGTTGTTACAGAAAGCAATTTAACAAAGTATTAATTCAAATATTCACATCCTTTAACTCAGCAATTGAACTTCTAGAGAAAAAAAATATGATGTAGCTCAAGTTTTATGACTGAGGATGGCCACTGATCCTAATTTGAGTAGAAACCATGTGTATGGTCAGTAATATTGTATTGAGACTCAGTGTAGTTTAGAAGTTGAGAATGTGGGTTCTGAAATAAAAGAGGTAAGTTCTAATCTTGGCTCTATCACTTATCAGGTCAGCGCCTGATGGTCAGAGCCTCATAATTGAACCTCTCTGATCTTCATGGCTCCATCTATAATGGTGACAGTGCATTAATCAAGCAATAAATCTCTGGGTTTTAGGAATTAGTCATTTATCTTAATTTCAACTTATACACTCATTACTCTTTGAGGAAGCAGTAGTTTGCATTATTTTAAATTCTCAATTTGCTTTTCTCTGTTCTTTATGGTCTTAAGCATTAATGTGTTTAAATATAGTTTAGAACTACCAGAAGCAAGGGTGACTATGGAATAAAAAGAGTCTACTCAATCTCAGTCTCTCTCTCTTTTCTACCTCTCTCTCTTGAGCTACTTTTGTACTCATAAATGAGTTGATGCTTGAACATAAAATAATCCCTTCCTGTAAAAAAAGAAAAACAAAAACAAGCTAATGGCTGGGACTATGTAATGATAAAAAGGTTTACTGCTTTGCATGGCAGGTCTATGTTCTTGACAAAAGACAAGACTAAGCCACCAAATATAGACCCCCTCCAAAAAAATGAGATGATTTGAGATATTAGGGTCCTAAAACTAACATAGTATGTCTCCATTTTTAAAAGATGTTTCTGGAGCCCAATTTTATATAGAAATGAACTTGGGGTTAGAAATCAAGATATCTAGCTCTCACTGTTTCACTCTTTTCAGATTTTTGTGACACAGTGTATTTTATTTAGGAGTAAACTGCAGGAAGTTTTATGTAATTCGTGGTCAGTAATACTAAATGGTTTAATTTTGGGTACTTTAAAAAAATAATTTGCTTATTATTTATCAGAGTTTAAACACTATTAATCCAAAGTTTTGTAAGGATAAATATTAAATACCATTATATGCCAATTGAGAAATAACTGAACTGTTTTACTTAATCTTTTTAAACTAAACTTGCATTTTGGATTGATTTTCAGTTTACAAAAAAATTGCAGAGACAGGACAGAATTCTCATATATCCCTCCCTCTCTTTCACTCGTTGTTACATCTTATGTTACCATGGTACATTTGCTAATGCTAAGAAACTGATGTTAACTATTAACTAAATCCCAGACTTTATTTAGATTTCACTGTTTTTTGCATTGGTGTCTTTTTTTGGTGTAGCATCCAATGTAGGGTAGGTACCACATTACGTTTAGTGGTCTCCTCTGCTTTATGGTTTGACAGTTTTTAAGTCTTGCCTTGTTTTTCATGATTTTGATGGTCTTGAGGAATACTGACAAGGTATCCCATAAAATATTCCTCCATCTGGGTTTGTGTCACATTTTTCTCATGTGTTACTGAAAAGAATATCAAAGGAATGACATGCCCTTGTTATTGACTATCATAAGGTACATGATACAGACATAACATGATTGACAATGTTAACCTTCATCTCTTAGCTAAGATAGTTTTTTTGTCAGATTTCCCCACCGCAAAGTTACTAGTTTTCCCTTTCCCTAATCTATTCTTTGGAAGTGAGTCACTAAGTACAGTCCACATTCTGGGGGCGGGTGGGGCGGGAGGGAGGGGCACTAGGCTCACCGTCTGAAGAAGGAGGTGTCTACACACTGTATGTTATTTAAAATTCTTTTGATGGAAAAACGTATATTTTTTAACTCATTTATTCAATAACTTATTGATATCAATATGGGTTTACATATATTTATTTTACAATATTTCATACTTTGGTATAGTACAATATTATAACATTTGAAATTATTTTATTGATTTTGTTGCTCAAATAGTTGAAGATTTGGTTATTATGAGCTTTAGGGAGCTCTTTCATGTTGACTCCTGTGCAAATTTCAAATTATTTTTTATTGTGGTAAAATCCACAAACATGAAGTTTACCAGGTTAACCATTTTAAGGGTATACAGTTCAGTGGCATTAAATACATTAATAATGTGCTACCTTCACCACTCTCCATCTCTAGAGCTCTTCATTTTGTAAAACGGAAACTCTATACCTGTTAAGCAGTGATTCCCCATTCCCACCTTCTTTCCATCCCAGTGACTGGCAACCACCATTCTACTGTCTGTCTCTATATTTTGACTACTCTGAGTTCCTTGTCTAAGTGGAATCATACACTATTTATCTTTTTGTAACTGGCTTATTCCACTTAGCCTGATGTTCTCAAGGTTCATAGAGATAGCATATGTCAGAATTTCCTTCCTTTTTTTGGCTGAATAATATTCCATTCTATGTATATACCACATTTTTCTTATCTATTCATACATTGATGGAAATTTGGATTGCTTCCATGTTTTAGCTATTGTGAATATTTTGCTATGAACGTGGATGTATAAATAGCTCTTTGAGATGGTGCTTTCAATTTTGGGGGGTATACCTCCGTAAGTGGTATTATTGGATCATATGGTAATTCTACTTTAAAATTTTTGAGCAACAGCCAGGCTGTTTTTCACAGTGGCTATATCATTTTATATTCCTATCAACAGTGTTCCAAGTGTTCCAATTTCTCTGCATCCTTGCCAACACTTGTTGTTTTCTTTTTTTTAAATTTATAATAGCCATCCTAATGGGTATGAGGTGGTATCTCACTTTGGTTTTTATTTGCATTTCTCTAATAATTAGTGATGTTGAGCATCTTTCCAAGAGCTAATTGGTCATTTTTATGTTTTATGTCTATTCTAGTTCTTTGCCCATTTTAAAATTGGGCTGTTTGTTATTTTGTTCTTGAGTTTTAGAGTTCTGTATATATTCTCGATATTAATCCCTTGTCAATGATAAGATTTGCAAATATTTTCTTTCTATTAGTTGTTGTATTACTCTATTGATAGTGTTTTTTGATACACATTTAAAAATTTTTTCATGATGTTCAATTTCTCTATTTTTTGTTTTATTGCTTGTATCTTTGGCGTCATATCCAAGTAATCATTGTCAAATCCAGTGTCATAAAGCATTCTATAGAATTTCTGTATAATAAGTATAATAAGTAGTAATGTCCCACTTTCTGTTTTTAGTAATTTGAGTCTTCTCTCTTTTTTTCCTTAGTCTATCTAGTTAAATTTTTGTCAAGTTTGTTGATGTTTTCAAAGAAACAACTTCTGGTTTCATTGATTTTCACTATTATTTTTCTATTCTCTAGTCCATTTAACTTTTCTCAAATCTTTATTATTTCCTCTCTTCTATCTTTGGGTTTAGTTTTTTCTTCTTTTTCTAATTCCCTGATTTTTAAAGCTTGATTTGAGGTCTTTTTTATTTTTTAATGTCAGTATTTATAGCTATAAATTTCCCCCTTAACACTGCTTTTGCTGTGTCTTCTACATTTTGGTATGTTGTATTTTCATTTTTATTCATCTCTGAGTATTTTCTAATTTCCCTTGTGATTTTTTCTTTGACCCTCTGGTTGTTTAATTTTCACAAATTTGTAAATTTTCCAGTTTTTTTTTCATTGATTTATAACTATCCCATTGTGGTTGGGGAAGATACTTTGTGTGATATTTATCTTTAAAATCTATTGAGACTTAATTTGTGTCCTGATATGTGATCTATCCTGGAATATGTCCCAAGTGCTCTTGAGAAGAAAGTGCATTTTGTTGCTGGGTAACGTGTTCTTTATATGTCTGTTATATCTAGTTGGTTTATTATGTTGTTCAAGTCCTCCATTTCCTTACTCCTATCTTGTTGTTATATGCATAATTAAGAGTAGGGTATTAAAATCTCTAACTACTGTTTTTGAGCTATCTATTTATCCCTTCAGTTTGGCCTATTTTTACTTCATATATTTTAAAGGTCTGTTATTAGGTGAGTAAATGTTTATAATTGTTATATATTTTTTTGTTTTGAACCTCTTATTGCTATATAAAGTCTTTTTTGTCTCTTGTAAACTTTTTTTTCATTTAAAGTTTATTTTCTCTGATATTAGCATAGCTACCCCTGCTCTCTTTTCATTATTATTTGCCTGGAATATCTTTTTCCATCCTTAACTTCCAAACTTTTTGTCTTTTTGCATCCAAAGTGAACCTCTTATAGACAGCATATAGTTGACTCATTTTAAAAAAATCCATCCTGCCAATTGTTTTTTCTTAACAATAATTTATTTCACACTTTTTTTCCTTTTGCCTCAAACAGATTACTTCCTTCCTCTTTCACCCATAGACCTTAACCTAAATAATAAACGTACATTTTTAGTTTTGAAAGTTTTTATTGATCTATCAACCATCATGTCTGGTGAGAGAAACACTCTTCCCTTCTTTCTGTATCTCACTAGCACAGTGCAGGGCATGCCAGCTTTCTCTCAGCCTGTTCCATCATCCACAACAGCAGCCTTTAATGAGTGTTGCTACCTGGCAGGCGGTTTTCCTAGACTTTCCATATATTAACTCATGTCATTCTCACAACAAACTTGAGAGGGAGAACTCACAGAATCCTGATTTTAGAATGAAGAAACGAGGTGCGGAATGGTTAAGTGATGTGCCTGGACCACAGAGCTGGAAGTGATTGTCTGGCCCCAGAGTTGGACAATCTGTCTTTTGGTTGGATAATTTAATCCATTTACATTTAAAGCAATTACTGGTAAAGAGGGACTTACTTCTGTTGTATTTTTGCTGCCTTAGCCTTAGATCAGAATTTATGACGTTTTAAGTAAGGCGTCCTTGAGGTGCCTTGATTCCATCATTTATTCATATCATTTAAGTAATTACCATGTATCAGGCATTGGTGCTGAGCATACAGGGATGGTTATCTTCCAGTAATCTCTCATTTTCTATCTCTCTCCTTTCCCAATGAAATAGTTAGACCAAAAATACCGTGCTTAAGAATGATCCCTATAAAAAAATTAAGTTATGGTGGACTAAGCCAGAGTGCTGTTTCTAATACTTCTAGTCCTTGAAGCTTGGGTAATTCTCTATTGTATGGATATTACTAGACAATTTTTAGTATGGGCCAATAACTGTAAAAGAAAGGTGATTTCAGAGGAATTTAAATGCAACATTTGGAAAGGGAGTAGGTAGTGGCTGATTTGCTATTTGATTGATCATAAGTCTTCTCTTGGATGAGGCAAAGTAGTCTGTTGAAAGGAAAGGGAAAGTTATTCCAACCCTTTGTTCCCTTCAGCCTCTCATTACCATCTTTTACCCCTCTGATCCCCTAAGGATTCAGGCTGTACCAAACCCATGGCAACACTAATGATACTGAGTCATACACCCTTTCCACCAGGATTCTGTTCTCTCTACCCACTAAGTGGCATTTGCAGAAATATTAAGAGCTCGCTTTATCCACCTGCATTTTATGATGCCAGCAAAGCCAGGAGTTCCTTCAGCTTGTTCCAAGCTCCCACAGTATTATTCAGAGAATGTACATTTCAAGCCATCCCTACTCCCGATTTCTATACATTTAGTCAAAGACAGGGCATGGCTTGGGCATTTTCATTACAACTGAAGGCTTCACTGCAGCTGCAGTGTGCCCAGGGAGACTTGGGCACCTGCTCTTTATTTTTAATTAAAAAGACACAGCCTTAATTCCCTGGTTGCCATCTTTCAAAAACAGTCCTGGTCTGGCATCAAGATATCTCAGCTCTAGTCAAAGTCAGCCCTTAGACCATGCATGTTATAGTATCTTGACAACCCTATAGCTTGTGGGAAGAATAACTGTAAGTTGAGAAAATGCTTTTATTGGAGATAATAGGATTCTAGCAATCAAATTCTGGTCGCAGTCACCTGTCAAGGGCAGTCTGGAAGCATGATGTTTGAGGACAATTGCTGGAGCCCTCAATTGGTCCCCTGTTTCCTGCAGTCCCTTGTCCACATTGTCACTGGAGTGATCTTCCTCAATGCTGTTTCACCTTGAAACTCATTCATATATTCTACCAAATCCTATAGCACAGCTTCTCAAACTTTAGTGTGCATTGGAGTCACCTAGGGAGCCTGTTAAAGCATGAATTCATAGAATTCCGAAGGACTGGAATGGAGCCACTCCTGACAAGCACTCCATGTGTGGCAAGTGGCTTGAAAGCTACCCTGAACAAAGCTAGACGATAGGATGAAGTCCAGATTCCTTATCCTGGCATTCAAAGCTTTTCTAAATCTCTTCCCAACTATCTTCTCCTCATGTGATTTATTCCCCATCCTAGTTAGCTTGGCGATGAACAGGAATAAGGGATATAGAACTCTCTTGTTTAGGAATTATGCCAATGCCCCAAAGTATTATTTCAGCCTGGCCCCAGTCCCTACCCATTAGGATTTATTCCCAGTCCTCACCAGCCCATAGCGATGTCTCCCTCTGCTGAACTTGCATTGCATGAGAATTACTGAGTCAACATTTTGGAAAGGTGAAGGGAATGGCAAAGAGACAAGTTTTCCTAGAAGTACAATCATTTGCATTGGGACTAGAAGAAGGAAAAAGATTTCCATCAGGAAAGATTTCCATCAGGAGAGTTCATACATCCATAAGGAAGAGGCATTTTAGGTGGAAAATTTAGCACAAGGTGGGTTCTGTGCACATTTAACTATAAATGGCCTATGTCTAAATCATGTTTAATAATCATGGAAGTTGAAGGTTAGGCCAAGGCCAAATCAAAGAGAGGACCTTAAATGCCTTTCCAAAATACCATGGACTTAGTTCCTGTCAAGGAGAATGGCTGATGATTTGGAGGCTATTATGCTGGCAGACAAAGTACTCATCTCCTGCCAACTCAGGAGAGGTGGCAGAGGCTCCTCTGGAGACTGCTGAGGTGTTAATGTCAACTTGTCTATTTTGTAACCGTGTGATCCTGGACCAGTTACTTTGCTTCTTTGAGACTGTTTTCTCCTCTGGTTTATGGCAAAAATAATAGAGCTCATTTTCTAGCTTTCTTCCATATGCATATGACAGTGAAAGCAGTCCTTAGTAATTATATAATAATAAATATTTGATAACCCTATAGCTTACAGGAAATGGGTATTATCCCTCTTTCCAAAAATGAAAATAGTCTCAGAAGGTAATAACTTGTCTATAGTAATACAGCTAATATGAGCAGAATTGGGCATTGGATGGGACTATTTATTTCAACTCCCTCATTTCATAGCAAAGAAAACTGAGGATAAGAATGGTGAAGCAACGTGGCCAGTGTCACCCAGCAAGCACTGGGAGCACATCCTAATGCTAGGTAATAAAGGAGATGTAAAGTGAGCTAGACTGTCCCTGCCCATAGAGAGCTTTCAGGCCAGCAGGGAAGATACAAGGGTGGCAAGCAAGTCCGAACAGCAGGAAGTCATAGGGTCTGGGAAGGTCAAGTGGAGATAGTTGCATCTGTACCTTGAATCTGACCAATAGGCTGATGAAGGAGGCCTAGAGGTCAAGTCAAATGACAGTGGAAATGGCACCTTCTCAGCAACATATAGTCCAGTTTTTGGAAGAAAGCAACATCGGAGCAGCCACAGCCTCTTGAAACAGCTATCTATAATTATGTTTGCTTCAAAAAAGAAAAGAAAAGAAAAAACGGGAGCAGCAGGGAACGATCCTATAGTTAGTCCCAAATCCTCCCCCTCCCAACACACACACATTTCTCCAGGGGCACATGCAGTGACAGCTGTCACTCCCCAAACAACTTCAAATCCTGAAGTGGCCTTGAAGCCAAGAGTGGAGCCAAGGAAGCTGCCTCCGCCCCCACCAGGGTGGCCTCACAGTGTGCGGGCAGCTGCCCTTGAAGCACAGCCCAGAAACAAGAGGCAGCGCAGGCCCCAGCAGTGCGCTCATCCCCCTGACAGGTGACTGCTGGGCTTCAGTAGGAGCCCTTCTCCCAGCTGACACACTCTAAGACAGACCTGAGGGCCAGAGTCCCTCTGTAGAGCCTTGTGGGGGCCATTCCCCTTGCTAGTCACCGCCATGGCCTTCTGGGAAAGCAGGGTAGGCGAGGAGGACTGGTCATTAAAAAGAGAGCTTGCTGAGCTGAGACTCCTGGAGATGAACACATTTGCTCTGGTTCTGGGAGCTGACAAACCATTCGTACAGTTCAAGAGATCCTCAATTTAAAAGAGGCTGGCATCGTTTAAATGCATAACTCAAGGAGGAAAGGCCAAGTAAACCCCTGGAAGTTAGAATTTTTGCTGAGGAGAGGGAACCCCTCTCCCCCTGTGGTTTGCCACAGTGCCTGCAATTCTACCAGTAGGGGCAGAGGCCTATGGTCCATGAAGGTTTTCTGGGAATGATCACCCTTGCGATGAGTTTTAATTATCCATTAGTACCATAAAGAGGACTTTTACTTTGGCTTCCTTCCAAAATCTGACCATTAGCTGAGAAGGAACCAGCCACACTGAACGCCACGAGGCCTGGAGGTCACCTTAGGAACATTGAGGGGGCAGGGGGCAGGCGCCTTGGTTACATTTTGCCACAACCATGCTTGTGTCCCTGTTACTGGAACTGCTGCCAACTTCCTCCACTCAACGGGAATCGGGAAGGTTTGAATCAGGCCCAGCCACGATCCATCTCTTTTGCTGGCTACACCCTGTCATCTCAGGTGCTTTATTATCGTTTGCTCATAACCACAGAGAGTGGCCATCCAAGTTGTTCTTTTCAAAGCAGGTTCTGACTCTTACTCCTGCACACAGCCTTTGAAGTCTTCAATGACGTCACCTTTCCCAGGGAGCTTTTCCTTCCTTCCAGCAGTGACAACCTCTTTCTCTTCCAAAATACAATAATAGAAAAAATACCATAGCACTTTGTATCACTCTTAGAAATCTAATACAAGTTGGATTTGCTTTAATAGTGAGGGACGCTCCTTAGCTGGATGTATACTGCATTTTTTCCACTCTTAGGAGTTGATGTGAAGTCAAAAATCATTAACCCCAAACCTGTATTGATTAGTTAACCCCTAATCTAATCAGTGTCTATGCAACTGCTTCTATTTGGTCAATCTACACTAAAGGTTGGCACATTTTTTTTTTTCTGAAAAGAGCCAGTCAGTAAATATTTTGGGATTTCTGGGTCATATAGTCTCTGTCATAACTACTCTATTCTGCTGTTCTAGCATGAAAGCAGCTGTAGACAAAATATACATGAATGGGTATGCTGTGTGTCAATACAATTTTATTTACCAAAACAGGCAGTAGGCCAGATTTGGTTCCTGGACTAAAATTTGTTGACCCCAATGTAGACCATCATGTGACCTTCATTGGACGATTTTCCATTGATTGGCAGAGGTTAGAGTTATATTATAATGCAAAGCAGCTACAAAGTCATTTTGCAAACTGCAAGACTTATGATATCTATGAAAGTGATGTGGGATAATTGCTTGAGTTACACTTAAGCCATGTACAAATGAGAATCTGACAGAATTAGACCAGTGAGAGAGAAAAAAAATCAATAAGTAGCACAACTATATAAGAGCTGCAAGCAAGAAGGACTTGAATGTCGAGAGATGTAGCAAAGCCCTTGAGAAAATTAATGAAGCATCAAATATTTTGTAAAAATGACTCATGTTATGATTGTAGTATAAGAATCTAACACAAAGCAAAGGATGGTATATCTTGCTACCATAAAACTAAAGAAAAAAATATGCCGACATAAAATATGTCGTATTTTATGCATCCTATAAATTAGGACACTGTTGCAATTTAAATTAAATACTGATAAATAAAAATAATAACCCTGTTTTTATATTTTAATTTTCAAGTCCCTGGCCAGTTGTTTCCTCTCATCTATTTTCTATAAAAATTGGGTCCCTAATTTAAGAGCATTTACTTTAAAGGGGCATTTTTTTATGTGAATTATTCTGACATGATAAATACTTCCTTTATGTGACATTCTCATCTTCTTAAGGAGACTTTGAAGTTCTGGGGGTGATAACCACATCTAATTCATTCTTCTTTCCCACAGCTCCCATAACCATGTTTTATAGGCAGGCCACATGAAATGAATATGTGCTCCTTTTGTGACTTACATCACCTAATTTCTCCCATTTGAAAAAAAAACAAAAACATAGTGTATGCAGTATAGGACCATAAAAATTACTGTGGAAATTGTAACCATGCAAAGCCATCTTTGTCAGCACACTAAATTATGGTTATTCTATAGTCTTTAAAATTTTTTGTGAAAACATTAAAACTCTCTTATTCTTGGTTATACATATAGAAGGATATGAAACTATATAAAGGTAATATTCATTTGTATACTATAATTTAGTTATTAGGAACAGTGAGCATTAAAGTGTCTTTTTCTTCATAAGAAACTTGTCAAGTGTAGATTGAACTGTGCTCTTGCTTTCTTCTTGTGTAACTTACCGTACGGGGTGAACCTGCTTTGTGTGAGCTGGAGAACTGTCGTCCTCCTTTCTGAGTTTGGATTAGCTTTTAACACTTTATCCTTTTCTCTTTCAATGTCACCAAATGTCTGCAACAGTTCCTTTAATATGAAGTGTTTTGCCGGCATCACTTTCTCGGGGATATCTTCACCCTTTTTGTCGGGAACACTTTCTCATTAATGTTGACAAATGTGTCTTCACTAAGTTCCTTTAGCTGCATATTTAGTCTCTTGAATGGCAGCAATGTCAACGTTCCTCAGGTCAGGTCAGCTGTTTCCTCTGTTAACACCATTACGTCCGCTTCAAATCTCACTTCCAGCATTATCACTTCGTTGTTGCACTTTCATCTTTGTGGGCCCATTCCCTTTTCTGATGATCCATTTCTATAAAATGTCCCATGCACTTATCACTGGATGACAAAAAGGCATCACAGCTACCCACTTTATTGTCTGTGTATGAATAACAGATACACTGTAACCAATTACTGACAGACTGAAACAGGTGACGTGACGGCTCACGGATCATGACGTGTACCTGTCATTTATGTCGTGATGTGTGGACTGAAGAGCCAGCAGCAAAATTTGTACTCTGTTCAATTATTCACAGGTAATACATTGTGGTGACTAAACTGTGACCTGTGTTGTTGGCAGACTGGAGTTATCTAAACCAGGGCAACCAAAATCCATGCATATCGGAACTGTGCAAAGTGAGGAGTGCCTGTACATATTACACCATTTATTTTTCAACCCCATGAATATGTTATCGATCCAAAAATCTAAATAAAAGTTTTTAAACATCATTACATTCTATCCTTATACCCCCAACAACTTCATGGTACCGTGAGATTTCTGTGCATTTTTTGCCCGGTGAAATCAAGTTTTCTGTTTTGGATGGTGATACTTCCTAGGCCTCGCAGTGGGGAACACAGCTGTCCTTGTGCATGAGCAGATGGCTCTGTCCCACTTTCTGCTGACCCAGAGCAAAGGAGCTTGTCTATACCTCCTCCTGGGCTCACACCCCAGAGAGAAATCTGATTATGTGGTGCAGGAAAGTGAGAGGTACCTGTGTTGGGACATGGTGGGAACTAACTCTGCTTGGGAAAGGGGAACAGGCTGAGCAGGAGGTCAAGCAGACTTTATGGGGACTCACACATGATGATTTAAAACATGATCTAGAGCAGCGGTTCTCAACCTGTGGGTCGCGACCCCTTTGGGGGTCAAACGACTCTTTCACAGGGGTCGCCTAAGACCATCAGAAAACAAAAAGATACTTACATTACGATTCATCACAGTAGCAAAATTACAGTTATAGAGTAGCAACAAAAATAATTTTATGGTTGGGGGTCACCCCACAACATGAGGAACTGTATTAAAGGGTCGCGGCATTAGGAAGGTTGAGAACCGCTGATCTAGAGGGTATTTTGATAGTTCGTACCATTTGACTCTATGGCATGACATTATCAGGCATTGTCTGTCTCTAGAAATCCACAGGCGATGCCCACACATCTCCCGACTCTGAAGACTTTACCAAACGTAACACCAGTGCTCTACAACTCAACATATCTAAATCATTCCGTTTTTTATAACAGATCAGAAAGGGAAAGTACATTTATGTGTCACATGATTTTCCTTTCAGAAGAGGGAGCTGAGGTCCGGGTGGTGTGCAGCAGACCCAAAGCCCCACTAAAATCTCCTTGTGGAACCGTGACAGATGTATTTGCAGATGCCCTAGAAATCAACTAAAGGGCAAGTTTTCCCCTGGGATAGGGATAATGCTCCCCGTAGGCTTATGGAAGACATTCAATGATGGAACTACCTAGTCAAGTAGGAGCTACCTGGAATGGAAGAAGGTGAAACTGTGTATTAACCAGCAGTCACCAAAGAACATTCCTCTGGTCCCCAGCTTCCAGAGATGAGAGTTTTGATGACTCCTATAATTTCTAGAACATGGTAATTTACAGTAAAGATAGATAAAGATGAGGTTATAAAGATGAGGTTGTACAGTGACAATTCTGTAGGCCCCCACCCTAGAGAGCTAATGATTTACTTACTCATGGCTAAATACGAGTACATGGATGATTCTCTCCCTTGATGAGTTTCTAAGAGCAGACACAACTCTGGAGAAAAACCTGCAGTAATAATAGGTCTCAAAGTTCTGAGGCTGAGGTATCTGTTGCAGGACCAAAAGTAGGCATGGCAGGGGAAGGTGGTGCCCCATGTAACACCTGCAGAGGTGGCAATGAGATTAAAGTATTGATTTAATAGAGGGACATTTATACCAAAAACCAGAGGTGCCTTTCTATCTGAAATAGGCCTCTCTCCCTATGTCCAAACAGTGGACATTCCCCCTTCTTCTATAATGGCATCTTACTTTCCCTTT
>NW_017731629.1:1767185-1771445 GCF_001890085.2 Hipposideros armiger
TTATATTTTCTTCAGAACAAGAAATTCAAGGAAATGATTGCATGTGTTTGGTGACAGAAAAAGCCCATTTTCATCCATATTTGTTCTCTGATTTCCTGACAATAAGAATAAATCTTACAAATCAAATGATAGACTGGCCATTGTTGGTGGAGGTTGGAAACTCAATATATGAGAAGGAGTGGTAAGAATTACTCTGAAAAAGTTCAACTTTCCTGGCTTGGGAGAAAACACAATAAGAGAGTTGTTAAATAAGATTACTGAACCACTCACTAGTTTTTGAGGAACCCTGTTAAAGTAGAAACTATCATAGATCACTAGAGATAGACAAAGCGACCCCTAACCAATGGGGATAATGTTAATTTTGGAGGCAAATTTACAATAAAGATGTGTTTTGTAACCCCTTTTCAGAAGTTGCAATTTGTAAGAGCCAGCTCGGTTTTACTCAGAATTATTGATTTAGCCTTGCAACATAAATAGAGAGTCATAAATTTTTCTGGATGTTCTTTGGAATACATTGTTGAATAACTGAAGTTCCTGTATTCATGGTGCCTATAATCTAGTGGGAGTGAGACAGACAGACAAATAAAGAGATACAATACTTTCTGTTAATGGGAACTATTGTAAGGAAAATATATTAAGTTTAGGACATAGCAATATAAATCAGCCCCCTTTATTTTATTTATTTATTTAATTAATTATGATATAATTAGTCTAGAGCCAGTGATTCTCAGCTGGGGACAATTTTACACACCACCCATGAGATATTTGTCAATGTCTGGAGACATTTTTTGTTGCCACAAATGTGCAGAGGAGCTACTGAACATCTGGTAGATAGAGGCAAGGGATGCTGTTAAATATCCTACAAAATGCAGGACAGCTTCCACAGCAAGAATTTTTTTTGCACAAAATAATCAACAGTGCTGAGATTAAGAAACTCTGGGCTCGAACTTATGTTCTCATCAGGGTCATTATTGCCCCAAGGGGGGAAACTTGGTTTATTGGGAGTGAAATAACCTTCCTATTTTTTTTTATGTATAAAGGACAGATACACATACAGGACAGGAGCAGATATATAGTATATTTCTGGTATTTAAATTTCATGGGGCTAGGTGATTGAGAAGAAAAAAGTCTCAAAAGTCTCCTTGGGGGAATGATAATACAAAAAAAAGTTGCAAAACAATGGTCTACAGCAGGGATCAGCAAACATTTTCTTCACAGGGCTAGAGAAATATTTTTGCGTTTGTGGCCAAACAGCCTTTGTGGCAACTACTCAGCTCTGCCATTGTAGCACAAAAGCAGCAGTAGATTATATATAAACCAAGAGGGATCGTTGTGTTCTAATAAAACTTTATTTAAAAAAAAATAAGAGAAGGGCCACATTTGGCCCATGGGCTATGGTTTGCTGAATCCTGGTTTAGAGCATCAGGAAAAAACAATAAAAATAGAAGATACGTGCCTTATTAATGTGCAGATATAGTAATGATAATTACCAATGTTTGTGTGTTGGTATAGACATTAAGGAAGATTCTGTTATATGAATGAGAAATTAAGGGGATTTTCCCTTTAGATACAATTAAATAATTGTCCTTCAAAATTTGATGACTGGATGGGTATAAAAATTGAAGGGAATCCCTGATAATATGCCACAAGGTAGTATGACTGTCCTTTTAGCTAAAAACATAAAATACATTAATAAGGCAGACTTAGCATGTAGTAAAATCCTGGGTGTGAAGAGGGAGGGAAACTTCATTAAATGGTTGTTTAGGGACCACACAGAGAGACATGGGGAACTGACTTCAAGAAATATAATGAGGCTTCAGTATCAAAGTGCAGTGTCCAAGAGCACCTGGTCTTTCTTGCAAGATATCATGCGGTATAATAAGAGCCGTCAGCTTTAGCTTATAATATTTACATTCCCCATGTACTCCCCAAATGCTAAGTCCTTGCCATATATTCTGGGTATATTTTATCCAGAGGTAAAGTTCAGCAGATAAATACAAGGAACTGGCACTGGTAGGAGACTGTAGATCTAAATGNCCAGAGGTGCCTTTCTATCTGAAATAGGCCTCTCTCCCTATGTCCAAACAGTGGACATTCCCCCTTCTTCTATAATGGCATCTTACTTTCCCTTTTGGAGAATCCTCCCACCTCTCTCTCTCTCATTTCGCCCAGTCCGGATGAACTCTGGAGACCCAAGGATGACAGTAATCCAGCCATAGATCAAACAACCCATCTTTCTGGCCACAGTTACTGTTCAGAGATGGGAGAATGACTTATGCTGGAAATGGTTACTTGGGATATATTATCTCTGTGTACCAGGATTGGACCAAGGAAGATGTACACTTTTAGCTGGTAATATCTGTCATGCTTAAATGGTAAGACTATCAGAGGAAAGCTAGAGCCAAGGGGTAGAAAGCAGAGCCAAGTGTTGGGGAGTGGTGGCATTGTGCCAGTATTGTTGGAGCCCCTGGACCCAGCCATACCTAATGTCATTGCCTGAGCTTTTCAATCATATGATCCAATAGTAGGTCTTACTCAAAGTCACATGTCTGGTGAGGGGCAGAGTCAGCACAGGGCTTTAGATTCTAAGTTCAGGGCTTATTTACCTCTTTTGATATAGGGATGAAGAAAGCAAATTAAAAATGTGAGGAAGTTTGCAGAGCCATAATTCAGGGTAGTAACAGGAACACACACAGGCTAGTACCTCAAACTATATAACACAATTACCATAGTACAAGTCAGGAGTCTTACACTGTGATTTTTGTTTTTTTTAAAGATTTTATTGGGGAATTGGGGGAGGGGACAGTGTTGGGGAATTGGGGAAGGGGAACAGTGTGTTTTTCCAGGACCCTTCAGCTCCAAGTCAAGTTGTTGTCCTTCAGTCTTAGTTGTGGAGGGTGCCGCTCAACTCCAAGTCCAGTCGCCGCTTTCAATCTAGTTGCAGGGGGTGCAGCCAATCATCCCATGCAGGAGTTGAACCAGCAACCTTGTTGTTAAGAGCACATGCTATAACCAGCTGAGCCATCTGGCTGCCCACCAGCAGCTCAGCTCAAGTCATTGTCTTCCATCTAGTTGCAGAGGGCACAGCTCACTGGCCCATGTGGGAATCGAACTGGCAACCGTATTGCTCAGAGCTTGCACTCTAACCAACTGAGCCACCTGGCTGGCCCTACACTGTGATTTTGGTCATTCAAATATGACCAAACAATGTGATTGATAAAATATATTTCTGGCTTCAGGGGCCCAGAGCAAAGCTTTTATGATTTATTCCAAAAAATCACAAAATGAGGTAATGAGGATTTTTAAATGTAGGCATTTACATTTCTCTATTGTTCAACTCTGATGGTAACATAAGGGGGAAAAATTTTTTTTTTAAATTAAAGTTTATTGGGGTGAATACACAATGTGATACATAGATGATGTATTACAGAATTGTACACCTAAAGCCTATGTAACTTTACTAACAAAAAAAGTTCTAATTCACTGAATTTTTTTTTTTTTAAGAAATTTTATTGGGGAACAGTGTGTTTTTCCCAGACCTATCAACTCCAAGTCAAGTTGTTGTCTTCAATCTAGTTGTGGAGGGTGCAGCTCCGTGGCCCATGTGGGAATCTAACCGGCAACCCTGGTGTTATGAGCTTGCACTTTAACCACCTGAGCCAACCGGCTGCCCTAATTCACTGAATTTTGAGTAACAATGTCATGATGTTAAAGATAGGCTTTTCCTGATGAATTGAAAGACTGGGCTGGGAGAACCAATACTGATTCAAATAGCTCACAGCACCACCTTTTAGACTTTTAATGGCTTTCGATTGGTCCCCAAATCATTATATTTGTCCTTGTTCCCAAACCTTCAATAAATTCTAAAAGGTCATTTTATGTTTCTCTTGGGTTAATACCTTGTAAAAGCCAACTTCCAGCAAATTACACAGAAATGTGATTGAATTAGGAACATACTAAAAATGGCTCCTTGGTCTAAACCAGGGGTTGGCAAACTTTTGAGACAGAATTGCTGCCAGGGGTCAGCAAACTGCAGCTCACGAGCCGCAGGCTCTGAAGTAAAATTGAAAATGAAAATAAAACTACCATAGTTTCATTTATAAAATTTTAAAAAGATATTATTCACATAATGGTGATTATGTAGAAATATATTTATGGCTCTTGAATAATTTTTAAATTGTTGTGAGGGACAGGATTCGCTCTTCCAGGGGCTGGCAAACTTTTTAGATGGAACGTACCCAAAGAGCCGCATGTGGCTTG
>NW_017731629.1:1774020-1775549 GCF_001890085.2 Hipposideros armiger
GTGTTATAGGGAGTTGAAGCCATGCCATAGAAGAAAAGGATATTTGTGCTGTAAAAGAAAAGAAACTGAGGAATCAGAAAGCGGCTTTCAAGTGCATGGAAAAGAGATGGAAGCTCTTCTTTACATAACCTGTGAGGTCAGTCCTAGGATCAATGGCTAGAAGTTAAGGAAGAAATTAAGAAAACAGAAAGAAAAGATATCTTCGAGTTCAAATAAAGTAGAACTGACTAGTTATAAAGAAGAATATATTCTTCATCATTCAAACTTTCACATATTATTCTGTAAATTAAAAAAAATATATATATAGTCCATACCTTATACCAGGCACTGTTTTGTGTGTGAGTGTACGTGTGTATATGTGCGTGCACACATGCTAAAGATATAAAGATGAATAAAAGAGTTGTCACCTACTAGATAATAAGCAGTGAGTAGAGGTGTGTATGTGTGTGTGTGTGTGTGTGTGTGTGTGTGTGTGTGTGTGTGTGAGATGGGATAAAGGTTTGTATAGTAAGCTGGTAGAAATATTTGGAAATTTAGGCACAGTATTAGGGATTGTTCTATACTCTTATGGTGTCTTGATATTCCAAAGAGGTATGACTCTATGACTCTCTCAAATATAAAATTTTTAATTCTCAAGTCCTACCAACCAGTTACCTAAAGATCAAAAGCAAGAACTAGTTTAAAGAATGGTAGCCTTAAAAAAAAATCAGATATTTAAAATACAACCATTCTTGTTTGTTTTAAGGACTTTAAATTAAATACAGTGTCGAGGGAGTCTAATTGGTGGTTGCATTTATTTGCAAGTCTTGGCCCTTTTCATCCCTGCAGAAAACTATAATCCTCATGGTGGAACACTACTCTGCAATCTGTCACTGGGGGGTTCTGATACCCAGTGGGGAGCAATTTAAATGCTCGGGTGCCCTGGCAGGAGCAATCCCATGACCATAAGCACTGCTCCAAGTCCCAATAGGAATACACTGTCAGCTCATGAGGAAATCAGAGCTTATGTATAGAAAGAAAATCAAGAGCCGTTTTTTGAGGAGTGGGAGGAGGTACACCCAGAGCAGTACAATGAGGCGTGACTGAGGATAGAATGGGGCCCAGATTCCATGTCACATCCCCCTTCCCCCACTGAGAAACACAGCAACCCTGGAAGACCTTCCTGCTTCTCTGGGCTTCAGTTACCTCGCCAATAAAGTGGTGGTTCATGATAATAATCCATCCTGCCAATATCAGTTATTTAGCTATATCCATTTCTTTAAATATTGGCTGGGAAATCTATAAACAGGAGGTGACCTACACAGTACACCACAGTCGCCACCACTCCCTAATGCCATACATGGGCCCATGTTACTCCTGCATGTTACCTTCTAGTTTAGCCAGGTATATGAGCTTGAAACCTACACTCATAGTAATTGAATACTTTCTACTTGTCACTCATTTGTAGGCTTTTATGTACGTTACCTCATTTAGTCTTCACAACAATCCCCTAAGAGAAGTGCATTTTACAGATTAAAAAACCTGAGCTC
>NW_017731629.1:1776809-1777600 GCF_001890085.2 Hipposideros armiger
CAGGAGAAACGGAGGTAAAGAGAAGGGACAGGGGGAGGCAATTCTACCCATAGAAATAAAAACCTTCATACAGTGCAAGGAGAGGCCTTTCCCCCCTCTTGAGATTCGTCCGCTCCACATCTTGGAGTGTATCTGCCTTTCCTAATAAACTTCTTACTGTGCTTTACCTGCACACAATGCTGTCTCTCAACTGAATTCTTTCCCTTGAGAAGGTGAAGAGCTGTGGAATATTAACACCACTGCCCTAGAAGGAAGCGAGTGACAGCCCTCCCCTGCTCCCTGGCAGAAACCCGAAGGAGGTGGACTTTTCTTGTTCTGAATCAGACTAGAGAATCACCAAACCCCCATTTAACTTACATCCATGTCGCCTCTTTTATAAAACACACAGCGCTATGCACACAGGGAAATTTCAATCCATGGGAGAGATGGCGGAGAAATGACAACTGCCAAAAATATCCATGCAGTATTCACCCATCTGGCCTCTGTCTTAATTACTCAAATTTTGTTATCCAGATCTAGAAAAAACAGAATTTTGTAAGTACTCTGTCTTCCACTTCAAAGATGGAAATTTCCTTGCTATTTACTGATTTTCCCCTTTATTGTATATTCCTGACTTAAGGGCCCTATAAAGTTCATAACTTCAAAGTGGTCTTTTGAGATAAGAGCCAGAGTTGTTGGAGGCCAGAGAAATACCCCAGTTTACTGTGCAACCTACATGAAGACTAACCTCAAATACCTTTTATTACTTGGTGGATTCGATTCACAACTTATTTAAAATAGAATTCCTTCCC
>NW_017731629.1:1779310-1783570 GCF_001890085.2 Hipposideros armiger
TTAATCATTAGAATAGCCTAAGGTGGTGAATAACATTTGTGGCAAACAGTAAACTAACCAAAAAATGTTTTTTAAAAAGCTGAAGATGTTCATAGAGGGCTTTGAAAGTCTCTGAGATATGACTGGGAACCTCGAAAGCCACACACATGCATGGAGCTGTGCACATGCCTGGGGCTATGCATATGTTCAGGAAAGATCTGAGAAGAGTCTAAGCTCCATCTCTGTTTGACCTTGAGGCTGTGTGTAAACAGGAAGTGAACACTTAGGCAGAGTTGTAGCTACAGAGCTGTGTTGAAGGCATGCCCCAATACACCCACAGAACTTCTCAGCAATGGCTGGGAGACTTGGGGATTTGATGCATTTAAGGAAATGTCTTTCCAAACATCAGCTTACTACTAAGATAACTGAGCAGATATTTCAGTGGCCACACAAGGAATATAGGCTTTAGAGAATTAAATTAAAAAAGTCACTAAACAAACAAACAGAAACATCAATGAAAACAAAACAGCAACAAAAACAAACCCTCAAAAGGGGGAAGTAATTCATTTCCAAATATGCCACTTTATGTTATTTAAAATGTCTTTTAAAAAGTGTTCAAAGAGAAATTATAAGACATACCTAGTAGCAAAAAAGTATGGCACACCCATAGGGGACAAAACAAACAAACAAACAAACAAACAAACAAACAAAAAACAACTGTCTCTGAAGAGCCCAGACATTGGGCTTATTAGACAGGACTTAATATCAGCTATTTTAATTACATTAAAATAATTAAGGGAAACCATGTCTAAACAATTAAAAGAGAATATGAGAACATTGTTTCAGGAAATAGGAAATATCAATAAGGTGATAAAAGTTATTTTAAAAGAACCAAATAAAAATTCTGCAGTTGCAATGTACAATAACTGAAATGAAAATTTGACCAGAGAGGCTCAACAGCAGATTTGAGCAAGCAGAAGAGTCAACAAAGATAGGCCAATTGAGATTATCTAGTCTGCAGAAAAAAAAGAAAAAAAGAATGAAGAAAAATAAACAGAGCTCAGAGACCTGTGGGGAACTATCATATGCACCAACATATGCATAATGGGAATCCAAGGAGTAGAAGACAAAGAAAAGGGTCAGAAAGAATATTTGACGAAATAATGGCTAAAAATCCCCATATTTGATGAAAACATTAATCTACATACTCAGAAACTCATCAGGCTCTATATAGGATAAAATCAGAGACCTTCACCTTGACACATCATAATCAACCTGTCAAAAGCCAAAGACAAAGAGATAGTCTTGAAATCAGCAAGAGAGGAGTGACTCATCACATTCAAGTGCTCCTCAGTAAGATTAACTGCTGATTTCTCATGAGAAACCATGGAAGCCAGAAGACAGTAGTATAACACATTCAAGGTGCTGAAAGAATAAGTCCATCAACCAAGAATTCTTATATCCAACAAAACTGTCCTTCAAAAATAAAAAATTAAGATATTCCAAGATAAGCAAAAACAGAGAGAATTCAGTATCAGGAAACCCAGCCTGCAAAAAAGCCCTTCAGAGAGAAATGAAAGGACACTAGATAGTAATTCAACTCCACATGTAAATACATAGGTAAGTATAAGACAGCACAAATGCATTGCTTGTAACTCTTTTTTTCTCCTACATAATTTAAAATTTTAAAAAACTGCATAAAACAAAAGCCGTAAGTCTGTGTGGATGGGTACCCAATGTATACAGATGTAATTTGTATGACAATACAATACAAAAGAGAAGAAAGGAAGTGGAGCTGTATAGGAACAAAGATTTTGTATACTACTGAAAATCAGTTGGTATTAACATTTCAAAGACACAAATACAAGGTGTGATCACAAAATATGGTGAATGCTACTGCCGAGTGCGATCCAATGAAAAGGCGGGGATCTTCAATACGGGAAGCAGTGCATCGAACCTTAGTAACAGTGTGTGACAAGTTTCAACTTGTTTGATGCAGTCAGCTGAGTGTAAGCTATGGTTGAGAGAAGGTGTGTTTTAAATGTGCCATAAACCATCCTCAATCGTGACAACCCTCCATGCCACACATCACTTCTGGTGCAGAAATTTCTGTCAAATAAAAACATTATGGTGTGTCCTCATCCACCTTATTCACCGAGTTTGGTACCGTGTCACTTCTTGCTCTTCCCCAAAGTCAAAATGAATGTGAAAGGAAATGTTTGAATCAATTCAGGACATCGAGGCAGCCATGACAGCAACTAAAGACACTCATGAAAAAGGACTTCCAGAACTGCTTCAGAAAGTGGCAAGAATGGTGGGATAAGTGTGTTCAAAATGAAGGGGAGTATTTTGAGGGGGATTAATAGCAGAGTGTCTTTTACTGTAATAATTTTGATCACACCTATCATCATAAAACTCTTAGAAGGAAACATAGGGATAAATCCTGGTAACCTTGGATTACATAATAGTTTCTTAGATATGACACCAATATTAAAAGCAACCAAAGAAAAACACAGATATATTAGACATCATCAAAATTAAAACTTTTTGTACATTAGGACACTATCAAGGAAGTGATAAAGCAACCCAAGCACAACAAAAATTTGCAAATTAGATATCTAATAAGGGTTGAGTAATCACAAATATAAGAACTCTTACAAATCAACAATTAAAAGAGAATAACCAAACAAAAAATTGGGTAAAGGATTTGAATAGATAGTTCACCAAGGAAGATATACACATGGTCAAAAAGCATGTAAAAAATGCTCAACATCATTGGTTATTAGGGAAATACAAATCAAAGCCACAATGAAACACCATTTACACCTACTAGGATGAATATAATAAAAAAGACAATAGAAAGTGCTGATGGGAATGTGGAAAAATTAGAACCCTTATACATTACTGGTGTAAATATAAAATTGTACAGCTTCTTTGGAAAACAGTTTAACATCCCTCAAAAGTTAAACATAGAATTACCATGTGACCGGTAGTGCATTCGTAGGTATTCCTAAGTATATACCCAAGAAAATTGAGAACATGCCATGTAAAAATTTGTACGTTAAATATATACATGAATTTAGATAGTAGCATTATTCATAATAGCCCAAAATGGGAACCACTAAAATGTCCACTAACTGTTGAATAGATAAATGAAATGTGGCATATCATACAATGGAATATTATTCTTCTATAAAAAAACAAATGAAGTACTGATACCTGCAACAATGTGAATGCACCTTGAAAACATTGTGATAAGTGAAAGAAGGTAGCCACAATTGGCCACATACTGCATGATTCCATTTATATGAAATGTCCAGATCAGGCAAATCAACAGAGTCATAAAACAGGTTCCTTGCTCTTAGGGGCTGGGTGGGGAGAGGGGAGAGATGATTGGGGAGTCACTGCTAATGGGGATGGGNAAAAACGACTCAACAAGTTTAATCCCAGTGGCATCTTAGAGTACTTTAGAATACAACAGCTGTAAGTTGGTTAACCAAGTGAAAGAGGGTATGTTTTATTCTAGCACTATAAACTTCAAAATGTCCCTAGTAAAAAAACATTAAAGTACCATTATAGACATAAAACAGGCTCTGTTAAAATGGTATCCTGGTGTTTCATATTTATTCTTTCGTTGTGTAGCATTTGAAATCGATTTCACCTTCTGAGATTTAAGCAGTTTCCTCTCTAATTGGTAATAGGGTACATTGTGAGACTCCAACAGCAGAAGGGTAGAGGTTGGAAGACACCTTGAGATCACCTGATTCAATCTTGTGGTTTTACAGATGAAGAAAATGGAGACTGAGCTAAAAGTAGAGTTATGTCGTAGCCCACAACAAAAATGAGGACTGTATCCCAATCCTTAGGCAATAACTTTTCCTTCCCTATGCAGTATTCTCTAATAGAAGAAATTCAAGATGCCTCTAGTCACCTTATTACATTTTGATTGGCTTGTCCTTAGAATTTAACTGAAAGATAGAAAATACTTGTAGGAACTAAACCCAGGGATGTTATTGATGATATGGAGAATTCTGAGTAGCTCATTATTCAAATATTTATTACTCATTTAACTATCTGCTTTTGTGCACCTACTTTCTGCTAGCAACTGTGGCAAGCCAACGGGATATGGAATACATTGGACCAACAAGGTCCCTATATTAATGACGCTTAGATGCTACTGGAAGAAACAAATAAAATAAGTAAAAGAAACATAGTAATCATGGAACTTAATAAAAGTCATGAAATAAATAGATTGTGATGAGATTGAGATTATCTGGAGGT
>NW_017731629.1:1788450-1810289 GCF_001890085.2 Hipposideros armiger
TTGGGGTGATGAAAATGTTCTGGAATTAGATATTGGTAATGTTATACAACTTTGTGAATATGCGAAAACCCACTGAATTGTGCACTTTAAAAGGCTGAATTGTATGATATGTCAATCACGGGTCATTAAAAAAAACCAAAAACGTAATTTGTACTAGGGGAGCTTATCACTGACTAGGTCCAGGAAAGGGTTTTCCCTACTATAGTCACTGAGATGGACTGATTCTTCATGGAATAGTCAACGAAATAGTGTGGAAATGGACAAATCTGGTTCAAATATTTTGTAACTGAGGAGTTTGGTATAATCAGATTAATATGATATGATAATTGGATATCCTGGGTTCTATTTAGCTCAGCCATCAGTAGGACCTGGTAAACAGATTAAAAATGTCATGCTAATTCTAATTGATTTGAAGTGGCCGCTGGAATCATTGTGTTGAAAAGGATTCTGAGGCTAAGTTCAGGCTTTACAGGGACATGGTGAGGATTGCCATGGAATAGTGGTGGCATGCATGTCATAGTGTTACTGCTTCCATAAGACATTTTGTCACTTGAAACAGATGTCTTCAAAATATATGGTGAACAGAGTCTCAGATAGGTGTGCTGAGTGTTCTTTAAGGATCACTGAGTTTTTATGGCTTTGTGATAATACGATGTAATGACCCAGTTGCCACAAATCTTTCAAAAACATGATTTACACAGTTTTTAAATTAAACGTTTAAAAAAATAAGCAAGTCCGTAGCAAACATGCACCATTTGAGGTATCTGAGCTGGAGGAGTATATAAATAGCTGTGGTCAATGATCTTGCCTTATTCTCTTCTAAATGCAGTGGTTTTTCACTGCTGGCATTTAATTATGCACTGTACTTAGATAAAAATGGGCATTAGGAAAGATTAGCTTTTATGATGAATATCTTGGGTCCTGAATATGGCTTAAATCTTTGCTACTGCAATTGGAAAACCAACAACCCACAGATGAATGCTCATTTCTTATGGAAGTGCATTGGGATATATTTGCTCTTGTATGATATTATTTGAAGACAGATCCATACGCAATCAGTACAAACTTTCACACATGACAAGACAAATACTGCAGTCTTCTAAGAGGTCTCTATTTCTAGCCAAAAATGCCCCACAAATCATTTGCCTTGTCACCCTCTTAATAGAGATTACACTTTAGACCACTGCTTGCTTGGAATAACAACTTACAAGGTTTCTTCTTCTTCAATATATGGAGCAGATGATATTCAAATGGTGACACACTGTATCAGGGTATACACAGATTTCTATGGGTATGCATTTAAATACAAACTTCTTCCCCTAATTTAAGAATGACAGTGATAATGGCACTTACCAATATCTATGTAGCACTTACTATGTGTCAGATGCTGTTGTAAGAACTTTGTGTATATTAACTCATTTAATTCATAATAGCCTTATGAGATACTATTACAAAAAATTTTATGATGAAGCACAACTGAGGCACAGAGAGGTTAAGCAATTTGTCCAGGTCATACATCTAATAAGCAATAGACGTGAGATTCAAATCTAGGCTCTCTGCTCAGGTGACCATCTTTCTAACCATTAGACTATACTGCCTCTTAGATGCGTGCTAACGAGAGGGTTGTTATCATAAGGATGACAATAAATCCAGCTTGGTGCATTAAAAAAACAAGGACATAATTTACAAGCCCTGGTAGTTTATCTCCTGACCACAGGGATGGACCTCACGTACCACCTTACAGAGGACTTACAGTGTGTCACAGTATTGCAGTTCAGGGGCCATGGCTTTGAGTATCCACACCCACATCTCCATCCTGGAAGTCCAGTACTCATCCATCTAACAAACCTTGCTTGTTTATGGCGCTCTCCACCCCTACCATCCCTTGCGTCAGTGAGCCTTCCATTCCAAACAAGCATGGGTTTTCTTACTGTCACCCTCTATGCTCTCCATTTTGTTCCAGAAAGCTTATCCCTGATCAGCTTATCATATTTATTGTATAAGATGTACTTACCCGACTACCAGAAGGTAATCTTGGTCCATTCCACACTAGTCCAAACATGATAGGGACATCATGTCCAGCTAGGAAGCAGGTAATTTATTCTTCCCTCTGTCCATCGTCACCTTCACGTCAGAGTTACCTGCTCCTTCCTCCCTCTCAGAAGCCCCCTCCTGATGAGCCCCTAGCCACAGGGCACACATGTGACTCAGGCCAGATAAAGCCTTCTCCTCACGGTGTTCTAGAGGTAGGAACACAATCTAAGTCAGACCAATTGCAATTCTCCCCTCAGATTGTTTTTAGTTTGAAATTGTCAGGCAGGGAAAAACTTTTTCTGGTCTCTGGCCACATAGCTCTGGATCTGAAAGCTACATAAAATTGATTACAAGTTCCTGGGGATATCAGATTTGAGAATGAAGCCAAAACCTAAGATAAAAAGCAAAAAAAGAGAGAGAAATAATCCATTTGCCATTTAGTTCCTGGTTCCAGCTATCTCTAAGGTCAGATCCCCCTCTGCTCTTCCGGAAATTTGATTCCATGAGGCAACATGTCCCCCTTCTAATGCATAAATGGGTTGAATCTGGGTTTCTGTCACTTTCAACAAAGAGATTTAACTAATACAGATTGACACTAAAAAGGATATTGACATACAGAAATAATCCCCTACTGGTGCAAAAATCGGAAAACCAGGCCACACAAAAGACTGAAAGGAAACGGGGATGTTTAATCAGAATACAAAATTGGGAGTAGCTACCTTTAAATACCAAAAGGTTCAGCACTAGATATCTATACTATGTAAGAAATTACTCCCAAACTCAATGGCCTAAGACAATCACTATGTCCTATTATCTTACAGTTTCTGAGTGTCAGGAATCTGGGAGCAGCAGAGCTGGGTGTCTCTGGCTCAGGGTCTTTCATGAAGTTGCAGTTAAAATGTTGGCTGTAGCTGCAGTCATCTGAAGGCTTGGCTGGCAGTGGAGAACCTGCTTCCAAAACAGCTCACTCACGTGGCTTTTGGCAGGAGGACTCAGTTCTTCACCACGTAGACCTCTCCGTTGGGCTTCGTGAGTGTCCTCACGACATGGCAGCTGGTTTTCCCTGGAGTGAGTAATCCAGGAGGAAAAGACAGAGATGGCGATGACTTTTATGACCTCATCTTGGAAGTCACATTCTGTCATTTTTTTAATAGTCTATGGGATGCTTAAGTCAGCCCTATTCAGTGTGGAAGAAGACCACACATGGACCTAAATACAGGAGGCAGGCATCACTGGAGGTCATCCTGGAGGCTGGCTCCTACATGCTGTCACTGGGAAGACACCTGGAATGTATTTCATATAGATTCAGAAAAATGTTGGCCACCAGTGAAAGATTCCAGCAGGTTCTGACTTCATGTAAGTGAAGTAGTAATGTACAGGGATGACCCTGAAGCAAAACAAAACTGTATCTGCATGTAATAGGCTTTCTAACATTGAAAAAGGATAGCAGAGGTCACTATTTTAAGTGATATTAGAGAAAGGATCTTAACTTTCCATGGGTTGTGAAAGAAGGGATTATAGCAGTAGATGACTTCTGGAATCAGTCCACAGATATATCTTTCCTTCTTTAATTCCTAAAACACCTTTTAACAGATGTTGTGAAACCCTGCCTCTATATCCCCTTGACCTACCCTGAGGGTTATTGTTAGACCACTTCCATATACGATTCCTATATCTCTTTACCTAAGGTGGTTTTCTGGCACAAACAAACAAACAACAAGAAAAACATTCAATTAATGAAGGACAGGAGTTACGAGATAGGTACCCCAACTCCCCTGCCCCTCTGGTGGGATAACTCTAAGCCCTAAGGCCCCCAGGACCCCACAGTGATAGCCCTCTAGTTAACACATCAAATACTGGCTTATATCTCTTCCCTGTCTCACTCCCCCACTCCTTAGCGTCCTTCTTGGAATCATCAACAAATGAAGCTATTCATGTCCAAATGCTTCTCTCAGGTCTTTTTTGGGGGGAAGTTAAACTAAGACACCCCTGTATTCCAAACCTTATAGCTGAGCACTCTATTGCATAGTTCTAGTTATTTTGATATATAAGTCTCCTACTTTTGAGCAACATGCTTTATGTATTTTGTCTTCTTACACTCCAGTTACAGGCTCCACCTCAAATGGAGACCGAGGAGAAATCCCATCGTTGTTGGTAGTTCAGAAGCAGCCTGCTGGCATTGGATTAGAACTCAGACCTGAGTCTCGCAGTTCTGTTTCTCTCTAGCTGTGTGATCTTCTGCAAGTCACTTGACCTACCTGGGCATCAATTAAATGATCTAAATCAGTGATCCTTAAACATTTAGAGCTCTTTAAAAACACCAGTACAAATTTTATACTCTCTTCCCTGGAGAAAAACTAGAACAACCAATGTTTACACGTGAACATAGTAAATCTGTGCATAATTTCTGGTTATTAATAATGCCACCGAGGCCTATCCGTAGCCTCTAGGTAGAGTTCCATGTACCCCAGGTTATAATCTTCTGGTCGAGGTGCTTTTTAACTTCATAAATAAAAAAAACACTTTATTATTCAATGAGGAATTGATTGAAGACGACGTAATAATTTCTCCTAGACTGAGATTTCTCAATAAAGCAATCTTCCAGCTAAAATTCAGCTGCTTTATTAAACCTGACATTAGCTTCAATATTCAATCTACTTGAAATTCATGCTTGTTTTCCCAGATAGTGTAGGTTTTCTAGAAAAAAAAGAGGGAGTCCGTCACTGTAGAAAGACACAAGCATACCTCCAGGCCAAATCCATATCAACAGTTGGTGTTCATCTTAAGCTGATGGACTCCTTCCTGAAAGCATATGATTTTCTAAAGTAAACTTTTGTGTTTTTTTCCTGACCAAACTGCTCAGAAAGAAGAATAGGACAGGGAATTCAGTCTCTCTTCTCAGGAGTAGAAATACTTCTGTACCACTTTGATACAGCCTTGCTGAAGTCGTGTCTTTGCTATCACAAAAGAAAAGGATCTTAAATCAGGGCCTAGAATAACACAGGAGGGAACAATGTTTCCGGCCTTATAAGACACCCCACTTCAGGCACCACATGGCTCTCTGCATGGTCAGTGGCTTTCCATGGTCTCTTGTTGACTCTTGGCTGAGCATGTCTGAGGTGCAGGATGTACTGTAACTGGAAGAGTTATACTAAATCCTCTGGAAGACTCAAAATCTCAACCAAGAATGCAGAAGCCATTTTCTTTTTCTTCTTACAATATTATTTAGGCTTCCTCCTCTCTGTGGTGTCCCAGAAGAAATGTTAATCCAAATGCTTGTGGGGCTGCCCTGCAGAGGATGAAAATCCAGCTTCGGGTGTTTAGAAAGATCATTGGCCGCAGGAATCCAGCCATGGACCATCGTGTTTCATCTAGTCAGATGGCTTACATCTTTGCTACTCATCTTACGCAGTGTCTAAATACTTAATCTGATTTGCATGCAAGCAAAATAAGCTTGCATTGATGCAAATGAAGATGTGGGATTGCTAACCAGTTGTTTTTAAAGAACTGGCTTATTTCTGTTAAGGGATGGGGATTTCAACATGCAGCATTGGCTTAAACTTTCAAAATAACCATTTGCCAACTTGTTTGGCCTAGTTGCTTCAAGTGGGGACACTAAACATAAAATCAGAATAGCATAGAGGTTCTCACCATGAATTTAGAGGCAAGTAAACCTGAAATCAAATGCTAGATTTATATATACCAGCTCTGTGACCTTGGATGGGCTGCCTAAAATCTGTAAGGTCCAGTTTCCTTACCTGGGGACACTTTTTACCTTGCAGGGTTGAGGGAGGATTAAACAGGACAATGTATGTGACATCCTCACCAGTGCCTGGAACACAACAAGCATTCAATAGTAAACATTGTCTTCATTTAACATATACAGTAATTTAATATTTCTCTCTCTCTCTTTCTCTCTCTCTCTCTCTTTCTATCTATATATGTGTGTGCATGTGTACATATATGTATTTATATATAATATATGTTATATATAAATATATATTACATATTATAATATATAATAAATGTTATTATATTATATATATGTGTATATATATATATATATATATATATATATATATATACACACACACACACACACCAGAGGTGCCAAAAAAATTTATACAAGTGGCCCCTTTGGTCAACATTGCTCAAGCAGCAGTTCGCCGTAATCAGAAGTGTCTGGATGCTGATGATAACCACTTTGAGCACCTCTGTAATTGCAGAAGTCAAACGTGACTTGTATTCATCTTTTGTTTTGGTATATATTGAATATTATGATTTTAATACAGTTTTCCTTTCTTAAAATGTGTATACATTTTTTGGCACCCTCTGTATATATTTAATGTAGTTAAAAACGTTTCCAAGAAGGAGTTGCAGCCAAGTGCTTATTTCCACTGTGACAAAGTTCTGACACAAGATGGGTAGTTTAGGGGCTCAGCTGATCTCGGCAGAGGCTGGACATAGTGTTTATGGAGCAGGGACAAGCAGGAGGCAAGAACAGGTGTTGGCAACTCCTCTGTTATAGCAAAGGAATAATCGGCCACACAGCATAGAATTAGAGGAGTTGAACAGAAACCCTTAAAAAATAGAGAACTGGAACGATACTGGGCACAGGCAGTTCTGTTGCACAGGGCCCTATGTCAAGCACAGAAGACACGGGGTTCAACTATAGGGGCAGCAGACCCTCTCTCATCAGTGGGACCCGGGGCTGGGGGACCTTAGCATGATGCTACGTGGTAATCATATTTATGAGGCTGCATGTGAGGCTTTTGAGTTGCGCCAAATACTACTTCATCTGGGAGATCGACTGTCCTGTTCTTCTCCACCCGGAGTTTCTTGCTTCCCTCTCTGCCCAGAGAGCATGTTATACCTCTCTCTCCATGGACTGCTCATCCCAATGGCTTTAAAGGCATATTGACACAAGCATCTCCCTTAGACTGTAAGCAATGGGACCTGCCATTTTCCTCATGTCCTCTTCTCCCCGTTGGTGAGGGAAGGAGTCCCATCCCAGGGCTGTGGGGATGACAACATGGGATACCTGGCACTGTACAGCTGAGCTCTATGGCAGTGTATTTATTAGTCATGTATACTCAGCCTAGTGAAGCATGCTGCAGCCGTCCAGGGCCATACAGGGGTCGTGCTCAGGGGCAGAGTGGCAGCCAGGGGCTGTGGGAGGCTGGCCTTGCAGGATTAAGAGGGTGGGTGCCCCCTGATTTTTATGAGAGGATGCAATTGACTTGTCCGATAATTCTGTGGGAAAAACAGGAGTGGTGCCTGGTCCCCTCAATAAGGGATGTTGTTTGGCTGGGGGACCTTATCTGTGGGAACAGATGAATGAGGGGAACTTGTGGGGAGGCCATGTGAGGCCCTCCTGGTTTTTCAGATGTCAAAGCAGTGAATAACATTGAAGCTGAATTTTAGGCCTTACTCCATACTTGTCTCTCTTTGGATTCCCAGAAAATGATGTTCAGGCTGAGGCCCAATAAACAACTAAGCATAGCATGTACCTCAGTGTTCGCTGAACAGACGAAATAAATGAAATTGATGATGGCAGTGGTGATTATGATGGCAGCAATGTCATATCATTGGTCACCATCACCGCCGTTTTTAGAGGACTCGCCATGTCCCGGGCACTGTGCTCTTCTCAGCATTCACAGTCTCATTTAATCTTTCAACCCCTCCTTCATGTAGGTATAGGCATTATTAGACTCATTTTATAGGCAACAAAACTGAGACTTAGAAAATAAATAACTTTCCATGTCATATGGCTAGTAAGTGGTAGAATTGAATTTTGAATCCAGCTCTATTACACCAAAGCCCAATATTGTCTCAATTTTTTCATGATTATTCTTCTTGCGTAATGAATGAATACCCTGAACGCACATTTTTATTATCATCTATGGACCATGCACAGAATCATGATTTTAACCTACGCTCTTGATAATGAACCCAGTGGCCTACTATACCATAACTAATCATTCTATCCTACCAGTTGGGACAATATAAGAGTCAGGTGCTGTGGTTTCTCCTTACCTGACAGCGCTGGGGCATGGATAGCTATAGATGAGACTGGATTTGGACATGGATTGAATATGAAGCGGGCAGGAGATCTGTGTCCAAATACCTGAAATGTAACTGATGGCATCAGATGAAGCAGAGAGCGAGCACATTTAAGTGGACCAAAGGAAGCCAGGAATCAACAGAGCATCACTGTGCAAGTGGACATCTTAGAGGCAAGACAAAGAATAAAACTCTGGAATTATAATAATGTTAAAAAAAATATTGTCATTGCAAAGAAAAAGCCAGGAAACTAGAGATGGGTTCTGGGGATCAGGGACAAATCCCAGCCTAGCTCAGCTAAATCCTGCAGATGGAATCAGGTAAGGCATCACCTGGCTGAGGTGGTGAACAGGGGCAGCCTCGAGGAGAAACAGCTCCAGGAGAACAGAGCCTGGCAGTACCCCTAGGCCAGCGTTCCACCAAACACATTTTCAACACCTACCTCGGAATCATCCGGGATCTTGTTAGAAATGCAGAGCCCTGGCACCTTTACTAATCCTGCTAAATCGGATTCTTTTGGGAGCCATGGAAGGTGGGGAATCCAGTTGCAGAGAATCAATATTTTATTAAGGTCCCCAGGTGATTCTTTTGCACACTGAATTTGGAGAACCCTTGCCCTAGGCGCACTCTGGGGGTGGTGAATATGCCCCAGGCATATTTGGAAGGTGAACAGTTCTCATAGAGCTCAAGTATCCCTGCATAAGTAAAATCAACTCAGATGTCAGTACCAGGTACCATGTGGTCAGTAAACACAGCTTTATTTTCTTTGTCATGTCGCCCTCCCTACCCCATCCTTCACTCCCCTCCACCTCCCTCCCTTCCTTTTTCCTTCCTTCGCTCCTTGCCTCCTTGCCCCTTCTCTTTCTTCCTCTCCTTCCCACTGTTCCTCACCACTTCCCTATTTTTTTTTTCTTTCCTTCTCTTTATTTTCCTGGGCATTTGTTAGCAGTCACTGTGTGCAGGCATTGTGCTAACAAAAAGGAGAAATACAAATATGTCATTTATTGGTTCCTATCTTCTAGGAACTTATAATCTACATGGAAAAATAATACTAATGCGGGGAATAATACAGGAAATGGGATTCGAAGTGCACTGTTCCCAGAGCCTCACGGGGAATGAATATGGAGCACCTCGAGCACTTAGAGAATAAAAGAATCCCCTCGGCCTGGGATGAGATAAATGTAGAATCAGGGAAGGCTTCCTGGGAGGGGGGACACTTGATAGAACCCTTAGCTACGGGCAGAACTTGAATATGGGGACGGGAACATCCAAAGTGGAAGAAACAGAGAGAGAACGTGGAAGGAGGGGGGCAGGTAGAACCAGGTTTGCTTGCATCCAGTGGGAACATTGTAGAGCAGTAGGAGGACCTTGGGTAAAAAAAAAAGTTGGCTTTTCCAAGCATCCCCTAGGATTCAAGGAGAATCTATTTCATTCATTGCCCTAAAGTGTCCTAAAGCTTTGTTCAATAATACTCCACTGAGAAGGAAAAAGAAATATAGAAAATCTGTCCACTACTTATTAATCTGAAGTGGAGAGATTGTGCTGTACTGAGTTTTAGCAAATTTTCAAAAATGGTTTGAGAAAAGAGTAGCAATGACATTTACATTAGTTGTAGCTAATGTGCATTGATTGGACTAAAATAGGACATTATGAATTTAAAGAAAACCAAAACGGCCTCTGTTGGAAAATGAAATGCCATCACTTTCAGGGAGGGGGCGGGAAAGAAAGGAAGCAGCCTGGGTTGTTTTGCCCGAACGCTCTGGGTTTATTGGGAGTAGGGTCATTGATTTAGGCTGTTCTCCTAAAAATACATTAATACAACCATTTTAAAGTTAAATAAAGCCAACTGGGACTTTTTTCCTAAGGGTGTATTATTTGTACATGCATAATGCATGCATCCACAATGCCCACCTCCATTAGTCTTAAAAATACAGCTTCTATGCAAAACAGTTTATCCATTACACTGCACGATTGAAAAATATCTGCTTGTTTGTACAAGGAGCCATGCTCTGTGAATCAAAGCAGGTAATAAATTACAATCACTGTCACTTACAAAGCCACAAGGCTGGATCCCCACTTATGCCAGGGACGCAGCTGAATTGAATGTCACTGTCTTAGGGACTGGCTGTTGGTGGGCTAAAGAACCCCAGGTGTTATGGGGACTGCGAATTCCTTCTGTTGGTGGGCTTAGTGCTGTGGGGCAGCTGTTGCATTCTGGGCTTGTAGCACCCAATGAAAAAAATAATCCCAATCATAAAACTCCTGCTCTTGGGTGAAAAGTACACATGCTCTTTACGCTGGGTAAACATTTCCCTGAGCTGGAGATCCAGATAAACATACACGTTAAAAAGGAAACCTGTTTTAATGTGTTTTTTTTTTCTTTCATTCCTAATTATGTAAATATGTATTACTCATTCTCTTTTTTCTTCCTGGCTGCTGGCAGCTCATATACTTGAGAAGGTATGTTTTATTCAGGAGAACAAAACAGGCAAGGACCTGGGACTTTTGTGAATAGTAAATTGATTTTGACTTGGCCTTTTAGCTCATTATGAATCTTTAAGATGGTGAAATGTGCTTCCTTTCCCTTCTCTGCTGAAAGCCCCAGTCATATGCTGGGATAATGCGGTTGGAACTAGGAGGTTTAATATCCAGAAGGGAAAGCTAGGATTGAAAGAAAATCCTGAGTTTGAATTCAAAGGACTCAGATGTGCTTCTGTCTACCATTCATTCCATCCATCCATTTATTTGTTCTTTCTGTGTAATTGTTAAGATGGCTTTGGAGCCAGCCAGCCAGAATTCAAAAAACCTTACTGACATTTAAAATTGAGGTGATACTGGACAGCTACCTTGAAGATCTAGTGTTCTCATCTATAAGCTGGGTAAAGTTAATATCTACCTTTCAGGTGGTGATAAATGGATTAGATATGTATGTAAACTTTGTGCAGTGGTTGGCACCAATAAACTTTCAATAAACGGTAGCTTCAAATCAATTCATGTTTATTACTAATCTACTCTGTGCCACACCCTAATATGAATCTGATATAGAGCTATCATGCAAGAGCTTCATGATTTAATGTGGGAGATAAGATATGTATACCTAAGACTTCAGAGCAAGGCTGGTAATGATGAGATTGATAAGAAATTGTCGGATGTAGATCTATGTTCGCTCAGAAGGGGAAGGGGTCAACCTGCTTCCATCTGTGGGGAAAGGATGAGACTTGTTGCAAAGGGTGCTGCTAGAGCTTGATTTAGAGGATGTGTAGGGTTTATGATGGAAGAGGTTAGCAGGGGGAGGGTCCTAGCATGTATTGTCTACCTATTATGAATCTGCTACTCCAGTAGTACTTCACGTATATTATTTCACTTAATCCTCACTACCATGGTTGGGTATATTATAGTGATTGGTAATTTTATGCCATCTTGCTACAGCATAGAGAGGTGTAATGACGAACCCAAGTTTACACAAACAGGATTAAAATCTAATTACCTTCCTAGGTTATATAAAGATATAATAGCATCCACCCCAAAAGATGTCTGTGATGATTAAATGAAGTGATACATCAGAGCATCTAGCGCAATGTAAGCACACAAATAGTGGCTAGAATATTGTTTGGGGTTAAAGATGGTAATGGTCTTTATGAAGCTAGTGGTGATGTGGTGATGTGACAAATCTAATTCAGTTTCGTCTGACTATGCACACTGTATTCTTTCAATGGTCTTTGAAAACTATGAAGCAGTTATTTGAGGGGGTGCTTGCTTAAATCGGTGGAGAAAATATTTATTATAGAGGATGCCTAGGCCTAGTGTGGGCAGAGGTCTTTCATGAAATACCATAATGTCAGCAATGGGAAATACCTTAGAGATCATCCAACTTTATCATTTTCAGATAGGAATTTGAGGTGCTGAGTGGCTAAGTCAGTCCTAAGGTGACAGAGCTAGTTAGAAGCAGATCTTGATTAAGACCATAGCCTTGAGTTCTGAACCTACAGAGTAGCTTCTAAATTATAGATTATCAGTGTCCTTTAAAGTTTAGCTCAACCTTCATCTTCTCTCCCCACTAACTGTTTCTCTAACAGAGTGTTGTCCGACAAGCATACAATCCACAAACGTGAGCCACGTAGGTTATTTCAAATCTTTCAGTAGCCATATTTTAAAAAGTAATCAGTGAAATTTATATTAATAATATATTTTATTTAATCCAGTATATCTAAAATATTATCAATATACATCTAGGGAAACTTCTGATCTTTAGAAAGACTTTCTTCTTGTCTGATCCCCTATAACAGGGGTCGACAAACTGTGGCTCGCGAGCCACATGCGGCTCTTTGGGTACATACATGTGGCTCTGAAGTAAAATTGAAAATGAAAATAAAATTATCATAGTTTCATTTATAAAATGTTTAAAGGATATTATTCACATAATGGTGATTTCATTTGTTTTTTTGGCTCTTGAATAATTTTTAAATTGTTGTGAGGGACAGGATTGGCTCTTCTGTCTCAAAAGTTTACCGACCTCTGCCCTATAACATAGCCACATTTTGCCCAGTTCCACCTCTTGGAGCCATATTGGGTAGTGCTTCTTTCTCTTCCATGGTCTAGCACTTTAGAAGGGGCTCATGTCCTGATTGAATGGCCTTACTTTGACACCCTTAGTTCCTACAGTTATTTCTCAAGGACAGACAGGGCTTTGGACCCTTCTTCATTTCTTCATTCTATGCTCTGCTCTCAATGTGCTTTTTGGTTTTTTTGGTTTTTTTTCCGGTCTCCTGGCACAGATAAACCTGGCACTACAAGGGAAGCCTGGCCGATACAGATAGGTCTACCATCTCCTTCAATTTAAACATTCCATTACTTCTAATGCACATTTCAAAGAATTCACTTTTCTGTTTGTCAGCCTCGTCACATTGTTTAGATGGCATCTACTGCCTATTAAATCTCCCTAAGCATATTCACATGGGCAATTTCTAAGCTCTGTATCGCCTACCTTGTATTTATGCCACTGGCGTTGGGACTCCAGGGTAGGACTTTCCAATTATTTGTTTCATTTCATCTAGTCATATTCAGCTTGCAATTCTGACCTGTTAAGATATGAGGACATTGCTTCTATCAACCTGTGAATTCTCTATCTTTCTCTGCTTGACATTCTTCAGTGTGATAAGCATACCTTCTATAGTATCATCAAAGAATTAATTAATGTGCTGTTGGGGGCAGGAGCTATCAAGAAGTAGGTTTTTGTGCTTTATATCTTCATATTTCTTTCCAGCCCACCCTTTTCTATCCTCGGCACCCTGTCTACTCTCTAATGAGCAATGGAGTCAAAGACCAGGATAGCTGTGTCAGGACTATGCATCGAAAGCCGCATGAGTAATCCTAGTGGTCAGTCCCTAACCACTGAAAACCCTGGCCTCAGAGCCTCTGGACTTTCTCCCATCCATTAAGTTTTACCTTCCCTCCAGCTCAGCATCACACTGGATTGGTGTCTGTTCTTCTTCCATCTCTGATGCCTTACGTTCCAAAGACCCCATTCTCCAACCTAAATCTCCCCTTCTTCTAGATCACTGAGTCCCTCTTCAGATTCACTTAGATCATTGGGCTTGAGCCTCTCTCTTTATAAAAAAACAAATATGGAAATTTTAAAACATCATAAAAGTAGAAAATAGAATAATCAGCCTTGTGTACCTGTTACATATACTGAGAGCCAACCTCACTTCATCTTACCTCTACCTACTCTCCCCTCTATTATTTTGAATCGAATTTTAGATACCATATCATTTTATGCTTAAGTATTTCTGAATGTATTAATAAATAATAAGGACTTTAAAAACACAACCCCAGGGCCGGGCGAGTGGCGTGTTGGTTAAGAGTTGGCTTGGGACGCCAGCTCTGAGCAGCAGGGCCCCGGTTCGGGTCCCACATGAGGGCTAATGAGGCTGCGCCCTCCACAGCTAAGATGGTGAACAACAGCTCGATCTGGAGCTGGGCTGCCATGAGTCACTGGCGACAGTGTAGGCTGCAGCGGGGCTGGCTGGCAGCTGGTGTGAGCTGCTGTGAGCTGCCATGAGCCACCGTGAGCAGCCGTCCAATGGCCTGCGAGTGACTGCCTCACCCGGGAAGAGTGCAATGATAATACCAACATGGGCCAGTGAAGCAATGTCCTCCACATCTAGACTGAAGAACAAAAGGACAGCAACTTGTCTGTTCCCCTTCCTCGATTACCCAATAAGATCTTAAAAATAAACCCACAACCCCAACACCACAGCTAAAAAGTTTACAGTAATTTCATTTATCAGCAGACATCTTGGGCCACTTTTCTCATGTCCAGCCAGACTTTGGAGAGTGAGATATGCTGTGGAAGGTATTCCTTTGATCATAGCCTTGCTAGAAAACATGAGCTTTTCACTAGTTAATTAGAACAACACAATCCAAAAGCCTACAAATCTATAAGCTGTTTTAAATGTATTGTCTTGGTCATTAATCCATGCAACTTGAGAGCAGAAGGCAAGGAGGAATGGCAAGGGAAGGATTTTTAAAAGTTTCATTTGTTCTTTTGGGAACACCCAGTATGTTCTATTAGCAAAATGTGTTATAGCCCTAGAAATATCCAAGCTCTCTTTGGACCAACTCCTGGAAAATGTACGTGTGAACTGATAGCTTTAGTGAAATCTTTCCCAAGCATCTCATATTTTCCCAGCAGGAACAGAGTGTGTAGTTACATATCAAGATTAGCAATTTGCCTAGGGCCGTCCAACAGCTGAATTAAAGGATCCAGAAACAAGAAAGTGAGGGTTGACAGATCCGTTTGGAAATTACTTTCTTGGATAATTGAGCTCATATGACCAATGAGTTGAGTGCAGTCACAGATTTCCTTCCTTCCTTCCTTCTTTCCTTCCCTCCCTTCTTCTTTCCCTCCTTCCCTTTCTTTCCTCTTTTTTGTCCTTTTTTCTTATAGATCTTTCCTGTGCTGTCCCCCGGGCAGACCACCATGTGAACTGAATTGACCCCCTCAATACAGCTTTACTACTGTGGCCATTAAGACCCAATGTTGCTTATGTGACGTCACATTTGCCAGGAGCAATATGAGTCAAGGTGTCCACAAACATGTACTGATTTTATAAGTCACTGGGTTCATAATTTACTAGTGCCATCTGGAAGGGAAGAAAGACTATTTACAGTGTCATTGGTCCATAGGGAGATGAGCCATACTTTCCAATCTGCTCATCTCCTCCATGAAACCATCCCACATAACCCCAGTTGGAATTAATATCTTGTTCTCCATCCTACCATTATGTGTGGCCCTTCTATTGTAACAATTTTCACAGTCTGCCTTCCTTAAATTACAGTTACTTTTAGGGATATCTGTCTCTTTCACTCATGGCTCTATAAAACAGGGATTCTGTCTTACTCATCCATGCATCTGTGCCCGGCCTATAATAAACATTAACAGACATTTGTTGAAATAAAATCCTGAAATATTGGATGATATGCAAGAGGTAAAATTAGTGCATATATCGCAAATATAGAAGCTTTAAGAATTCAGTTTAGTTAGCATTTGTTAATATCTTCTACACAAAATCAAAAATATGCAGGTTTACTATGTGTCCAACAGTGTGTTAAACACTTGGCACATCATCTTATTTAATCGTCAGAATAAATCAGTTAGCTAGGAACCACAGTTATCTCCATTTTACAGATGAGGAAAGTGAAGGGAGGCAAGTTAAGCACAGCCAGCTCAAGTGGCAGGCATGGCATCTAGCATCTAGCCTGCCCAAACACAGAGACAATGGCAGAAGTCTGTACTGCTGTCTTATGGCACCTTTCTTAGTCTTAGACAAGAGGTAACTTATGCATCTAAATCCTATCTGTACCAGCCTGATAGGATACAGTTTATATACACTTGTCCAGTTCCCCATGCCTTACCTATGCCAGTTATCATGGCTCTCAGTACCAAAATGCTAAGGCAATCTTTACATTTAAGAGCTGGATAGGATCTCAGGAAGATTCTAGTCTAATTGCTTTCCACATGTATAGGTCAGGCCAACGAAGCCCCTTCACTCAGATGAATGCCCAGGCCCTTAAGGGTCTGCGATACTCATGACCCCCTCCTCACCTCTTCACTGTTCCCTACTCACTCCAAACTAGCTGCACTGCCTCCTTGTGATTCTCAGACACATCACCTCAGGGTCTTAATCTAGGTCTTCTCTTAGCCTTGATGCTCTTCACCCAAATATCGCCTGGATGGCCTCCCACTTCTTTTAAGTCTTAGCTCAAATTTCACTTCCTCAATAAGCCTATTTAACGCTGTATCCTGCCCTGCCCCCACCCCTACTGAACTCACCTTACCCTACTCAACTTGTTGTGCTCCATAGCACTCATTATCGCCTAATGTACTATGTAATTTATAATGTTATGTTCATATTTTTGTCAGTGTTTCCTCCTGACAGTACCTTTGTAAACTCCATGAAAGCAGGGATTTTAGTCCATTTTTGCCTCGACTATATTTTCAAGTGCTGAGAATAGTGTCCAACAGTGGATGAATGAGTGCGTGGTCTACATATGCATGCACGCTGAGTCACTGCCAGGACCCGAACTAGAACCTACGTGGATTCCCATACTGGTTCTCCTTCCATTCTGGCGTGCTAAAGATTGAGGTTAGACAGGTGACCTGGCAGAGCGCCATTTGAGATAAAGCCAGAGACTCAATGAACCATGGAGAAAAACAGCCACTTAATTCCTTCCTTAGCTTTTGGAGAGAAGAAGTTTGGAAACGGGGCACATCAGTGAAGGGAGAATGGAGGTCCCAGTAGAAAAGGAAGCTAACATTTGTTGAGAACCTACTATCATCAAAGGCTCTGTACAATACCCTTTCATACACTTCATCTCATCTAAACTTTACAAAACATTATTTCGATTCTATAGATGAGAAGACCAAGGCTTAGAGGGCTAAGTACCTCTTCTCTGGCCACAGTGCTAATATCTAGATTCAAATACAAGGAAGTCTATTAAGACTCTCAAGTTCGAGACATTTTCACTACCCATGGCTACTGCTTTAATGTAGCAGAGGCAGAATAGTTTAAAAGGTGCTTACTAGTTGAGACATAGGCATAAATATTTATAGCAGGTATATAAGCCAAGACAGGTATTTTCATATTCATTTAACTTGCAATGAATTATTGAGTTCCTACCATATTCAAAAGTCTGTACCAGGAAGTTATATGTAAGCTATCTGTCAATTAAATATTTATTAGTACCTAGTATGTGCCAGGCCTTGGGCTAGGGATTGCAAAGGCTGATATTAAAAACATTCCTACATTCAAATAGTTCACAGGGTCAGCTTCTCAATGACAAAAAGGTGAAATGAAACAATTGAAAAGCATAATGGATAATCCATTGATGGGATAAATAATTATTGGCACTTAACATGCTACAGGTACTTGGTTAGGCACTGGGGGCAAAATGAATATGCTAGTTGTGATGTCTCCCAACGGACCTACTGAGAGAGTCCATTATTAATGAAAGAATCACACAGCTGTTTAATTCCTCACATTAGTAGATGCTGTGATGGAAAACTCTAGGGAGCTGAGACTGTATAGCAAAGGGACCTGCTCTAGGCTTGGGGATGGAGAATAAGGGAGTGATTCACTTAAGACTTTCCCAAGGAATTATCAGAGTAAGCATTACATAGTGTTTAAAGTTTTCAAAGCACTTTCCTATCTCTTAACCTCATTAGACCCACACTAAGGCTTTATTGAGTAAAAGGAACCCTGGATTATCAACCAAATTTTACAGGTGGGGAGGCAGATTTAGGATGAGAACACAGTTCCTCAAATTCCTGGCCTTGAGTCCTTTTCACGATAGCACAGTCAGAAAGCAGGTCTAATGAGCTCCTATAACCAGCCTTGGGGTTAATCTCCATAAGGTACAGCTTAATGACCCTTTGCCAGGTTTCAGGCTGCCCCAGCCATCGCCCTCCCTGCATGCTGAGCTGTTTCAGACATAGTCTTGAGGCTAACAGAGGGTCAGGACATGTGTATATATGTCCCTAGAATGCTTATCTGCTCTTGGGAATAATTCAAATAATGGTGAGTGAGTCCATCATCATATCTTAGGGTCTGTTTCAATCTACCCCCTGCCCATCAAGTTCTCCCAGTAAATTGCTCATCTAATTTCTGTTCAGTATTCAAGATCCAGCTAAAATAGCCCCTCCTGTGTGAAGCCTTTCCTACCCTTTCTGTTTTGAAAGAAACTGATTCATATCTCCAACGGGGCATCTACTTACATGTGACGTTATAATCATCTGCACTTTCCCAGGTTGGCTATTCCATGTGAGAATGGACCAACAGAGTCCTATTCATAGAAAAAGGTATTAACTCATTTCTCAGCCTTGTTATTTCAGATTTCCCAAACCCCTGAAAAATTTTACTTATTTTTTAGAGATTCCCATTGTGGGGACATTTTCCTTGTGTTCATGAATGAGCCCAGTCAGGCTTCACCTGATGCGTGCCATCACCTTCTCTGAAACTGTCCTTTGCAGCCATTTCCACTTGTTGGGGTCCCCACTCTCTGAGATACTGTGTGAAGCCACTTTTCCTCTGGCTCCAGTGCCTTGTTGGAGGTGGGGTACTTGGGAGGCAGACAGGAGACAGAGTTGGGGATATAAAAGGTTTACTGGGAGTAACACCTGTGGAAGGAAAGGTTGGTTACGAGAGGGCAGAGGGGGAGATGTCAGACTGTGATCCCATCAGCGTTTCTGCCAGTCTGGAGGGGAACTCGAGAGCAAAAATTGCCTGTCCGGGGAGCCCCACACTGTACAGATATGGCTCAGCTTGTCCCATTGTTGCTCAGTCTTTGTCTTGGGACCACCCCAAGAGTAGCATGCCTGTATCTTGAAAACTGAGGCCGATCTTTAAGACTCAAACTGCACTGTTCCCAGCCCTGAGTGAGCCTTTTCTTAAAGGGGGTCTGAGTGGAGTATCTCTATGTCATACAGTCATTAGCACCTAATTCTTTCATTACATTTTCCTATTATCTATGCTCCTGAGGATATGTATGTTGATTGTAACTGTATAATTATACTATAAGATGGTGTGCAGTGTACATGTTTGCTCAACTCAGTGACGTCACGTGGGTAGCTTGAAAATGGCCATATCGGGAATATTTATACCATGTAAAGTGACAGACTCTATAAACCAGGGCTTAGATTATTATTTTATTGGGTTTAGACTTAAGGAAATGCTAGAGAAAATGTCAACAATACAGATTATATTTAAAATTATGTCTCTAGTTATTACATTATGAATAGAACAAAAATTTTGAGGAAATGTTCTTCCAGTGTTCAAAAACTATTATCCAGTTCAGCAAAAGAAGTCATTATTGACAAATGAGTGAAGTTTTGACACATGTCTTGCTTGCTTCTCTTTCATCTTACTCATTAGCAGAAGGAAAATATCAACTAACATTCAGGTCAGAACTGTGCTTGTTTGACAATTATAACCGTAGTTGGTTACAGGTACAAGAGTTCCACAAAAATTAGATGAAAGTATTCTGTGACAATTAATTGGTTATATGGAATTTACAATAAAAAAATTGTGTGTTTGATTATTAAAGCCAGTAAAATTTACGTGAAACTTATGTGTGTGTATATATACACATACGCATTTTCTTCTGGAGAGCCAGTTGTTAAGCATTAACCAGCACACCTCTGCCTGCCAGCCCTTCGCCTGGCACCATTACCCAATTCAGTGCCGCGGTCTCCACTGAGTACCTTACCTTGGGTGCTGTGTCTCCCTGGACGTACCAATGGGCTGTGATCTTGGATGCTCTCAGTGCGCTAAACCAAGCCACAGCTCAGGCAAAAGGGCTTCTAGTCTCCTTCAGTGGCTTGGGCACAAGACGGTATTGACTTGAGCTTCAATTGCTTTCGGAGTTTTAGTGCGCTCCCACCTTTCAGTTTTGACTCCCAGTATTCCCCTTGCTCTCGCTGAGGACTCAGGCATGAATCCATGGTGGTCTGGATGAGAAAAGGAAGCTGGAGGAAGAGGACATTGTGTTAGGAGCTGCCCATCCCCTCTACTGGCCAAGGCTTTGCTGTATGTTATCTACCTGAATCTCTCCCCAAGCAGGCTTTATATTAAGCTATCTTGGTGATTTCAAGTTATTAATTTCCCAAGACTTCTTTGAACCCAGTCATGTCCCAGTGACACTGTAACCTTCACAAGGGAAGTGACCTCACCTTTACACCTCTAGCACTTCTGTCTGGCATAGTAGTCACTGAACAAATTATTGTCTAATGAATGAATGACATGCTGCCGACAGAGGAAGACACCAGATGTATTAGCTTCCAATCATGGAATTTTCATTAGTCCATTCCGAGAGCTGTATTCCTATCACCAGGAAGGTCTTTGGTCTGGACCACATTTCATACATGAGGCTGTAATTGAGTTGGAGGGTTAATAGGTTTCATCCTGGTCTCAGAGCACAAGAGCAGGAAACCATGTGCGTCTTCCTGTGTGCTCTCTCCTAGGGGAACTACGCTCTCTGAGTCCCATTTACAAGCCTTTTCTCATTTTTTTTTAGGCTGCTGAGCCCTTTGTCTGGAAACAGCGACATTCCTTTGTTCTGACATTTAAAAACCTGCCTGGCCCTCCCTGCAAACCTAGGCCCTCATGTTTTCACCTGGTTTTCATGATATCTTTTGTAATATCTTTTAAGGCCTTGGTATCAGTGAAAGCATTGTCATGTCTCTTTCATTATCATGAGTCACAGGTTGACCCAGGATGTCCCAGATGGAGGAGGCAAACATCTCAGACAGTGTTCAGGTCATTGCTGTTTCAAGTGATAACAAGAGCTGGCAAGATCACTTAAGATACAGGTACTATGGGTATAATACTCCCTAAAGTGAGGTAGTCCCCGTGTCTTTTCCAGCCTCACAAAAGCCCACCTTGTTTCCCCACTGCATACAGGCAAAGTCCCAGTTCCTTTCTCCTGGCTTCCATGGCAATCAATCACCATTGTGACCTTGATGCTCTTCTAAATAAATAATATATTTAACTCCTACTCTGAACAGGCCATTGCACTAGAACCTTTCAGTCAAATGGTAAACAAAATATACATGATCCTTGCCACCTTAGGATTTATAATCCAACAAGGAAAATGGATTAAAGTAAGATGAGTTCAATAAAATGAAAAACAGCAGAGCAACTTCAGAAAGCGGAGGGCGGAGTTTAGTCCTGGGGCTCAGAGAAGCCTTCTCGGTGGGCGTAACATTTACTTTGACTTCCTGGAAGTGAGTAGAATTTAGCTGCAATAATTATTATTGCAAAACTTTATGTAGCCCTTTCATGTTGGACATTGATATATGTCTTGCTATATGCTCATTTAATCCTCAACCACAGGAGGTAAATACAATTATGATAAAGTGGATACAGAGGGAATTTGAGTAACTTGCTAAAGGTCTCACAGGTAGCTAAGCAGCAGAACCAGGTTTCCACACAGCAGTCTGGTTCCTAATCCTTATTCTCAATGACGATCTTAAACCTGACTCTCTGGAGTATAAGACACACACAATTATTATGTATCCAATTATTATTCTTTGAATAAATGAATGAAAAAGAAGGAGAGAGAAAGCAGAAAGTGCAAATGTCCTGCGGCCAGAGAGAACAGGGTGCGTTATGTCAATGGGATGACATTCAGTGTGGAAAGGAAGCACAGTGAGGTGTGCTCAGAGGCTGGAAAGTCTACCACCC